>NW_012102066.1:627156-629570 GCF_000951045.1 Mandrillus leucophaeus | reverse complement strand
TGATAGATGTCAGTTGGGTGTCATGCCCAATTCTAGTTGCTGACAGTTAGGAATTAGATTAAAATAGGAGTGTTTCCTCCTTCCCCCTCCCTTTCTTAAAAGCAGCCATTTTCTGAGTAGTGTTCTTAGTTCTCAGTGGATTTTCAAATGCGGATCATGAGGCACCTTGAGCTTGTGCAGGATTGGTGTTATTTTGCTATTTCAAGTAAAAAACATGATGGTTCGTGTCCTTGGATAACCTCATATACTTTCATTGTTTTTCAAATCAGGTCCAGTGAAGGGCCAAGTTCTTCATAAATATCATGGCTAATTTTGGAAACCCATATGTTCAGTTAAGGTTTCTGAACTGGAATAAATATGAATGGAGGATTTATCAACATTTGGATATTTGCAATTTCAATTCTTGATTCTTTTTTGAAAATCTATTCTGGGTCTGTATCTGAAATGTTTATCTCCTTTGGTGCTAGATCCAGAGTACACTTTCTGAAAACTTTAAATCATGGGTGGAATAATAAAGTCACTTGCTCTTAAGACTTTAGGGGTTGTTTTAGCTGGCAAGAGAGCATTGCCTGTGTGCTGCGAAAAATACGAGAGCCACAGAATGGCCAAATTATTGCTTTTACTCTGGCAGAGTGAAGAAAATGGCCTTGTGACAGACATTTCCAGTTTCCTGTACGTAGAAATGGGGAAACAGTTGTGGAAAAAAAAAAAGCCAGCTGGGGTTCTTGACAGTTCATGCTAATTTTAAATTGTACTAATACTTGACTATATAGTGAGGAGTCCTGTGCAGGGTGATGATCTGTTGAAGACTCAGAGGCCACAGTGGGGAGAGGGAGAGAGGCTATCAGACGCTTCCCCTCCAGAGGCCTTTTAATGGGTACTGAATTCAGAATTGACCTCAGAATCTGATCATTACTGATGCAAGCGCAAAGTCAACATCATCTGCAAAGATAATTTCTCATCTATTCATGAGTACCTGTGCTCATCACCACATCTGGAAATCTGACTACTCAAATAAGAATTTCTGTGGAGAGACTGAACAAGCCAGGCACCAGCAATATTTTACTCTGTATGTACAGATGGACATCGATACTGGCATATTTCTGTCTCATTGATGCTTAGGGACTATCTTTTGATTTTGATCCATGTCAAGATTCTAAGGTAGTTTAACTCAGACATGGGTTTTAAGTGCTTTTTATTTTTGTTTTTGTTTTTTTAAATTTCTGTTTCTGTGAGTGTAATTTAGGGAGGAGTACCAGATTGTTTTTATAAGTTGTTTCTTACATTGATTAACACATATCTTTTCCACCTTAAGGTTTATAACAAATATGAAACTAAGTTTCACAGGTTCATTCCAGCCTAATCTTTTTATAGATGATAGCATAGTCCAGAAGCAATATGCTGCGACATTTTTTTTTATTTTATTTTATTTTTGAGACAGAGTCTTGCTATGTTGCCCAGGCTGGAGTGCAGTGGCATGATCTCGGCTCACTGCAACCTCCATTTCCCAGGTTCAAGTGATTCTTCTGCCTCAGCCACCCAAGTAGCTGGGATTACAGGCATGCACAAACACGCCCAGCTAATTTTTGTATTTTAACAGAGACGGAGTTTTGTGATGTTGGCCAGGCTGGTCTCGAATGCCTGACTTCAAGTGATCTGCCACCTCGGCCTCCCAAAGTGCTAGAATTACAGGCATTAGCCACCGGGTCTAGCCTGCTATGACATTTTAAATTTCAAAATGTAATAAAATCACAAGTTATGCCAGAAAGCCACAGTACTTCTCATTGAATATAGTATCTCCTTGGTGTTCGTGTCCTTCTCTTCTTTCATAACTCTGTGTGCCAGTATTTCACCAAATCTATCAACTCTTTTAAGGCAGAGACTACATTTATTTATTTTTTAACTTTTTGTTTGAAATAACTTTAGACTTAGAAAAAAGTTGCCCCAAAATACTACTCTGATTTTCATGTACCCTTGATGCAACTTCCCCAAATGTTACCATCTTACATAACCGTAGTACAGTGAAGGAAACAGAAATTGATGTTGGTACAATAGCATCACTAACTAACCTAAATAACTTATTTCAGTTTGCTGATTGTCCTACTAGTGTCCTTTTTAAAGCCCAGGATCCAGTCCAGAATCCCATACAACACTTAATTGTGACGTCTTGTTAGTTTCATCTAGTCTGGAGGAGTCTTTCTATAATTTTTGCAACTTAACTGCTTTTGAAGAGTCCTGATCAGTGATTTTGTACAACATCCCCAGTTTGAGTTTGTCTGATGTTTTCTTAGGATAAGAATTACCATTGAAGTTACGTTGTGCTCTTCCCAATGGTTTTTGTTTTTTGTTTTTTGTTTTTTTTTTGAGAAGGAGTCTCCCTCTGTTGCCTTGCTAGAGTGCAGTGGCACAATCTC
>NW_012102066.1:619874-627106 GCF_000951045.1 Mandrillus leucophaeus | reverse complement strand
TCTAGCCTGCTATGACATTTTAAATTTCAAAATGTAATAAAATCACAAGTTATGCCAGAAAGCCACAGTACTTCTCATTGAATATAGTATCTCCTTGGTGTTCGTGTCCTTCTCTTCTTTCATAACTCTGTGTGCCAGTATTTCACCAAATCTATCAACTCTTTTAAGGCAGAGACTACATTTATTTATTTTTTAACTTTTTGTTTGAAATAACTTTAGACTTAGGAAAAAGTTGCCCCAAAATACTACTCTGATTTTCATGTACCCTTGATGCAACTTCCCCAAATGTTACCATCTTACATAACCGTAGTACAGTGAAGGAAACAGAAATTGATGTTGGTACAATAGCATCACTAACTAACCTAAATAACTTATTTCAGTTTGCTGATTGTCCTACTAGTGTCCTTTTTAAAGCCCAGGATCCAGTCCAGAATCCCATACAACACTTAATTGTGACGTCTTGTTAGTTTCATCTAGTCTGGAGGAGTCTTTCTATAATTTTTGCAACTTAACTGCTTTTGAAGAGTCCTGATCAGTGATTTTGTACAACATCCCCAGTTTGAGTTTGTCTGATGTTTTCTTAGGATAAGAATTACCATTGAAGTTACGTTGTGCTCTTCCCAATGGTTTTTGTTTTTTGTTTTTTGTTTTTTTTTTGAGAAGGAGTCTCCCTCTGTTGCCTTGCTAGAGTGCAGTGGCACAATCTCGGCTCACTGCAACCTCCGTCTCCTGGGTTCAAGTGATTCTCCTGCCTCAGCCTCCTGTATACCTGGGACCACAGGCACACACCACCACACCTGGATAATTTTTGTATTTTTAGTAGAGACAGGGTTTTGCCATGTTGGCCAGGCTGGTCTCGAACTCCTGACCTCAGATGATCTGTCTCCCACCTCTGTCTCCCAAAGAGCAGGATTACAGACGTGAGCCACTGCCCCCGGCCCCCAAAGTATATCAGAGGGTATATGATGTCAGTATATCTCATTGCTGTTGATCTAAGTTTTGGTCACTTAGATAAGGTGGTGTCTACCAGGTTTCTCCACTGCAAAGTTACTATTTTTCCCATTAGAATTAATAAGTACCTTGGTGGGAGACGCTTTAAGACTCTGCAAACATCCTGTTTCTCATCATACTTTTGCCCATTAATTTTAGATTCTATTGATGATTCTTACCTGTAACGATTATTAATGTTTGCTAAATGCTGATACATTTTATTTCCATCATTCCTTCTATTTTATAAGAATTCTATTGTAAGGAAGAGCTGTTCTTTCTTCTGCCGTTTATTCATTTATTGTGTTAATGTGGAGATATAATTACTATAATTTTTTTCTCAAAATATCTCAGATTTGGCCATTGGAAGCCCCATCAGACAGGCTCTTGTCTCCTTTTGACACATCCCCGTCATCTTTTAAATGCATTTTGTAACTCTGGCATCACAAGATGTGTCAGTCCTAGAATCAGTAACTTCTCCAAAGACCCTAGTTCTTTGTACTGGAGATTGGTATTTAGAAACAAAATCTGGGTGCTGGATATGCTCATTGCTACTGGTATATCATTGCTTCTAGGCCCTCTCCTTACAGTGCTAGGAAATAATGTGTCTGTATATACACATACACGAACATGTGTCTCTCTCCCTCTCTCTCCATATCTGTATACCTATGAATATTTATCTACCTATTAAAAGCAATAAGTTTATCCGCTTATTGATACTTCCACTTACAACTCAATACCACTAGTTTCCTTTTAGATATCTCTTTTTCCTTACTCGCGGCTTTTTCTCCAACAGTTAGAAACCTGGCATTCATTATCTACAATATATTTACTTATTTGCTCAACCCTAGTATATATGTAAAGAAGTTTCAGAACTGTGATTTCCATAATCCCTATGAGAAACAAGTTTACTAGAAAGACTATATAGTGTTTGGGTACAGTCCTTTTTGTCTAGTCTTAAGGTATATAATAAAAGTACTGATTTCCAAAATTAGGTTAGATATTTTCTTTCTTACCTCTTTCATGGTGGCTGTTGTTTTTCATTTGTAATACAGCTAGGTTCTTTTGTTACTGTTTGTGTTCCGTTTTGGGTTCCCTCAATACCGACAGGTTGGTTTTAATTATTATTTATTTGGGGGATGTGAAACATGACTATAGTTCTTAGAGTCTGAACTCTGTGAAAAGGGGCCGGGCACGGTGGCTCACGCCTGTAATCCCAGCACTTTGGGAGACCGAGGCGGTTGGATCACTTGAGGTCAGGAGTTTGAGACCAGCCTGGCCAACATGGTAAAACCCCTTCTCTACTAAAAGGACAAAAATTAGCTGGGCGTGGTGGTGGGCACCTGTAGTCCCAGCTACATGGGAGGCTGAAGTAGGAGAATTGCTCGAACCCAGGAGATGGAGGTTGCAGTGAGCCGAGATCACACCACTGCACTCTATCCTGGGTGACAAGCTAGACTCTATCTCAAAAAGAAAGAAGAACTATGTGAAAAGGCATTTCAGAAAAGTGTCATCCCACCTTATCCCTTCTGTCACATCTCACTCTCCCATTCTTCCCACCCCATTCCCACCCACCCCATAAGTAACCCGTTTAGTTTCTACTTTTTTTCTCCTGTATTTCTTTTTGCACAAATAAACAGACACATATGTTTTCTTATACAGAGATGATATTCAGTGTCTTTTTTTGTGGTACTGGGCAATTTAAATGCTGTTTGGTAATTTTAACTCTTAAGGATACTGTTTATAATTGGACTGTCCTTACTGCCAATATATTAGAAAGCACACTAAATGATTGTTTTCTTTCTTGTAAAATATTTGTGGAATTTTTAAAAAAATGAAGATGACATGAATTTTGATGGGCTTATTAGCACTGAACTATTTCTTGATAAGAGTTGTCGAAAAAAATGAGAACATAAAGCAAGCAACGTTTTTCAAGTTTTCTTTAATGCATTACATCTTTTTTCGCAAGGTATTTTAAAATTTTCTTTCTCCTTGTTGAGTGAATTGAATTATTTCAAGCATCAATGAGAGCTGCTAGACTGTTAATTTCGGGGGTCTTGCACAGTAGCTTTTCTTACACGTAAAAGCAGAAGAAAACATTTTCCCAAGTCTGAAAAGAGGGCTAGGATGCATTTCATTGTGCACTCTGTTTCTTCCCACATACTCTGCAGGCATTTGGGCAGTCCTTCTCCATCCACCGGAAGGTTGCTGAAGATGGAGAGACTCGGGAGGAAACGCTTCTGCAGGAGTCAGCATCAAAGGAGGCTTATTATCTGGGGAAGATCTTGGAGATGCAGAATGAGCTGAAACAGAGCCGGGCTGTGGTCACTAATGTACAGGCAGAAAATGAGAGGCTCACCGCTGTCGTTCAGGATCTGAAAGAGGTAAACAAACGAATTCCCTATGAGAGATTTGTGAGAGGGAGAAATAAGAAAGTTCTCTCCATAGCAGAGAGGAATAACACTTTTGATTTAATCAGAGGAGCTGTATTAAGCACAAAACAACTAATACTGAGCTAGCAACTTCTCCGTATTTTTTAGTGAAATGATAGCTAGCTTGTTCTGAGATGAGCTTTTCTCTCTTTTATTGTTTCTTGAGAATTAAGTTTTGTATGTATTGTGGACTTGGGAATTGGCCTTACTATTTCTGCAAAGGTGTTTTAAAAATACAGTGACCTTAGCACTTCCTCCCTGCATTACCTGGTTTAATACAATGTGGAGAAGAACGGTTGGCTCTAATGTTCTGTATCAGCCCCAATTCCAACTGACAGTGGTGCTGGCTCAGGACACTGCTCACAGGGAATGACAGCCTAGGCGAGTGTCCTGAGAAGTCTTCGAGTCTGGTGATGCAGATCTCCAAACTATTTTTCTGGTTATAGAGAAGGCAGCAAATTACGGCTGGAATGAATTAGGTCAGGGAGTCTCTCTCGGTCTGTGAGTGTTGAGCATCCACCGAACTCACTATTCCTTGTTAGATTTTCCAAGGCAGCATCACCTGCCATATCATTTTCAGACTGGCAGAGTCATCCTTTAGTGGATGATGTTGGAAACAGAGATAGCCAAAAGTAGCTTCATCCATCAGACCCCTATAAGAGCATTTTTGGAAACTATATTCAATCATTCACTCTGTATTTTGATATGAAGACTGTAGAAGAGACGCAGATGTCCTCTAACTCCTACACCAATGCAGTGGTGATTGACAGGTCCACAACCAAATGGGCTTACTAGTTGAGCATTTTAGTGATAGAAATATGTAGGATGAAAATATTCTTCAATATTGTAAACTATAAGAGAAGTAATCCACATTTGAAATAAGTGACATATTGCAAATAGGGTTTCACTTTCATAAGATATAAGTTGTCCGGAATTTATTGGAATTTTCTAGATAATTTACATTTACACATGTTCATATTACAATGAACTAATGAATACTGACAGCAAGGTTTCTGGTTTACTTATCTCATTATCTTTGGATATGCCCAAATATAGCAATATGACTTGTGAAGACAGAGAAAGGATCCAGTCAAGTGGAAGTTAGTGTTGA
This sequence comes from Mandrillus leucophaeus, assembly GCF_000951045.1. Classification (NCBI taxonomy): domain Eukaryota; kingdom Metazoa; phylum Chordata; class Mammalia; order Primates; family Cercopithecidae; genus Mandrillus; species Mandrillus leucophaeus. The sequence continues at coordinate 622,576 of NW_012102066.1, read as the reverse complement.
GTACTGAGAAGAACATGAGACAGTTTTCAGGATACCAGGGCGTCCTCATTTCCCTCCGACGTGAACAACTATTAAAACCCCAGCTACTCTTTGGTTCCTTCTTTCTGAGACAGGGTGTCACTCTGTTGCCCAGTCTGGAGTGCAGTGGCACAATCCAGCATCCACTGCAGAAGTGGACAGAGGGTCATGTGGAGCCAAAGCCCACCATTCTGGATTAAGCAAGTCACCAAACATTTGCAGGGAGCAACCTCAGCAGCCATGAGCAGCAGGGTCACGTGCAAGTTGGCAGAGAGGGCGTAGCATAGGCAACATGAGGACCATGTGCACATGCATGCAGGTGGTTTATGGAGAAGAATGTGACCAATGAGTAGAGCAGTCTTGATGGCTAGTTGGATGGATCCTCTGAGAGCTGCAATCTCCGTTGTGTAGCAGCTGCAGCTGAGCCAAGAACAGCCAAGGTTGAGGATGGGGCAGGGAATCCACAGATGCTTTTCTGGGTGAGTCAAGGTGGTGATGATTGATGGAGCATCCTCACTTACACAGCCGCGCTTGAGGGCAGTTCCAGTGAGTAGATTTATGATGAGTGGCAGAAGTTAATTAAGCATGAAGTTACAAGTTAGGAATGAATGGAGGCAGCAAAAGAAAAACAAATTGAAGAGCCTTTCATTCAGATCAGTTCTCAAACTTGAAGGAACATCTGAATCACCTGGAGAACTCATCAGCCCATGAACTTGGGGCCCTCTCCCAGAGATTCTGATTCAGTAGATTGAGGTAGGACCCAATAATTTGCATCTCTAACAAGTTCCCAGGTGATGTGGGGGCTGCTGCTCTGGAAACCACATTTTAAGAACCACTAATTTAGATTTTTTGGCCTGTCAAAGTTGAGGAAGGCTCACAATTGGGACATTGCTATAAGCACCATGATCTCCTGAAGAAATCAATTGGTTGTGACCCTTCAATTTTTATGCATTTTTGATAGTAGATTTGCAGTAAGAGAATAACTTGTTATATCCACATTTAGGTATTTTTGATCTAAAACAGCTTGAGGCACTTTAGCCTATGAATGTGTTTCTTCAGATTTGTCAGGTAACTAAAAGAAAATAAAAGGTCTTGTGTTTCATGTGTGCCCACAATGTATTTGTTAATGTTCTTTCTGATGGGGTGAGAGCTGGTAATATTACTATAACCGTGAGTTTTTGTTTTTGTTTTTAATCCAGCAGATACATTTTATTTTGCTGTACCTAAGATAATTATTATTAACATTTAGAGCTAACATAAAAGGAGAATAGGAATAGATTCTATTTTTTGGTGTATTGATACAGACTTTTAATGGTTGGTATTAAGTTGAAATCTCAGATTTGATTTCCTTGTAAGCTCAGTTTTATTTTTTGTACTATATGCATTAACTGATGTACAGCGATTGGAAGAGAGATCATGTAACTTAGAACAGTTATGACATAATGGACCATGAGAAATGTGCAAGGATAACCAACCCAAAATATAGTAAATGATCAGTTTGATAGAAGCTGTGTATTTAATAACTTAATTAATGGGATCATTTTTCTTTACTAAAAGGACTCATTTCCTGTTTCAGTAGTATTGTTGTCCTGGCAAAGGTGTGTGTGCATGCATATGTGTTGGGTGCAGTGTGAAAGATTGACCTGTGTGTGTGTGTGTTTGTGTGTGGTTACAATGTCAAATTCTCTTCCATAAATAGTAGTTACAGGATAGTATGGTGAAAAATGGAAAAATTACTGAATTAGGTTTTAGAAAATCAGTATTCTAGTCAGCTCTGCTGAAAGTTTTAGTATTAAATTCATGATGTTTGTAAAATTTATATTAAGATTATATTGATATAGAGTGAATACGTAATAAACATAAGCAATTATCATTAATAATGTTCTGTGTCCTCCAAAAATATCATTGACAATATAACTCATTATGTAGATCTATATTCTTAGGGTAAGAGACATGAGATAAATATCTCTTTGAATTTATCACCTCAAAAATTCTTTCTATCATGATGTGAATCAGGCAGTAGAATTACACATTTTTATTTCTGCCTTGACTGTTAAGAAGCTCTGGGGCTATGCTTAAGTATAAAACACTAACCTAGGTTTTTTTTAAAAATCTATTTCTCACTTTTAAACATTTTTATTAGCCTTATGGTACATATGAATTTAGTGGTAAACTGCTTTAAATAATTTTACAGGCCGGGTGTGGTGGCTTATGCCTGTAATCCCAACACTTTGGGAGGCCAAGGCGGGTAGATCACAAGGTCGTGAGCTCAAGATCAGCCTGGCCAAGGTGGTGAAACCCCATTTCTACTAAAAATTTAGCCAGGCATGGTGGTGGATGCCTGTCCCCAACGACTCAGGAGGCTGAGGCAGAGAATTGCTTGAACCCGGGAGGCAGAGATTGCATTGAACCGCGATCGTGCCACTGCACTCCAGCCTGGCGACACAGCGAGACTCTGTCTCAAAAATAATAACAACGATAATAATTTTATAAAATCCAGGGAGTATAAAGAAAAACTGGTTACCCAAATTGGAGAACCAAATTAATAGTTAAACTTAACCTAATTAGGAGTTAATCCTACAGGGCCAATCATAGACAGAGTGAAGAAATCTCTGAGTTCTCTTGACACAGCATTATTTTGGTAAGAGCATAAAGAAAGCAGATTGCTGTAGGGTGTAAACAGA
>NW_012102066.1:615163-618439 GCF_000951045.1 Mandrillus leucophaeus | reverse complement strand
TTTGTCCTTTCCAGCGTATGAGGACACAGCATTCATCCTCTCTGGAAGGCACAGCAACAAAGTGCCATCTTGGACACAGAGAGCAGCCCTCACCAGACACTGAACCTGCCAGCACCTTAATCTTAGATCTTCAGCCTGCAGAACTATGATCAATAAATTTGTGTGTTTTTAAAAATTCTTCTTCTACAAGGTTTCTTCTATAAGGTTATTTTGTCTGTGTTGAAAATCTATTTTTTAGTTTAGTTTACCTTTATCAATGATCTTAGCTAGATCTGCTGGATCACTTACTGCATCAGTTAATGACATCAGCACTTGCTACTTCACCTTGCGCTTTATGTTATGGAGATGGCTTCTTTCCTTCAACCTCATAAACTAACCTCTGCTAGTATCAGACTTTTCTTTTGCAGCATGTTCACCTCTCTCAGCCTTCGTAGAATTGAAGAGAGGCATCCGGGTGCGGTGGCTCATGCCTGTAATCCCAGCACTTTGGGAGGCTGAGGCGGGTAGATCATCTGAGGTCAAGAGTTTGAGGCCAGGCTGGCCAACATGATGAAACCCTGTCTCTACATTTTTAGTAAAATTAGCTGGGCGTGGTGGTGCACGCCTGTAATCCCAGCTAGAGTCAGGAGAATCGCTTGAACCCAACAGTCAGCAGTTGCAGTGAACCGAGATCACACCACTGCACTCCAGCCTGAGTTACAGGAAGAGACTTTGTCTCAAAAAAAAAAAAAGAATTAACGAGAGCCCTTGCTCTGGATTAGGCTTTGGCTGGTTTGATCTTCTATCCAGACTTTTCTTCATGTCAGAAATGAGGCTGTTTCGCTTTCTTATCATTCATGTGTCAATGGAGTAGCACTTTTAATTTTCTTCAAGAACTTTTCCTTTGCATTCACAATTTAGCTAACTGAGCTAACTTAACATGGCTAATTTGGCATATGCTTCATCATTTCTTCCTTTCCTTGAAAGTATGATTCTTTCACTTGGACACTTTGAGGCCACTGTGGGGTTATTAATTGGCCTAATTTCAATATTGTCTTATGTTAGGGAACAGGAAGGCCCAAGGAGAAAGAGATGGGGAATGGCCGGTCAGGGCGGCAGTCAGAACACACATGTTTATGGGTTAAGTTTGCTGTCTTATATGGATGTGGTTCATGTCAATATAACAGATAAAATAATAATGAAAAAGCTTGAAATATTGCAAGAATTACCAAAATGTGACACAGACACACAAAGTGAGCACATGCTGTTGGAAAACTGGAGCCAATAGACATGCTCAGTGCAGAGTTGTCACGAACCTTCAATTTGAAAAAAAAGAAAGAAAACCTTGCCAAGCTCGATAAAACTAATCACAATAATATAAGATGTGCCTGTATTTGATACATAGGAGATTTGGTAACAGTGTGGAATTAGAAATCAGGAACTCTGGGCTGGGCGTGGTGGCTCACGCCTGTAATCCCAGCACTTTGGGAGACCGAGGCAGGCGGATCATGAGGTCAAGAGATCGAGACCATTCTGACCAACATGGTGAAACCCCGTCTCTCCTGAAAATACAAAAATTAGCTGGGCATGGTAGCGTGTGCATGTAGTCCCAGCTACTCAGGAGACTGAGGCAGGAGAATTGCTTGAACCCCGGAGGCGGAGATTGCAGTGAGCTGAGATTGTACCACTGTACTCCAGCCTGGCGACAAAGCGAGACTCTGTCTGAAAAAAAAACAAAACAAACAAACAAAAAAACCCCAGAAATCAGGAACTCTGAGTTCAGGTCCTAGCTCAGCCATTTTACCGGTTGTGTGATTAAACTTCTCATTTCTTGTATAAACATTATCATACTAACACCTCTCCTACACCTCATGATTTTTATGCAGATAAAATGAGATGTTTTCCATGAAAGTGTCTTATAAGAAATAGAGGACTTTGTAAATGATATTTACTGTTTCAAAGTTTGGTTGTCAAACTTATTCACACATAGGAAAACAGAAGCTCTATTTGATTGGAGCAGCATAAGAGGCCTCAGCACCATCCGACAGTAGCAAGAAGTCATGGCTGACATCCTGACACCAAAAGAGGAAATGGAACACACATTTACAAAGAGGAGAGCCATCTAGGTATCTTCCTATCACTATAAACACCCTTTCATATCTGGCTAGTCCATGAAAAAAATCCTTGCATTATTACCTAGTACAGCACTGGATGTTCTTGCCGATGACCTGAATCATAGGGAAAAGATTGAATTATTTAATGTATCCAGTAAAAACCAAAGTATTTCTTACAGTCTTTGATGGTCATTGGGAGCTGTGGTTACACATAGCTGAGTGAAGCTGACATTTCTGTGAAGGCATGGCTTGGCTCTAGCTGGAAAGTTTTCTGTTTCCTGGCCTGCCCCTGTCTCTCTCCTCCTCTCCATACTTGGTGGGAATGGACCTCGTACCTCTCTGGAATGATGCAGTGCACCCAACAGTGGAGAACTTTCGTTGTTTTTAACTGATTTACGTAACTGATCATAATATCATAGCTAACATTTATGGAGCTCACCATATGCCAGGTATGAAGCTTAGCACTTTACTACATTCATTATTGCATTTAATTCTCTCAACAAACTTGCAGCGCGTATGTGATTCCACAGGAGAGAGCTATATTTCTTTTGGTTGAAAAGTTCTTTCTAACACTTGCTGAGCTACAGTAAACAAATATGTCTATTAATGCCATTGGGAATTTGAAAGCAAAGTCTTAACAAAATATAGACAATTCATTTTTTAATAGTTGTGATTTGATTATGCTTTTGGGGGAAATCAGATAACAAAATGGGTTTGTTTGTAAGGATTAGTTTGCAATTTAGGCTCATAGAATTTGTGTGTGTGTGTATACAGTTCTATCAATTTTATTTTATTTTATTGAGATAGAGTCTTGCTCTGTCACTCAGGCTGGAGTACAGTAGTGCAATCTTGGCTCACTGCAACATCCACCTCCCAGATTCAAGCGATTCTCCTGCCTCAGGCTCCTGAGTAGCTAGGATTACAGGTGTGCACCACCACACTTGGCTAAATTTTGTGTTTTTAGTAGAGATGAGGTTTCACTATGTTGGCCAGGCTGGTCTCGAACTCCTGACCTCAAGTGATCCACTCACCTCAGCCTCCTAAAGTGTTGGGGTTACAAGTGTGCGTCACTGCGCCTGGCCAGTTCCATGAATTTTAACTCGTAAATAGATTCATATAGCCACAACCACTATCAGGAGGCAGACCAGTTTCACCACTTCAGAAACCTCTCTTGGTCAGTGCT
>NW_012102066.1:603473-613828 GCF_000951045.1 Mandrillus leucophaeus | reverse complement strand
GCGATCTCGGCTCACCGTAGCCTCCCCATCACGGGTTCAAGCGATTCTTCTGCCTCAGCCTCCTAAGCAGCTGGGACTACAGGCACATGCCACCATGCCTGGCTGATTTTTGTATTTTTAGTAGTGACAGGGTTTCACCATGTTGGTCAGCTGGTCTCAAACTCCTGACCTCAGGTGATCCACCTGTCTCGGCCTCCCAAAGTGCTGGGATTACAGGCGTGAGCCACTGCACCTGACCTATTTTTAAATTTTATATTAATATATTAACTGGATTTTTGTCAAATAATTAGAGAATTCTCTTTAAATAACCATCTTCTCACTTCACACTTAGTCTGGGAAAAAATGAGAGCAAATTTCCGTGCATCCAGGGAGCATATCACCAGCCAGGCATGAAGCTTAAAGGGAGAGTGCAGGCTGAGTGGCCAGCAGGCCATGGGCATCCCACAGGGCCAGGCCAGGCCCCAGGCCTCAGCGACCCTTCTCCCAGCCCACCTAGTGGCCCTCAAATTCCATGATGGGACAGACTTGCATTCTCCTGTCCCAGTTGAGAAGACTCTTCTAGACGGAAGGGAGAGGAGAAAAGGCATAGGAAAGAAATCCCAGAAACACTAGCAGGGAAGTACAGGGGCTTCCTCCCCAGATGTGGTGGCCTTGCTCCTGACACCACCCAACCCCTGGAACTCTTCAAGGACGGGGAAGGCCAGTGTGCCTGGGGCTGGAGCCTGGCTGGGAAGGGAATGTGGGCTCACAGTTTCTGGATGGTGGCCTTCCACAGCTTGGCACAGACCAGGGGAAGGCATGTGAGGAGGGCCTGGGGAGGTCCTGGGGGAAGATACACAGCTCAGGAGGTTGAATGTAAAGTGGCTGCCAGACCAAGGGAGCTGGATGGACTGTGAAGGAGGAGGTGGCTGGAGAGCCTCCTCCATGTGAAGCTACTAGAGCAAAAATAGAACAAGGGGGACACCTGTGCCCCAGAAAAGAGCCCTAAAGATGGTAACAGGGAGCATGGCTGAGCAGCACCCTGGATTCTGAACTAGTGTGGGAAGCTGGGGGGCACCTCTCCAGAGGCCAGGGGCCTCTCTCTTCCTTCATCACCAGTTGCTGGTAACTTTACAGTCAGACTTGGAGGAGGAACAAGGCCCTCCGTCGCCTCCCCTCGCCTCTGATGCTGCCCCAAGGGGAGGGGTAGGAGCAGGCAAAGAGGCTGGGAAACAGGGAGGTGGGAGGGAGTCTACTGCGTCTTCGTATTTTCAGAGGAGGGAGCTGTAATAGTGTAGTGGCAGAGGCTGGTTCCTCAGTATGTAGGTGTTGTGTGGGTTGCCCAGCACTGACAGCTGCTTCTGCAGCTCTGACTTTAGCTGCCAGAGCAGAGGGGCCAGGGCCAATGGGGCCGCTGACCAGAGGTTCCATGAGCCCAGATAGGGCAGTGACAGGGAATGCAGGCATCCCATCGCTCCATCCACCATGGGAGGTCCTGGATAGAACTCAGATGGGGACTGTGGATTGGGGCAGCCAGAAGGGCAAAGGTATGTTCCATTGGTGATTGGCAGAGGAAAGACATAGGCTCTGTTGGGTATGTAAGAGTACCCATAGGGTCTGTTGGGGGCCTCACCCCTGGAGGCTTGAAATGCCACCTGTAGCATTCATTGTCGAAACTGCTATAAGGTTAACTTGTATGAAGCCCAGCCTTCCCAGCCATCTCCTGCTTCACCCTTCACTGTTCTTTTGAAGTAGTTTGCAGCAAAAAGGCTAGTTGATGTCACAGTCCTTCATCAGGTGGAAAGGCATCTCGAAGGCCATCATGGAGTTCTTCTTCTTGGACAGAAAGATGAGTGGTAAGGGGTAAGGTAGACGATGGCTTTCTTGGTCCCTTTGAAGGACTCTGGCAAATTGTTCATGTCATTGAACATAAGTTCCACATGGACATAGGACATTAGGATGCTCTTGGTGTTCTTGATCACTCTGCCACCCTTTGAGTGATTCTCATTGAGTGCCGTGGTCTCTTGGAAAGGGGTCCTAAGACTTTTGATGCAGGGCCTTGAGTTCAATTTTGCCTAAAGGAGTCGGTTTAGATTGAGGTTCCTTTTTATGGCATATAAATGTCCAAGTGTCCATTTGTTGAAAAGACTACTCTTTCTCTGTTGACTTACCTTTGCACTTTTGTCAAAATTTATTGGCCATGTTTGTGTAGGTCTATTTCTGGAATCTGCATTCTGCTCTATTGTTCTGTGTGTCTATCCTTTCACCAATACACACTGTCATGAAGTCAGAGAGGTAACAGGAAGCCAGATCGTGTAAGGCCTTGTAGACCATTGAAAGGATTTAGGCTTTTATCTTAAGTGAAATGAGAAGCTACAGGAAGGTGTTGAGCAAAGGAGTAACCTGACTTTATTGAGGCAAGGATAGGAATGTGAGGTTACTGCAGTCATCCAGATATGCAAAAATGGTGGTTTGGACCAGGATGATGGGCAGAAGTGGTGAAAAGTACTCATATTCTGAATATTTTTTGAGAGTGGCCCCAATGGGATTTTCTAATGGGTTGAATGTAGAGAATGAGAGATAGGTATGAGAAAAGAACTCTAGTCTGAGTAAACCCTCAGACTTGACCAACGTGAAAAATGGAGTTATCAATTGAGATGGGAAAACCTTCCAATGAAGCACATTTAAGGAAGGAAGGTCAGAAGTTCAGTTTTGAACATGTTAAGTTTTAAATTTCTATTAGAGGTCCACCTGTGGATGTTGAGTGAATAGTGGGTAATAAGGGCCAAGACTTTGGGAGAAAGGTCTGGGAATTGAGGTATACATTTTGGATCCTGGCCGGGCGCCTGGGATCACGCCTGTAATTCCAGCACTTTGGGAGGTCAAGGTGGGCAGATTAGCTGAGGCCAGGAGTTTGAGACGAGCCTGGCTAACGTGACAAAACCCCATCTGTACTAAAAATATAAAAAATTAGCCAGGCGTGGTGGTGTGCGCCTATAATCCCAGCCACTCAGGAGGCTGAGGCAAGAGAATTGCTTGAACCCAGGAGGTGGAGGTTGCAGTGAGCCGAGATTGTGCCACTGCACCCAGCCTTGGCAACAGAGTGAGACTCCATCTCAAAACAAAAACAAAAACAAAAACAAAAAATTTTTGGATCCATCAGTAGATAGATGCTATGTAAGGCTGTGGCATTGGTAAAATCACCAAGGGCAGATATGTAGAGAGAAAAGGGCAAGCACTGAGCCCTGGGTCACTGCAGCATTGAGAGGTGAGGGGAAAAAAAAGAAACTGGTAGAGGAGACTGAAAACTAGTAGTGAGGTAGAAAGAAAGTAGAGAATGTTTTCTGAAATCCAAATAAGAAAATGGTATCCAGGAAGTAAATGATCAACAGTGTGGATGCTGCTAACAGGTCAAGCAAGATGAGGACATATATTGACCATTGTGTTTAGCAACAAAGGGTCATTGGTCACCTCAGTGAGAGAAGTTTCCATAGAGTGTTGGGAGAAGAAGCCCGAGGATGGTAGGTTTAAGAGAGAATAAAAGGAGAGGAATTGCAGACAGAGAATAGAAGTGTTTTTCATGGAGTTTGTTTGCAAATAGGACCAAAGAAATGAGGAGGTAGCTAGGGGACAGATGGGCTCACATGCAAGTTATTGGGTTTTGTTTCTTTTTAAGATGGAAGAAATAACATTTGTGAATGCTAATGGCCATGACCCCATAAAGTGGGAGATTTTAATGATGTAAGAAGAAAAGACAAGAAAGCCTAGAGCAATTGATTTCCTTGAGTAAAGGAGAAAGGGATGGAATCTAGTCAAAAATGGAGGATTGCCCTTAGAAGGAGCTAGAAAATTTAACATAGGGGAATGCTTGGAAAAGCAGAATATGTGGATGCGGATGCCAGCACATGGGTAGATGTGAGTGAAGCGAGTCCTCTTCAGCCTGCTTCCATTTCCTCACTGCGGCGGAAGCAAGGTCAGCAGCTGAGAGGGAAGGTAGGGGCGGGACTGAGATTTGAAGGGACAAAAGTGGGCGATAATCACCCGGGAGAGTGAACCACGGGAGTCGTGGGAGTGAGTGCCTGCCGTAGGAGAAGAATATCCCTTGAAAAGAGGAATTCAGGGCTGGGTGCAGTGGCTCGTGCCTGTAATCCTAGCACTTTAGGACACTGAGATGGGAGGATCGCTTGAGCCCAGGAGGTTGGGGCCGCAGTGAGCCAAGGTCACACCACTGCACTCCAGTCTAGGCAACAGAATGAGACCCTGTCTCAAATAAATAAAGAAGCAAATAAATAAATAGGAATTCAAGAATTGAGATCATCTCTGTGGGTATTGAGACTGCCAGGAATTAAGACCAGAAATTCTAGAGATGATGGCAATGGCAATGAGAAATGAAGGGGAATGAGTTGGTGTTTGGTAGGTCACGGTAACAATGCTGGATAGTGGATGATAGAATCCGATGACATGAGGTTTAAAGCACAGGAGTTTTAGAGAGGAGAGAGGGAGAATGAAAGCAGCCACATGGAGCAAAAGGGGCATCTGTCTTAGGCCCAGTGGTATGGGAGTGAAATAGTCAGCACTTCAGAGGGCTGCGGGGAAACAGTGTCCTCAAGGGAGAGTTAGGTTTCCGTTAAAGGAAGGTGCAGTATACACATCTGTGAAATTATCATGCTGACTGCTGTTATCTCATCTGCTCATAGAACCAGTGAATATTGATTGGTCATAAAATGCATGCATTATTTTAAGGAGCATGGACATTTAATTTCTCTTTTTAAGGACTTGGAAATTTTTTTTTCCATGATTTGGAAAGTGGTATTATATTTGTCAATGAGAAAGAATACAATAGCTTTTTAATAGCTCACAAAATGATGTCAGTTGCTCTTTATTCAAAAATATCTTTAGCCTTTTTGAGGTTATTTTGGGGAGATAATAAGGACAGGATCTTCATAATCCCAAATATTTTGGGGAAAACTTCAAAAATTAAAGCGTATTTAGGCTGAGCATGGTGACTCATGCCTGTAATTCCAGCACTTTGAGAGGTCAAGGTGGGCAGATTAGCTGAGGCCAGGAGTTTGAGACGAGCCTGGCTAACGTGACAAAACCCCATCTGTACTAAAAATATAAAAAATTAGCCAGGCGTGGTGGTGTGCGCCTATAATCCCAGCCACTCAGGAGGCTGAGGCAAGAGAATTGCTTGAACCCAGGAGGTGGAGGTTGCAGTGAGCCGAGATTGTGCCACTGCACCCAGCCTTGGCAACAGAGTGAGACTCCATCTCAAAACAAAAACAAAAACAAAAACAAAAAATTTTTGGATCCATCAGTAGATAGATGCTATGTAAGGCTGTGGCATTGGTAAAATCACCAAGGGCAGATATGTAGAGAGAAAAGGGCAAGCACTGAGCCCTGGGTCACTGCAGCATTGAGAGGTGAGGGGAAAAAAAAGAAACTGGTAGAGGAGACTGAAAACTAGTAGTGAGGTAGAAAGAAAGTAGAGAATGTTTTCTGAAATCCAAATAAGAAAATGGTATCCAGGAAGTAAATGATCAACAGTGTGGATGCTGCTAACAGGTCAAGCAAGATGAGGACATATATTGACCATTGTGTTTAGCAACAAAGGGTCATTGGTCACCTCAGTGAGAGAAGTTTCCATAGAGTGTTGGGAGAAGAAGCCCGAGGATGGTAGGTTTAAGAGAGAATAAAAGGAGAGGAATTGCAGACAGAGAATAGAAGTGTTTTTCATGGAGTTTGTTTGCAAATAGGACCAAAGAAATGAGGAGGTAGCTAGGGGACAGATGGGCTCACATGCAAGTTATTGGGTTTTGTTTCTTTTTAAGATGGAAGAAATAACATTTGTGAATGCTAATGGCCATGACCCCATAAAGTGGGAGATTTTAATGATGTAAGAAGAAAAGACAAGAAAGCCTAGAGCAATTGATTTCCTTGAGTAAAGGAGAAAGGGATGGAATCTAGTCAAAAATGGAGGATTGCCCTTAGAAGGAGCTAGAAAATTTAACATAGGGGAATGCTTGGAAAAGCAGAATATGTGGATGCGGATGCCAGCACATGGGTAGATGTGAGTGAAGCGAGTCCTCTTCAGCCTGCTTCCATTTCCTCACTGCGGCGGAAGCAAGGTCAGCAGCTGAGAGGGAAGGTAGGGGCGGGACTGAGATTTGAAGGGACAAAAGTGGGCGATAATCACCCGGGAGAGTGAACCACGGGAGTCGTGGGAGTGAGTGCCTGCCGTAGGAGAAGAAGATCCCTTGAAAAGAGGAATTCAGGGCTGGGTGCAGTGGCTCGTGCCTGTAATCCTAGCACTTTAGGACACTGAGATGGGAGGATCGCTTGAGCCCAGGAGGTTGGGGCCGCAGTGAGCCAAGGTCACACCACTGCACTCCAGTCTAGGCAACAGAATGAGACCCTGTCTCAAATAAATAAAGAAGCAAATAAATAAATAGGAATTCAAGAATTGAGATCATCTCTGTGGGTATTGAGACTGCCAGGAATTAAGACCAGAAATTCTAGAGATGATGGCAATGGCAATGAGAAATGAAGGGGAATGAGTTGGTGTTTGGTAGGTCACGGTAACAATGCTGGATAGTGGATGATAGAATCCGATGACATGAGGTTTAAAGCACAGGAGTTTTAGAGAGGAGAGAGGGAGAATGAAAGCAGCCACATGGAGCAAAAGGGGCATCTGTCTTAGGCCCAGTGGTATGGGAGTGAAATAGTCAGCACTTCAGAGGGCTGCGGGGAAACAGTGTCCTCAAGGGAGAGTTAGGTTTCCGTTAAAGGAAGGTGCAGTATACACATCTGTGAAATTATCATGCTGACTGCTGTTATCTCATCTGCTCATAGAACCAGTGAATATTGATTGGTCATAAAATGCATGCATTATTTTAAGGAGCATGGACATTTAATTTCTCTTTTTAAGGACTTGGAAATATTTTTTTCCATGATTTGGAAAGTGGTATTATATTTGTCAATGAGAAAGAATACAATAGCTTTTTAATAGCTCACAAAATGATGTCAGTTGCTCTTTATTCAAAAATATCTTTAGCCTTTTTGAGGTTATTTTGGGGAGATAATAAGGACAGGATCTTCATAATCCCAAATATTTTGGGGAAAACTTCAAAAATTAAAGCGTATTTAGGCTGAGCATGGTGACTCATGCCTGTAATCCCAGGACTTTGGGAGGCCAAGGTGAGCAGATCACTTAAACCCAGGAGTTTGAGACCATCCTGGGCAACATGGCAAAACCCTGTCTCTACAAAAAAATACAAAAACTAGCAGGGCATGGTGGTGTGTACCTGTAGTCCCAGATACTTGGGAGGTTGAGGCTGCAGTGAGCTGTGATCATACCACTGCACTCCAGCCTGAGTGACAGAACGAGACCCTGCCCCCCACCCCTCCTCCAAAGAAACCATATTTAAATATTTCTGGAATCCAAATGTTGAACATTATTTGGACACAGTTTCAAAATGGTACCAATTCTTTTAATTTGTGACTGCTTTATTTCTGCATTAGACAATGAGAAGGGGCCGAAACTTCTGGCCTGATATGACAGTGACATCAACCTCTTGTGTAATAGCCTGTCGTTAAGCCAGTGCCAAATGGAAAATTAAATGGGAAATGGCAGAGAGCATTGCCCACGACATACTGTAGAAATGGCAACTCTGGCACTGACATAGGTTTTAAAAAAATTATGTTTTAAAAGTTATCTTGCTGGGAGGCCAAGGCGGGCGTATCACTTGAGGTCAGAAATTTGAGACCAGCCTGGCCAATATGGTGAAACCCCATCTCTACTAAAAATACAAAAATTAGGTGGGTGTGGTGGCGGGCACATGTAACCCCAGCTACTCTGGAGACTTGAGACAGGAGAATTGCTTGAACCCAGGAGGAGGAGGTTGCAGTAAGCTGAGATTGTGCCATTGCACTACAGCCTGGATGACAGAGAAAGACTCTGTCTTTAAAAAAAAAAAAAAAAAAGTAATCTTGCACATTCCCTTTACTGTTTTTCCAAGGTCATTACATTTTTATCTGTTATTGTTCACCATTTAAAACTAAGCAGTGGAAAGCAGCCTACTTTTTAAAATGTAGAACTGGTATGGTGTACTTAGCATATATATAAGGATGTCTGTCCTCTCTCTTGCCTCCTTCCCTCCCATTCTTCCCCCTTGCTCTTCCTTCCTTCCCTCCCTCCCTCCCCTTTCCTATCTTTTGAATAGGGTCAAAGACCAGTTTTTAACTTCTTGGTCCATAAGAATGAAGATGTGTGCACAATCCATTTTGTACATATTGATTCTTGGACTAAAAATAGCTTGATTTGGTTTCAAACTTTTTCTCCCACCCTAAGTTCAGGTTTTGTTCCCTGTGCAGCCTGGTAGGCGGAGAAGTGATGCATAGTCAGCATTTCATCTGAGATGCTTACTGGACAATTTTAATCTTTTTTTTTACATCTTGACCTCTATTTCCAAAGAACATCCCAGTTGGCAGGTCTAGCCTGATTAAGATTCCATTCAGGCATTTGATTCTCCTAAGGGAATTTACAGCTTAATCTAACAATCAAGGATACCAGAATCTACTCAGGACTTAATTTCTTGAAGGTTATAGGAAACATATACTTGAGCAACCTAATGAATGAGCTTAGTGATATCATAATGAATTTTTATATATAGCTCAAATTACACTTTTTAATGCATATCCAACAAACATATTTTTAAAAACAAATACTGTAGACTGAACTGTATTAGCTGTATTAGTAGATCCAAATTTAACTTACAATTTGAATTAAGTTAGAACACTATGCATCTCATAAGACAGGCTATACATTGATTACCTAGTTAGCCAGCTTCCATATCACCACTTGTTCAGGAACATTAAAAGTACTTATTTAGAAACAGTTTTCTGATATAGTTTTGGTTTCACTAAGACAGCTTTTTAAACAGCAAAATTAGGCAAGATGTGGTGGCTCACGCCTGTAATCCCAGCACTTTGGGAGGCCAAGGCAGGTGGATCACCTGAGGTCGGGAGTTCAAGACCAGCCTGACCAACATGGAGAAACCCTGTCTCTACTAAAAATACAAAATTAGCTGGATGTGGTGGCTCATGCCTGTAATCCCAGCTACTTGGGAGGCTGAGGCAGGAAATCACTTGAACCTGGGAGGCAGAGGTTGCAGTGAGCCAGGATCACGCCACTGCACTTCAGCCTGGGCAACAAGAGTGAAACTCTGTCTCAAAAAAAAAAAAAAGCAGAATTATAACTAAACACCACTTTTTTTTTTTTTTCTCCCTGGAGTCAGAGTCTTTCACCCTGTTGCCCAGGCTGGAGTGCAGTGGCACAATTTTGGCAATCCTCCTGCCTCAGCTTCCTGAGTAGCTGGGACTACAGCCATGTGCCGTTACACCTGAATAATTTTTGTACTTTTTGTAGAGATCACCCCATGTTGCCCAGGCTGGTCTCAAACTCTTGGGCTCAAGCAGTCTGCCTGCCTCAGCCTCCCAAAGTGCTGGGATTACAGGTGTGAGCCACGGTTGCCAGCCTAAACATCTCTTCTGAGGCTATCACAATATATATTATTCTCACAGCCTACAGTAGATTATAGACATCTAGAATATAAAAATCTATTTCCTGATAGGCTTAACACACAATATTCCTACCGTTGTTTGAAAACATACATATTAACAGAGTGACAATATTTACAGGCAGAATTACTCATGTGTCTTATTGTAGCTTACACGAGAGTATGTCTGTCTAAGAATGGGATAGAGGTTGGTCTGTAAAAACAGGTGGCTCACAAGCTTTCTTGGATAGTTAACTCAGTAGTTAGAATGAAGGATGTAAAAGAACCTGTCAGGATAACACCTGCTCTCTTGCTCTCAACAATTAATGATAATGAATCTAGGCCCGGAGTGGAACAAAAATCTTGTATCATCTTTGAATTAGTCTTTTGCTGGTAGTGCCTTCCAATGAAATGATGTTTCACAACCTTTTCTTCATTATCATCTCCGAAAAGAGCCTTCATGGCTATTTTTTTTTCCTAGTTGCCACAAAATTAAATACAGGCATACTGTGTCTTACTGTGCTTTGCTTTCTTCCTCTTGGCAGATACTATGTGTTTTTTTTTTTTACAAATTGAAGGTTTGTGGCACCCCTACATTGAGCAAGTCTACTGGGACCATTTTCTTTTCAACAGCATATGCTCCTTTTATGTCTGTGTCACATTTTGGTAATTCTTGCAGTATTTCAAACTTTTTCTTTCTTTCTTTTCTTTTTTTTTTTTGAGACAGAGTCTCCATCAGCCACCTAGGCTAGAGTGCAGTGGCGCGATCTTGGCTCACTGCAACCTCCGCCTCCCAGGTTCAAGTGATTCTCCTGCCTC
>NW_012102066.1:597290-603068 GCF_000951045.1 Mandrillus leucophaeus | reverse complement strand
CAGTAAGCCAAGATCATGCCACTGCACTCCAGCCTCAGCGATAGAGCAAGACTCCATCTCAAATAATAATAATAATAATAAATACTTAATTGATATTTCATCCATAAACGTTGTATCTGTTCTGAGTTCTCCACCCACCGGCTATTTCCCATCTTTCTCCTCCTCCTCAGACCTCCCTATTCCATGAGACACAACAATATTGAAATTAGGCCAACTAATACCCCAAAATGGCTGCTACATGTTCAAGAGAAAGGAAGAGTGGCACGTCTCTCACTTTAAATCAAAACATAGAAATGATTATGCTTAGTGAGGAAGGCATGTTGAAAGCCTAGATAGGTCAAAAGCTAGGCCTATTGTGCCAAACAGCCAAATTGTGAATGCAAAGGAAAAGTTCTTGAAGGAAATGAAAAGTGCTATTCCATTGAACACACAAATGATAAGAAAGTGAAACAGCCTCATTGCCAATATGCAGAAAATTTGAGTGGTCTAGATAGAAGATCAAACCAGCCATAACATTCCTTTAAGCCAAAGCCTAATTCAGAGCAAGGCCCTAACTCTCTTCAATTCCTTGACGGCTGAGAAAGGTGAGGAACCTGCAGAAGAAAAGCTTGAAGTCAACAGGGGTTGGTTCATGAGGTTTAAGGAAAGATAGCATCTTCATAACATAAAAGGGCGAGTAAACAGCAAGTGCTGATGGAGAAGCTGCAGCACATTATCCAGAAGATCTAGCTGAGATCATTAGTGAAGGTGGCTTCACCAAATAACAGATTTTTAAATGTAGGTGAAATAACTTTGTATTGGAAGAAGATGCCTTCAGGCTAGGACTTTCATAGCTGGAGAGGAGAAGTCAATGCTTTAGAGTTTCAAGGGACAGGCTTTTGTCCCTTGGGCTCTTGTTAGGGGCTAATATAGCTTGTGACTTTGAGTTGAAGGCAATGGTCATTGAACATTCTAAAAATCCTAGGGCCCTTAAGAATGATACTAAATGTACTCTATCTGTACTCTTTTAATGAAACAACAAAGCCTGAATGACAGCACATCTGTTTATAGAGTAGTTTATCAAACGTTTAAAGCCTGCTGTTGAGACCTACCACTCAGAAACAAAGATTCCTTTCAAAATATTACTGTTAATTGACAGTGTACCTGGTCACCCAAGAGCTCTAATGGTATAAGGGGATGACTGTTGTTTTCATACCTGCTAACACAACATCCATTGGGCAGCCAATGGATCCAGGAGTCTATTATATAAGAAATACATTTTATAAGGACATAGCTGCTCTTGATAGTAATTCCTCTGATGGATCTGGGCAAGGTCTATCGAAAACCTTCTGGAAAGGATTCACCATTCTAGATACTATTGGGAGGAGGTCAGATTATCAACATGAACAGGAGTTTCAAAGAAGTTGATTCCAAACTTCGTGGTGACTTTGAGGATTTTAAGACTTCAGTAGAGCAAGCTGGACATGGTGGCCTATAATTCCAGCACTTTGGAAGGCTGAGGCAGGTGGATCACAAGCACAGGGTTTGACACCAGCCTGGGCAACATAGCGAGACTTGTCTCCTAAAAAAGAATTTTTTTTTAAAGACTTCAGTAGAGGAAGTACTGGTAAATATGGTTGAAATAGCCAGACAACTAACATTAAAAATGAAGCTTAAAAATGTGACTGAATTGCTATAAACTCATGATAAAACTTGAATGGATGAGGAGTTGCTTCTTATGGATGAGCAAAGGAAATGACTTCTTGAAAGGGAATCTATTCCTGGAGAAGACACTGTGAAGATTGTCGAAATGACACCATAGGATTTAGAAAATCCCATAAACTTAGTTGGTAAAGCAGGGGCAGAGTTTGAGAGGATCAACTGCAATTTTGAAAGAAGTTGTACTTGAGTAAAATGCTATCAAACAGCATCGCATGCTTCAGAGAAATCTTTCTTCACAAAAGGAACAATCAGTGCAGCAAAATTAATTGTCTTATTTTAAGAAATTGTCAGCCGGGCGTGGTGGCTCACGCCTGTAATCCCAGCACTTTGAGAGGCCAAGGCGGGCAGATCACCTAAGGTCAGGAGTTCAAGACCAGCCTGGCTAACATGCTGAAACCCCATTTCTACTAAAAATAACAAAAAATTAGCCTGGCGTGGTGGCACGCCTGTAATCCCAGCTACTTGGGAGGCTGAGACAGGAGAATTGATTGAACGCGGGAGGCAGAGGTTGCCGTGAGCCGAGATCACGCCATTGCACTCCAGCTTGGGCAACAAGAGCAAAACTCTTGTCTCAAAAAAAAAAAAAAGCTGGGCGCGGTGGCTCACGCCTGTAATCCCAGCACTTTGGGAGGCGAGGCGGGCAGATCACGAGGTCAGGAGATCGAGACCATCCTGGCTAACAAGGTGAAACCCCGTCTCCACTAAAAATATAAGAAAATTTACAGGGCATAGTGGCAGGCGCCTATAGTCCCAGATACTCGGGAGGCTGAGACAGGAGAATGACGTGAACCTGGGAGGCGGAGTTTGCAGTGAGCCGAGATTGTGCCACTGCACTCCAGCCTGGGCGACAGAGCAAAACTCCAGTTCAAAACAAAAAAAAAGAAAAAGAAAAAGAAAAAAGAAAAGAAAGGAAGTTGTTGGCTGGGCGCTGTGGCTTACGCCTATAATCCCAGCACTTTGGGAGGCTGAGGTGGGTGGATCATCTGAGGTCAGGAGTGTGAGACCAGCCTGACCAACACAGAGAAACCCTGTCTCTACTAAAAATACAAAATTATCTGGGCATGGTGGCACATGCCTGTAATCCCAGCTGCTCGAGAGGCTGAGGCAGGAGAATCAGTTGAACCCAGGAGGTGGAGGTTGCAGTGAGCCAAGATCACACCATTGCACTCTAACCTGGGCAACAAGAGCGGAACTCCTTCTCAAAAAAAGAAAAAAAAAAATTGTCGCAGCCACCCTGCGACCTTTAGCAACCACCACACTTATCAGTCCTGGCAGCCATCCACACTGAGCCAAGACCTGCAACCAGCAAAAAGATTATGACTCAGTGATGGCTCAGATGATCGTTAGCATTTGTTTGTTTGTTTGTTTGTTTGCTTTGAGACGGAGTCTCGCTCTGTCGCCCAGGCTGGAGTGCAGTAGCGCGATCTTAGCTCACGATCATTAGCATTTTTTAATACTCAAGTGGTTTTTGGTTTCGTTTTGTTTTCTTTTTTTGAGAAGGAGTTACGCTCTTGTTGCCCAGGCTGGAGTGCAATGGTGTGATCTCAGCTCACTGCAACCTCCGCCTCCTGAGTTCAAGCGATTCTCCTGCCTCAGCCTCCTGAGTAGTTGAGATTACAGGCGTGCACCACCACACCCGGCTAACTTTGGATTTTTAGTAGTGGTGGGGTTTCACCATGTTGGTCAGGCTGGTCTCAAACTCCCAACCTCAAGTGATCTGCCCACCTCCGTCTCCCAAAGTGCTGGGATTACAGGCGTGAGTCACCATGCCCGGCCCACTCAAGCATTTTTAAATTAAGGTATGTATATTTTATATATGGTATTGCACACTTAAGAGACTACAGTATAGTGTAAACATAACTTTTATATGCTCTAGAAAATAAAAAATTCATGTGACTCACTTTATTGAGATACTTGCTTTATTGCAGTGGTCTGGTACCAAACCTGTAATATCTGCAAGATATGCCTGTACTGAAGAGTAAGATTTTGTCAGAGTTTAATCTTGAAAAGACTACAAACCACTGTAATAACCTAAGCATGTTTTGATTCCCCAAGGACCAATTTTCACCCGTTTGGGAGCTATATTAATTTTCTATGGCAGCTATAACAAAGTACTGTGAATTTTGTGGCTTAAAACAACACGAACGTATTCCCTTATAGTTCTAGAGGCCAGAGATGCAGTTCACTGGGGTAATGTCAAGGTGTAGGGCCATACCCCTTAGTAAGGCTCTAGGGAAGCGTACATTTCCTCTTCCAGCTTCCATCTTTTTGAGGCTTCCAGACTTGCATTCTGTGTATTCACTGACTCACGGCTGCTTCCTCCATTTTCAAAGCCAGCGGCCATGTAGCATCTTGTTTCAATGTCACGTTGCCTTTTTCTTCTGTCAAGTCTCCCTCTGCCTGCCTCTCATGAGGACACTGTGATTACACTTAGGGTCTACCTTGCTAATCCTGGATAATCTCTCCATCTCAAAATCCTAAATTTAATCCCATCTGCAAAGCTTGTGTTACCATATAAGGTAAGAGTCACAGGTTTCCAGGATTAGGAACTGGATATCTTTGGGGACCAATACTCAGCCACAGAGGTGATGCCACTCCCCACCCATTAAAAATGCATGTTCTACAACACTAAGGAAGAAAGAAAATAAGAAAGAGGAGTAAAAGATAATAAATGTGTAACTTTGGCTACAAATCGATTATTTATTATATCTTTTTCTATTTGGGGCACTTGCTATTAGAACAAAGAGAGAAGATATATTTAAAATTAATAGGATTCAGAAGAGTAGAGTTGATGATGTTCACCTCATTGCGATGTACTCACCCATTCATTTATTTCGCATTACCCTTTCTGCCTGGGGCCAGTCAGCAGAGGAGGGCAGTGAGTCACTCCAAGGTCAGACAGTATTATTACCCTCTTATTGTGATGGACAAATCCACCATTAAGCTTCAGATTGAGAGAAATACCATTGAGTTGGCAAATGCTTTCGATGTGTACGTGCAGAGAGTCATATGTATCTACGATTTTCCAGACACTGGCAAAGAGAAATGGAAACTCTGTGCTGTATTTCAATTGGCTGTAAAATGTTTCCTTCAGAAATTACCATTCCATTAAGCACCTACTCTGTGCAAATGCTTTGCCAAGCACTGCTGGAAATAGATGCATGTATAAGGCCATGCCTGCCTTTATTAGACTGTACAGGGGAATAAAATGAAGTTACAATTTATTCTAATACTAAAATGCAGTTCTCTCCCCATGGACTGCACCTTTCAGGATAGTGGCCTGAATCAGAGCAGAAAACACCTGCTGGACATCCTCCAAGTACACAGCCTGATTAGCGCCCTCTGGGAAACATGGAGGCAGATACTACTTGGCTCTCCAGCCTAAGGGAAGTCTTATTAATTAAAGACTTAAAGCCAGGTTCTTCTGTGTATGGTTATGCCTGTCCTAGATGGCCTTGAAATTGATCTGTTCTCTATTACCAATCTGTGAGTTGTACTCCTGTCTGAAATGAGTAGAGGTCAGAGCTATGAAGGTTGAATTCAGCAAGAATTTTTATGAAGCATAACCAGAGTTAGTGCTCTGCTCTGACTGCTTTTGGAGACAGACTTTCCCCAGTATATCCCATCAAATCACAGACTAAAAGCAGTCTATTTTCCCTCATTCTTGGCCAGATAGGACCTGGGCACCTGAATTTTTTTTAACTAGATTTCCAGGAAATTTTATTGAAGCCTAACAGTGTAACATTTCATGTTGGATAAAGAAGATGCACAAGGTGGGATGTGGTAAGACACACCTGTAATCCTAGCACTTTGGAAGGATGAGGCAGGTGGATCACTCGAGCTCAGGAGTTCAAGACCAACCTGGGCAACATGGTAAGATCCTGTCTCTCAAAAAAAAAAAAAAATTAACTGGGCATGATGGTGTGCACCTTTAGCCCCAGCTACTCGGGAGGCTGAAGTGGGATGATCACCTAAGCTCAGGGAGGTCAAGGCTGCAATGAGCAGTGATTGCACCACTGCACTCCAGCCTAGGCTACAGAGTGAGACCCTGTCTCAAAAAAAAAAAAAAAAGAAAGA
>NW_012102066.1:594416-595460 GCF_000951045.1 Mandrillus leucophaeus | reverse complement strand
CCAGGATGGTCTCGATCTCCTGACCTCGTGATCCACCCGTCTCGGCCTCCCAAAGCGCTGGGATTACAGGCTTGAGCCACCGCGCCCGGCCATATTAATTATTTCTTATTCAAACTTACCAGTGGCATTTAAGAAATCAATAGTTCAGTTGTTTATAGGTAAGAAGAATCATTCGTTATCTGCTATTTCAAAATTAATTGACTTTCATAGATATTTTCTGAAATGAAATATGGAAAACAATTATTTTTACAATGAGACTTGGAAAAAAATCAATACTAAGTTTCTTTTGTATATAGGATAGAGAGCCGATAATACCTATGCCTAAAACGTTCCAGTCTAGTTTTTTGTCTGCTAATAGGTGCTCAGTATGACGGAGCTTTTCTTGAGGACCATTTGACCCTGTGTCTATCTTTGCCCTTCCCCTTATGAAAATAGGCTGACCCCTACATCCAATCAAATCATCACAGCAGGGTGTTCCTCATTTTTAATGGAATGTCAGCCTTGCCTCCTGCTTGCCTGGTACCCAACACATACAATCTCTCTTCAGTCTGCAACACACAGTACTTGAGGCTGTCATTAAAGAGAGTTACCTCCAATTGCCTACTCGTTATTCTATTCCTATCAAAAACCCAGCTGACAGATATGCAAGGGGCATAGCCCAAGTGACATGTAATCCATCAATCTCTCCATTTTTTCTTAAGTCTTAGCTTTCTCTTGACATAGGCTTTTTATTTTTTTTAATTTATTTTATTTTGTTATTTTTTTTTTTTGAGATGGAGTCTCGCTCTGTCACCAGGCTGGAGTGCAGTGGTGCGATCTCGGCTCACCGCAACCTCCACCTCCTGGGCTCAAGAGATTCTCCTGCCTCAGCCTCCTGAGTAGCTGGGACTACAGGCACATGCCACTGTGCCCAGCTAATTTTTGTATTTTTAGTAGAAATGGGGTTTCACCATGTTGGCCAGTATGGTCTCAATTTCTTGACCTCGTGATCCGCCCACCTCGGCCTCCCAAAGTGCTGGGATTACAGGCGTGAGCCACCGTGCC
>NW_012102066.1:593753-594366 GCF_000951045.1 Mandrillus leucophaeus | reverse complement strand
AAAAAAAAAATTAGCTGAGCTTGGTGGCGGGCACCTGTAATCCCAGCTACGAGGGAGGCCAAGGCAGGAGAATTGTCTGACCCCAGGAGGTGGACGTTGCAGTGAGCCGAGATCATGCCACTGCACTCCAGCCTGGCTGACAGAGTGAGACTCTATCTCCAAAAAAGAAAAAAAAAAAGATTCACAAAAGAAAACTTATATTAAGTACAATTTAATAGAATTTCTTACAAGTTTATTACCTAAAACTTTGCAAATAATTGAAGTTAGAAGCTTTGGATTTTGCTTTTAGAGCTAAGTGCAGATTTTGCAAATGCATTCATTTTCTTATTTGCCAGGGTTTAACTCTGGTTACGTACATGTTAGCTGAATAACCTTAGGCAAGTAAATTATCCTCTCTGGGCCTCAATCTTGTTAGCTATTAAGTGGCAATAATGACAATTCCTAACTCATGGATCTGTTGTGGGGATTAAATGAGTCCTTACATGTGATGTACTTGAAATAGTACCTGGTGCAGAGTTAGGGCTGGGTGAGTGTTAGCTATTGTATTATTATTTCATGCAGTTTGCATATATTTTTTAAGTGTATTTAGGGTTCCTTTTTTTTTTTTTTTTTT
>NW_012102066.1:586145-588503 GCF_000951045.1 Mandrillus leucophaeus | reverse complement strand
TGGGCTCACAATCAGGCCCCACCACTTATTTTCAATAGAATCTTGTCTGAATCTTGTGATCTTTCCAAGCCTCAGTTTTTTCACCTGTATAGTAGGGATAAAAATAATAGTAAACAAATAAATGTATTTCTTTTGAATATCTAGTAGTATTTTAAAAATCAGATAACTAGCATTATATAATTCTATGTGCTTTATTTTTTACTTGTTTGCTGGGAATCAAAGAGCTTAGTTTTTTGTGTGTGTGTGTTTTTTTTGAGACGGAGTCTCACTGTGTCCCCCAGGCTGGAGTGCAATGATGCAATCTCGGCTCACTGCAAGCTCTGCCTCCTGGGTCCACACCATTCTCAAAGAGCTTAGTTTAAAGCTCAACTCAAGTGACTGCTTGAGGGCTGGTCAGGATATCTGCTGTTATTTGGAACACAAGCTGTTTGCCCAGGACTAAGATCAATTGATTTTCCTAAAGCAAACAGTGAATTGAATGTAATCCAAATCATCAGCAGGAACAAAGGAGGCCGTATAGCTTAGCAGTTAAGGCATGGGATCTGAACTCAAACAGACTTGGGTTTGAATCATGGCCCTGAACAAGTTATGTGCCTCTCTCTGCCTAAGTTTCTTCTGTTAGATGAGCATAATATTGCAATATAGTGTTACTTTGAGAATTAAATGAGGTAATGCAAAGCTCTTAGAGTAGTTACTAGGGTAAGTGCCCAATTAGCCATAGTCTAAGAAAAAAGGATGAGCCGAGCGCGATGGCTCACGCCTATAATCCCAGCATTTTGGGAGGCTGAGGTGGGCAGATTGTCTGAGGTCAGGAGTTCGAGACTAGCCTGGCCAACATAGTGAAACCCCTTCTCTACTGAAAATACAAAAATTAGCTGGGTGTGGTGGCACATGCCTGTAGTGCCAGCTACTTGGGAGGCTGAGGTGGAAGAATTGCTTGAACCCAGGAGGCAGAGGTTGTGGTGAGCCAAGATCATGCCACTGCACTCCAGCCTGGGTGATAGAATGAGACTTGGTCTCAAAACAAAAGGAAAAAGGATAAAATCACAACTTGGAGTGAAAAAAGCCAAAGGCATATTTAAAGATTTGAGTATTAGGTTAAAACAAGTTTTAACATCTGGAAAGAAAAAGCATCCATCAACTTTTCTTATCAAGAAACATGAATTATAGCCAGGTCCAGTGGTGTGTACCTGTAGTCCCAGCTGCTTGGGAGGTTGAGGCGGGAGGATCACTTGAGCCTGGGAGTTTGAGTACAGCCTGGGCAACATAGTGAGAACCCATCAGGAAGGCAAAAAAAAAAAAAAGTTGATTAAAAAAAGAAAAACAAAAAAGGCCAGACATGGTGGCTCACACTTGTAATCCCAGCATTTTGGGAGGCCAAGGTGGGAGGATCGCTTGAGGCCAGTAATTAAAGACAAGCCTGGACAACATAGTAGGACTCCATCTCTACAAAAATTTTAAAAATTAGCCAGGCATGGTGCCAGGTGCCTATAGTCTCAGCTACTTTGGAGGCTAAGGCAGGAGGAATGCTTGAGCCTGGGGGGTCGAGGCTGCAGTGAGCTATGATGGTGTCAGTGCACTCTAGTCTGCAGTACAGAGTGAGACCTTGTCTCAAAAAAAAAAAAAAAAAAAGAAATCGTCTTTACAGTTATTTGATTATTTGTAGCTTTTCAATGTTTATTGTTTTTACTTTCCTTGCCCCAATATTCTGCATTCATCATATATTCATTAGGCACTATCTTTTTGTCAGAGACTGCTGTAGGCACAGGAGATACAGCAAGAAACAAGACAAAACCCTTGCTCTCATGAAACTTACAGTCAAGTGTGTGAGATGGACATAAACATAATACTGTGCTGTCATGTTGTCAAATGGGACCCCTCATTGAGAAACTGGGTTGGTTTGGGGGTGGGGTGTATGACATCAAGAGTTCTGTTTTGATCATGCTTAGTTCAAGATACCTGTTATGGCCAGGCACCGTGGCTCACACCTGTAATCTAGAACTTTGGGAGACCGAGGCGGGTGGATCCCTTGAGTCCAGAAGTTTGAGACCAGCCTGGGCGACACAGCAAAACCTCGTTTCTACAAAAAATACAAAAATTAGCCCGGTATGGTGGTGTATGCCTGTAGTCCCAGCTACTGGGGAGGCTGAGGTGGGAGGATCACTTGAGTCATGGTGACAGACTCGCTCTGTCACCCAGAGCGAGACCCTGTCTCAAAAAGAGAAAAAACAAAAAAAGAAAAAAAGAAAAAAAAAGATGTCTGTTGACCTCCAAGTGGTGAAGAAGGTAATTGGATACACAAATCTGGGTTCAGGGTAGAGGCTGGTCTAGAGAAAGAAATTTGGGAGTCATCAGTGA
>NW_012102066.1:579380-585820 GCF_000951045.1 Mandrillus leucophaeus | reverse complement strand
CAGAGGTTGCAGTAAGCCGAGATTGCACCACTGCACACCAGCCTGGGCGACAGAGTGAGACTGTCTCAAAAAAAAACCAACAACAACAAAAAACAAAACAAAACAAAAAAAACCAACAAAAAAAACAAGAAGAAGCCTGAATTTGGTGGCTTACACCTGTAATCCCAGCACTTTGGGAGGCCAAATCGGGCAGATCACCTGAGATCAGGAGTTAGAGACCAGCCTGACCAACATGGCGAAACCCCGTCTCTACTAAAAATACAAAAATTAGCCAGGCGTGGTGGTATGTGCCTGTAATCCCAACTATTCAGGAGGCTGAGGCAGGAGAATTGCTTGAACCTGGGAGGTGGAGTTGCAGTGAGCCAAGATTGTACCACTGCACTCCAGCCTGAGGGACAGAGCAAGACTCCATCAAAAAACAAACAAACAAAAAATGCCGAAAACCCAAGAAGACCTCTGTCTTCTAGAGCAGCCACCTAGAATCCTAGAGAAAAATGTCTTTCCAAAAGGAAGAAATACAGAACTGTGTGAGTAAAATGAAGCTAAGAATTAATTACTGGATTTGGCAAGATGGAGGTTGCTGATGACTTGGCAGGAGAGTTTCCCTGAGGTGGTGGGAACCAAAGTCTGATGAGAGTAGGCTGAAGAGCAAATGTGGGGAAACACAGATGGCAAGAATCAGCAGTTCATATCAGGATTTTGCTGTGAAAGGCAACAGAGGGACGGGGTACCATGATTTTCATTTTGTTTTGTTGTTGGTTTCTGCTGCAGTGGTAGTTGTGTTAATGGGAGATGTATATTTTAAACTGATGATCCTTAAAGAAGGAGAAATTGATGAAGGAGAGAGGTGGGAGGGATAATTGCAAAAATGAAGTCCTTGAGCAGTGAGATCTGCTTCCTTATTATGCATATAGATGAAACCTTAAAATATAAAACAGACTCTTGTGCTGATTTTAAGAACTCTAAGTTAGAAGAGGGTGTGGAGAACTGGGAAGCTGGGGAGCCCATGATGCAGGATTTTGCACTTTAGCTTAGCTAGGCTCTTGTCTCACAACCATGAAGAATTAGGCACGCGGACACCAGAGGGTTAGTAGAGTAGAATTTATTAAGAAAGAGGAAAGCTCTCAGCAGCTCCACCCCATCCTTCCAGTGCGCATGTGAGCCCTTAGGCTGAGCTGCGCCATACTGATTTATTTCCCTTACTGCACATGTGTTAAGGAACGGAATTTTCCACTGTGGGCATGTTTAGGCAAGCCCCTTGTGCAAATTCCCATATCTGCACAAAATATCTGGTGTAAGCATTTGTGGGGCGGGTTGGAGGTTGTGTAGGGACCCTTCCCTTACTGTCTGCCTAAAGCAAGCTGGCTAACTTCTTACACCTTACAGCACCAGTCTTTAGGGAAAGGAACCTCAGGTGGGTAGGGTAGAGTATAGCAACAGCTGGCGAGAAAAAAAAGATTTGAAGAAACAAACTCTGTGTTGCCCTAGGGAGCAGATGTGGGATGGAAAAGTGAGGCTGGGCCTTGACTCACAAGAAGCCCAAGGTGTACAGGGATCTCTTTACAACAGAAAGTGTTCCTATATATGAGTTATTTGAAATAGCTTAATTATACCACTATACTGTCATTAACAATGGATAAATGTACTTCAAAGTAATTTATTAGTTCGTCTGTGAATATGTCTTTCCTTGTCTCTTTTCCCCCTCACCTAGAATATAAACAAGAGAGAAGAGAACTCCTGATCTGATTTTAGTGGAGGAAGGTGATACAGATCATTATGGCTGTAAGAGGAGGATTCCTGTATTCCCCAGGTGTCCTGAAACCATTCACATGGAGCCTGAGTTAAAATACTCTGGGTTTGGGAGTGTCTTCCTGGAGATCACTAAGGGCTTCAGGAGTCCTTCAGATGGAGTTTTCTTTTCTCTCTCTCTCTCTCTCTCTTTTTTTTTTTTTTTTTTTTAGTATTTTAAAATGTATTTGGTTAGTTAGCAGCAGTATGCCAAAGTTGTTCTATTATTATATTTTGTTCATTCTTATGTGCAAGTGTCTTCCAATATGATTTGATAATGCCAACAATTTGCAAATGATTTTATTGCAGCATGACTTTGGTTCCCAGGAATGCTGAAGCACAGGTCCTAGAACAGAGGCTTGAAAAGGAAATAAAAGGGATTTGATCATAAATGCTTCTGAGGTTGGCATGCCAGACCATTTTGAGCTCAAATAGGAGACGAAAGAAAGGATGTTGGGAAATCCTGTATGGTGGAGAGGCTGAACTGTTGCAATGAAAAGACAAGAAGCATATTATTATGTTAATTCTACCACCCTAGATCTGCAATGCTGGAAGGACTGCCAAAACTAAAGCTTGTCCTACACCACGTTAATCACAAAGAAATTCTGTTTAGACGTTGAGTTAAACTTTCTCAACTGTATTCAGTACAGGATTAAGGGTTGAGATGGGGCATTCTGCATTTATGCTGTTTCTGTTCCAATCTGGGTCTCCTCATGCATTAGCTTTGTGGAGCTTGGGCAGGTAAATCCTTTGTGCCTTAAAGAAATGGAGATGATGATAATACCTACCTCAGTGGGCTTATTGTGAGGATAAAATGCGATTAATAGAAAATAATTAGAATGATGCCTGGGATACATACTGTTCATTAAACATTGTATATTTTATTATTAGTGCACTGTTGTATAATAGGATGGCTATCTAGAAAACATCATGCAATTGGTAATACATATTTATCATCCAGTTAATTGAAAGAGGTAGTGATGGGACAGTGATGGCAGACATCGAATGCTCAGGGATGAAAAATGAGATAGGTTTTATCTTGTTTTGTTTTATTTTTGCCTCTCAGGTATCCATCTACTTTTCAAATTTGTGTTATTTTAATCCTTATGACATACAGACATATTCTCGGTAAATTTAGGCCACCATATGGAAGTATAAGGATGAAGCCAGGCGCAGTGGCTCATGCCTGTAATCCTAGCACTTTGGGAGGCCGAGGCAGGTGGATCATTTGAGCCTACGAGTTCAAGACTAGCCTAGACAACATGGATAAATCCTGTCTCTACAAAAAAATAGAAAAATTAGCCAGATGTGGTGGTATGTGCCTCTAGTCCCAGCTACTTTGGAGGCTGAGAAGGGAGGATCACCTGAGCCCAAGGAGGTCGAGGCTGCAGTGAAATGTGATCATACCACTCACTTCACCCTAGCCAGGTGACAGAGTGAGACCCTGTGTCAAAAAAAAGAAGTATAAGGATGAAATCATAAGCTTAGGTCCTAGTTCTTTTGAGTGAGTTAGAACCGATACAAAATTTTCTCCTTTTGGAATTTTATTTTTCTAATGTTTACCTCACTATTTTCTGACGATAATAGAAAATTATCCTTAAGTTATTGCCATTACAAAGGGAATTGTAGTTCTTTAAAATGCCAATTAAGAATATCTTCTTGTGTTCTTATATATATTTTTAAGCTATATATGCATATGTTAAAATATTTAAGTGAAATGGGAATGACATAAAAATGAAATCTTCCTCCTCACTACCTCAACCTCCAGTCCCACGCTATAGAAGTAAGTACTTAAATTAGTTTGCTGTAACAAATTACCACAAACTTTGTGGCTTAAAGCAACACAAATCCATCTCATAGTTGTGTAGCTCAGCAGTCTGAAATACGTCTCACCGGGGGAGAAAGCAAGGCATCAGCAGGACCGGTTTCTTCCTGGAGGCTCTAGGGAAGAATCCTTTTCCTTGCCCTTCTCACATTCTAGACCCCACTATTAACACTCAAATATTGTTTCAGAAATGTTTAATGCTCCTTGATTTTTATCACTTAATTGTATATTTTCAAGAACCCTCCATTCTTTTATACACAGTTACATACTGTTCTACTGTATGGATACACCAGACATTATGTGTCCAGTTCCCTGTGTTAATGGAGTCTTGGTTTATTTTCAGGTTTTTATTTTCATAAATTATATCGTAATAATATCTTTATACTTTCATATTTATGCATTTTGGCAAACAGATCCATGGGATAAGTTGTTCTTGGTGTAGTTTCCAGGTAAAGCAGGATGTACATTTACACTTTTGATACTTTTTAAATTGCCTTCTCAAAAGACATCTATTATCCTTTCCTCCAATGATGAGTAAGAGTTCACATTTCCACACAGTTTCGCGGTGCTTGGGAGTTTGTTTTTTTACAAAACTTTTTAAACTTTACCACTACTATATATATAACATATAGTATATCTTTTTATATACTATATATTATAAATGTATAATATATAATATATAACATAATATATAATATTTTATATATATATATTTTTTGAGACAGAGTCTCACTGTCACCCAGGCTGGAGTGCAGTGGCACGATCTCAGCTCACTGCAAGTTCCGCCTCCCGGGTTTATGCCTGTCTCTTATACACATCTAGATGTGTATAAGAGACAGATGCTATATATCTAATATATATAAGATATATCTATATATCTAATATATAATATATATCTTATATATAATATATATACACCTTCTCTTTTTACTTTGTTTCACTTTAGTTATAAATTTGCCATGTTTGGAGGTTTTAGATGGTCTTAGCGAACCAGCTGCCCTAGAAGCAACATCCCTTCAGTCCGATTCACATCAAAGATGTGACTTAAACACCATCTGATGTTCAAGCAGTTTATTGTAGCAGTGCTCTTACAAGTCAGATAGTGGGAGCAGGTGGGTGGCATGGGCCAGATTCATTCAGAGGTCAGATGGCCGACCGCCTGTCCAGGATGGTCTCCATCTGGAAACTATCCTCAGAGTTTCAGAGATTCTTCCCCTTTCTTCTACCTGCGTTTAGTTCAGTCAATTACCAGACGTTTCTTTCATAAGAGGAGGGTAAGCTAGTCTTATAAGGGTAAGCTTTGTTAAAGGTTTACAAGAGTTGCATCCGTGATGAGGTGGCCTTATGTCCTGGAAATCCCTGGGCCAGGGTTGGAAATCCCCAGGCCAGGTGGCCTCACACTGCTAAGTGGCAGATAGTGTCAGTCCTGTGAGAGCTTGTGCATGCCTTATAGCTATCATTAATCTTGTAGTCATATGTCTCCTATAGGATGCTACACAATTGGTTTTAGCATCTTACTATGGTTTTGTTGTTGTGTGATTATTTTTGTTTTCTTTTGTTTTTTGTTTTTGTTTTTGAGACAGGGTCTTACTCTGTTATCCAGGCGGGAGTGCAGTGGCATGATCAAGGCTCATTGCAAACTCTGCCTCCCGGGTTCAAGTGGAAGGCAGAAGACCCTCCCACCTCAGCCTCCTGAGCAGCTGGGACTACAGTGCACACCACCGCACCCGAGTAATTTTTGCTTTTTTTGTAGAGAGAGGGTTTCACTATGTTGCACCTGTCTCTTATACACATCTAGATGTGTATAAGAGACAGCATATGTCTCCTATAGGATGCTACACAATTGGTTTTAGCATCTTACTATGGTTTTGTTGTTGTGTGATTATTTTTGTTTTCTTTTGTTTTTTGTTTTTGTTTTTGAGACAGGGTCTTACTCTGTTATCCAGGCGGGAGTGCAGTGGCATGATCAAGGCTCATTGCAAACTCTGCCTCCCGGGTTCAAGTGGAAGGCAGAAGACCCTCCCACCTCAGCCTCCTGAGCAGCTGGGACTACAGTGCACACCACCACGCCCAACTAATTTTTCTTTTTTTTGTAGCAATGAGAGTCTCACTATGTTGCCTAGACTGGTCTTGAACTGGGCTCAAGCAATCAGTCTGCCTTGGCCTCCCAAAGTGTTGAGATTACAGGTGTGAGCCATCACGCCTAGCCAGCATCTTATACTGTTTATTAGCTGTTTGGATTCCTTTTTGTTTGAATTGCTGCTTGTTAATATATTGGCCTTTTTTTCTGTTACATTATTAATAATGCCAGGAATTATGCTAGTTGCTATGCAAGATGCAGACTTGAGGGAAACCTGGTCCCTGCTTTCAAAATGCTTACTTTCCAAATCCGAACTCATTGTTTGACTTTAATGCCCCACTGGACTTGTCTAACAGCATTTTCCATTTTCCCTTTCAAAAGGACTCAAGATTTACAAATTTAATTTGATGATAAGAGCTCAAGAAAGACTGTGGATTCTTATTTTATTATTTTTATAGTAAAAATGATCAGACTCTTTCCTCTTTTAAGAACAAAAAGAAAGCAGAAGTGAATATTAAGCTTCCAATTAATGTTTATTCATCACAAATAGTAAGTAAATAATGACAGAAGTAATTCCTTAGTCACTCTCTAGCACATTTCTGTTTTATTTTTAACATTTTTCATGATGTGAGATTTCCTAGATTTGTTTTATTTTCTGCTTCCCTCTAACTGCAATACAAGCTCCTTGTGGACAGGAACCACACCTGTCATAGTCACTGCCAAATCTCACCTGCCATAATCACTGCT
>NW_012102066.1:567574-578990 GCF_000951045.1 Mandrillus leucophaeus | reverse complement strand
CCGTACCCCACCTGCCATAATCACTGCCGTACCCCACCTGCCATAATCACTGCCGTACCCCACCTGCCATAATCACTGCCGTACCCCACCTGCCATAATCACTGCCGTACCCCACCTGCCGTGTTCACTGCCGTACCCCACCTGCCGTGTTCACTGCCGTGCCCCACCTGCCGTGTTCACTGCCGTGCCCCACCTGCCGTGTTCACTGCCGTGCCCCACCTGCCGTGTTCACTGCCGTGCCCCACCTGCCGTATTCACTGCCATGTTTCACCTGCCGTATTCACTGCCATGCCCCACCTGCCATATTCACTGCCGTACCCCACCTGCCATATTCATGCTGTATCCCAAGCTTCCAGAGTAGGCTCCAGCATTGGTAGATGCTCAGTGAATGTTTGCTGAATAAGCAAAATAGAAAATTTAAATATCTTAACAGGTACCATGTTTTGACATAATCACGTATAACATCTATTTAGAAATCCCTAGGCAGCACAAGCACATAAATAAACCCTGATCTTCCCCAAGATCTTTCCTCCTCTGTTCAGCATGCTGTATCAAGAGCAGCACATTTGTGTGTGTCACTGTCTCATTCAAGTGGGACAGTCGCATCATCTGCCCCTTGCTGAATCGAGCCTTTGAATTAGATGAAGGAAATTTGGGCCAAGTCTTCTGGAATTTAGTGACTACTATTATCTAGTTTCCCTCTGGTACAATTAGAAATGAGCAATGAACCAATATATAACCTTGCTTAAAAAGCAATTTCCTTTACTATTCTCCTTGTTTAATTAGTCTGTTTTGTTCTCCCTGAGCTTGAGAGGCATTTTTTCTCCCAAAGCAGAAGCATTAAGTAAGATGCATTCAGTGTTTTGATGAGATTCATTCATTCTCCTTGGACTAGATATTGGCCACTGTATTAACTTGGGCTGCCATAACAAAATATCACATATCACAGACCAGGTGGCCTAAACAACAGAAATTGATTTCTTACACTCCTGCAGTCTCGGAGGTCTAAGATCCAGGTCTCTGCTGATTGATTCCTGCTGAGGGCCCTCTTCCTGCTTGTGACAGCCGCCGCCTTGCTGCGTCCTCACGTGACTTTTCCTCTGTGCTTGCATGGAGAGAAAGAGACAACAAGACAGATTCGCTGATGTCTCTTCATATAAAGGCACCGATTCCATCAGGCCACTGATCCCATCATACCCCAGCCTCATAGCCTCATCCAATCCCATTTACTTCCCAAAGGCCCTATCTCCAATTACCATCACATTGGGAATTGGGGTTTCAACATAGGAGTTTGGGGGAACTCAAACATTCAGTTCATAACAGCCACCGTGTGCCAGTCATCTGGACAGAGTTTGAAAAAGCCCTATCCGTGCCAAAATCTTACCTCTTAAGGCAGTAGAGGCATAACTGCTAATGTGAACCTTTAAAAATGTTCATTTATTCTACACATATTCCTTGTTTATGCCGTATTACTCACTGGCTTAAAAAGCTTCTAATGATGAGGCATGGAACTTGGAGAAAGCACCCAAATTTTCTACCGTGTTCTGCAAGGCTGTGATCAGACACCTGCTTACCTCTCACACTGCTCCAGCCACACTGGCCTGCGTGCTGCTGCTTTCTCTCTTAGGGCCTTTGCTCTGGCTGTTCACTCTTCTTGTGGTGCTTTGCCCCAGATGGCTAACTCGTTCTCATCATTCAGGTCTCAGCTAATTGTCATCTTTCATAGGACATCCCTGACACCCAATCAGAATTACTCCCTTGACCAGCTGGCCTGTGCCAGATGCTTTGCTGGATATGAAGACACAAAGACCAGTAGTGCAGCCAGGCATATTAAATATTTACCCTTAATAAATGTTGACTTGTTATTAATAATAGAGCATATTAATATTAATTAGTAATTAATAATTTATTAATAGAGCATATATTGAACACCTAACTATTTGCAAGGCACTGTGCTAAGTCTTTGCCATTATTATTATTATCATTTTATTTTTTATTCTTTTAGAGACAGGGTCTCACTCTGTGGCCCAGGCTAGAGTGCAGTGGTACAATCATAGCTCACTGCAACCTTGACCCCCTGGGCTCAAGCAATCCTCCTGTCTCAGCCTCCTGAGTAGGCAGGACTACAGCATGCACTACCATGCCCAGCTAATTTTTTAATTTTTTGAGACAAGTTTTTGCTATGTTGCCCAGGCTGGTCTTGAACTTCTGGCTTCAAGCAGTCCTCCCGCCTCGACCTTCAAAAATGCTGAGATTACAGGCATGAGCCGCTACCCCTAGGCCTTTGCCATTATTTATCTAATTTAACCCTCACAGCTATCCTCTGATAAACGTATGATTATCATCCCCACTTTGGGTCAGATCATAAAACCAAAACTTAAGGAGGTCAACGCACCTGCCAAAGGTCACACACAGGAAAGTAACAGAACTGAGATTTACCCAGTTTTGTTGAGCTTCAGGTTTTAAAGTCAGAAAGATTCCTCTTTTACAAAATGATAGAAAAGGTTTTTTATTTTGAAAAATTGAACAAATAATAGATAAGAAGGAAAACTGTAAAAAGAGACAGTGATGACTAATCAATGATAAAGTTGTTTTGTAATCACACAGACCTTGGTTTGAATTCTGACCCAGCCACCAATTGGCTGTGTCACTGTGGATTCAAGACTTCTCTTATCTTTTGTTTTTTATCTGTAAAAAGGAAGTTATGAGCATTACATGAAATAAATACTGACATGAACAGATTTTCATTCAATGTTAGTTTGATTTTATTGAATATAATAACAAATTGCAGCATCTAATTATGCAGTTCATCATCAGATACAAATAAGCACTTAATTTATTTTTAATGATATAAAATCTTTTCTGGCTGGGTGTAGTGGCTCATGCCTGTAATCCCAGCACTTTGAGAGGCCAAGGCAGGCAGATCACAAGGTCAGGAGATTGAGACCATCCTGGCTACCATCCTGGCTAACATGGTGAAACCCCATCTCTACTAAAAATACAAAAATTAGCTGGGCATGGTAGCGTGCGCCTGTAGTCCCAGCTACTCGGGAGGCTGAGGCAGGAGAATCGCTTGAACCCGGGAGGTGGAGCTTGCAGTGAGCAGAGATGGCACCACTACACTCCAGCCTGGCAACAGAGTGAGACTCCATCTCAAAAAAAAAAAAAAAATTTCTAAGCATCACTAGGATCATATATGCAAATTTTTCAGAAATTTCAAAAATGTAGAGAAAAGGTTGGACATTTTGTAAGGGAAGTAAAAATATATACATGTAAAATTATATTTGTTCTGGAATATAAAATATGTTATTTGTATTGCTCACTATAGATCTAGTGATTGTAAGAACTTATGTAGCATTTTATCAAGCCTCCTTATCTCTTTAGAGACTTCAAAGACTTTAGAAAGGTATGGAGAACATCAAATGTTGGTCAAGATGGTAGTCAACAGGAACTCTCAAACATTGACATTAGGCATGTAATTTGGTACAACCATCTTGAAAAACTGGCCTTGTCTAATAAAGCTAAAGATGTATAGATCCTAAGATCTAGCAATTCCAATTATAGGTATGAACCCTAGAAAACCTTGCACTTTTGAGTCAGAAGATGTAGACAACAAAACTCACAGCAGCACTGTTTGTAACACAGAAAACTAAAAACAACTCAAATTACCATCTACAGTAAATAGAATGTATTACGGTAAATATGGTTACACAATGGAACCTTATGTTTGTGCAATTTATTCAAGTGGTTGCATGTGGCCACAGTTCATTTCATTCCCAATATATATGTTATAATATATAGATGATACATGTATGTGTGTATACATATATTTCATTGTGTGAATATACTACATTTAATTTTTCCATTCTGTTGTCATTTGACATTTAAGTTGTTTCAGATAGTTGACTATTATGAAAGAGCTCCTATGAACATCCTTGTTCATGTATTTTGGAGCATGTATATGAGCATTTCTGTTTATTATATGCCTAGAGGTAGAATTACAGCAGAGTATGCTTGTTCAACTTTAGTAGAGACTGCCAAACAAGTTTCCAAAGTGGTTGTACCAGTACACAGGCCCAATATATGAGGGTTTGCTTACTCCACAGCTTCACCAATATTTGGTATTTTTTCATTTCAGTACTTACTTTCATTTTCATTTCATATTTCAAGACTTTCAGTATTTTATTTCATTTTGATGTGTTTTCATTTTAGTCACTCTAGCGAGTGTATAGTGGTATTGTACTATGGTTTTGATGTGTATTTTCCTTATGACTAATGAAATTGAAGACCTTTTAATATGTCTCTTGGTCATTTGATATGCTATTATTTTAAAGTAATATAGGGTCCAGCCCTACAGTGCTTAGCGGGTGTTCTCCCCGTGTGTGGAGACGAGAGACTGTAAGAAATAAAGACACAAGACAAAGAGATAAAGAGAAGACAGCTGGGCCCGGGGGACCACTACCACCAAGACGCAGAGACCATCAGTGGCCCCGAATGGTTTGGCATGCTGATATTTATTGTTTACAAGACAAGGGGGCAGGGTAAGGAGGGTGAGTCGTCCAAGTGATTGATAAGGTCAAGCAAGTCACGTGATCATAGGACCAGGGGCCCTTCCCTTATAGGTAGCCGAAGCAGAGAGGGAAGACAGCATATATCAGCATTTTCTTCTATGCACTTATCAGAAAGATCAAAGACTTTAAGACTTTCACTATTTCTTCTACCAGTATTTTCTGAGAACTCCAAAGAGGAACCAGGAGTACAGGAGGAACATAAAAGTGGACAAGGAGCATGACTGCTGAAGCACAGCACCACAGGGAGGGGTTTAAGACTGTGGGCAGGCCTGGATAATATCCAGCCTCCCACAAGAAGCTGGTGGAGCAGTGTTCCCTGACTCCTCCAAGGAAAGGGAGACTCCTTTTCATGGTCTGCTAAGTAACATGTGCCTTCCCAGGCACTGGCGTTACTGCCTGACCAAGGAGCCCTCAAGCAGCCCTTATGTGGGCATAACAGAGGGCTCACCTCTTGCCTTCTTGGCCACTTCTCACAATGTCCCTTCAGCACCTGACCCTATACCCGTCGGTTATTCCTTGGTTATATTAGTAATACAACAAAGAGTAATATTAAAAGCTAATGATTAATAGTTTATACTAATTATTAATGTCCATGATCATCTCTATATCTAATTTGTATTATAACTATTCTTATTCTATTTTCTTTATTATACTGAAACAGTTTATGCCTTCAGTCTCTTGCCTTGCCCCCTGGATAATTCTCTGCCCACAAATAAAGGATTATTGGAAAAATTACTTAATAAGGTTGATTATGAACTATTGAGAGGTGACAATGTGCTAGCAGCCCTCCCTCTCGGTGCCTCCTCATCCTCGGCATCCACTCTGGCAGTGCTTGAGGAGCCCTTCAGCCCGCCACGGTACTGTGGGAGCCCCTCTCTGGGCTGGCCCAGGCTGGAGCCGGCTCCCTCTGCTTGGGGGGAGGTGTGGAGGGAGAGGCGGGGGCGGGAACCAGGACTGCCTAGCGCTCACAGGCCAGTACGAGTTCCGGTGGGCAGGGGCGCCGGCTGGGCGGGCCCCATACACGGAGCGGCTGGCCAGCACCCCCAGCCTAGGGCAGTGAGGGGCTTAGCACCCAGGCCAGCAGCTGCGGAGGTTGCAGCCGGTTCTCCCAGCACTGCCGGCCTGCATGCACCTCTCTCAAATTCTCGCTGGGCCTCAACCACCTCCCCGCGGAACAGGGCTGGGGACCTGCAGCCCGCCATGTCCAAGCCCCCCACTCCAGGGTGGGCTCCTGCGCAGCCTGAGCCTCCTCGAGGAGCACTGCCCCCTGCTCTGCAGCACCCAGTCCCTTCAACCACCCAAGGGCTGAGGAGTGTGGGTGCACGGCAGGGGACTGGCAGGCAGCTCCGCCCACAGCCCCACTGAGGGATCTACCAGGTGAAGCCAGATGGGGTCCTGAGTGTAACAGGGAAGTGGAGAACTTTTATGTCTAGCTAAGGGATCGTAAAGGCACCAATCAGCACTCTGTGTCTAGCTCAGGGTTTGTATACACCAATCAGCACTCTGTGTCTAGCTCAGGGTTTGTAAATACACCAATCAGTACTCTGTATCTAGCTAACCTAGTGGGGACTTGGAGAACTTTTCTGTCTAGCACTCTGTGTCTAGCTCAGGGTTTGTAAATACACCAATCAGTACTCTGTATCTAGCTAACCTAGTGGGGACTTGGAGAAGTTTTCTGTCTGGCACTCTGTGTCTAGCTCAGGGATTGTAAATGCACCAATCAGCACCCTGTCAAAATGGACCAATCAACTCTCTGTAAAATACAGCAATCAGCAGGAAGTGGGTGGGGCCAGATAAGGGACTAAAAGCCGGCTGCCTGAGCTAGCAAACTGCAACCCGCTGGGGCCCATTCTACACTGTGGAGGCTGTTTTCTTTCGCTCTTTACAACAAATCTTGCTGCCACTTGGTCTTTGGGTCCACGCTGTCTTGAACAGCTGTAGAGGCGCTGCCTTTAAGAGCAACACTCACTGCGAAGGTCTGCAGCTTTACTCCTGACAGCGAGACCACGAACCAACCAGAAGAAAGAAGCTCCAGACGCATCTGAACATCTGAAGGAACGAATTTTGGACACACCATCTTTAAGAACTGTTAACACTGCAAGGGTCCATGGCTTCATTCTTGAAGTCAGCAAGACCAAGAACCCACCAGTTCCGGACACACTGTGTAAAGCAATGTATCAGTGGACTGAGGCTTGATCATCTTAATGGTGACACCATGACTTGAGAATTTCAGTAGCTTAAGGCGAGGTTTAACTCTTGTTCCTGCTGCATGTCTATTTCCAACAGTAAGTGGGTCTGCTCCACATCAGCATCATTCTGGCAGCTTCTATGAAGGGACAGCCTTAATATGGGGCATTGCTGGTCCTCAGGCAGAGATAAAACAGAGATGGCAGCGCAATGGACCACACACAAGTTCTTAGAACTTTGGCTCAGAAGTGGCAAACACTTCACTTACACTCACATTTCATTGGCCAGAGCAGATCAGACGTCCAAGACTGATGTTAATGAGTGGATTATATAATCTAAAGGCAAGGGCTTGTAGGAAGAGGTGGTCAATATTTGTGAACAAGAGAATGATCAGTAACATCTTTCTGCAGAGTAGGCTTATAAGAGTATTACTCTAGGATAGAGAAAACAAGCTGTATGTCTGTGGGCTGTTTTCAACACACATATATATACACACTACACTTCATTTTTGGTTTTTTGTTTGTTGATTTTTTTGAGACGGAGTTTTGCTCTTAATTGCCCAGGCTGGGGTGCAATGGCTTGATCTCGGCTCACCGCAAACTCTGCCTCCTGGGTTCAACTGATTCTTGTGCTTCAGCCTCCCGAGTAGCTGGAATTACAGGCATATGCCACCAAGCCCAGCTAATTTTTGTATTTTTAGTAGAGACGGGGTTTCTTCATGTTGGTCAGGCTGGTCTTGAACTCCCAACCTCAGGTGATCCACCCGCCTTGGCCTCCCAAAGTGCTGAGATTACAGGCGTGAGCCACCGCGGCCAGCCTCACTTTGTTTTGTTTCGTTGAACTGGCTGCCAACATTTAAAAATTATGACATTTAACAAAGATGCAGATTTCTGGCTTCTTTTGGAAATCCTAAGCTATAGCAAGAATCATCTGGAACTGAGTTGTAGCTGTCCTTCTGGTGGGATGTGCACTCTCTGGTTTTCCGTGACTGTATCTGCCTGTCTTCTCAGCAGCAGTGCCTTTCAAAGATTTTTTACGTAGCTCACAATAAACAATACATTTTACATTGCTACCCAGGACTCACATGCACGCATATATGTGTGTTTGCATTCATATTTAAGTATAGATATGCATATACATATACATTCCAAAGCAAAATACATCAAGGAAACAATGCTTACCATTACTCATTGCAATTGTCTGTTCTGTTCTATCCTACTGTATTCTAGTATTTTTTTTTTTTTTTTTTTAATGCTGGAATCAACTCCCTGAATTGATTTCACAAACCACTTCTGGGTCATAGCCCATAGGTTGAAATCCTTGTTGTCTATCATGTTACTTGTCTGTTTCTCCTCTAAATGCTATTGGTTAGTTTTCTAGCCTGGATTCCTGTCTAAGCCCTTTAGGGTTAGACAGGAATTCACCGTGTGGGTGAGCAGCATCTGCTTCCCTTCACTTAAACCTGGGCAATTACTGGTTTTGCCCAAGGGTCTTAAAACTTAAACTGCTTGAATATCTGGCAGTTTCCCCACTGACTTTTCACTTGTCTGATTTCCTGTTTCAATAAAAATAGCCTTGTAGGCAAATATGCCACTGGTTCAGAAAATCCCAGTTTCCTGACTGGGCTGAGGAATCAAGGGCAAATGAAAGTCTTTTACCCTTCCTATTTCTTCTTTTCTTCCCTTGACCCAGAAATTCACCAGTTGTCCTAGGGCTGTTCTGGCTTGGTGCTTGTTGGTCGCTTGGATGTTCCCTTCTGCTCAGATCTTTGTGGGCTCTCACTGGTGTTTGTATGCATATAGAATGGATATGTGCATCCCGTTGTAGGGACAGTGTATGGGGATGTAAAGACAATAAGTATAAGTCTGCCGCCCACTAAGACACAAGCAGCACTGCTATAAACCCCAGTGGAAAAAGGTGGTATTATAGAGAAAGAAAACCGTGTTGTCATGTTTTCATGGAATTCAGTGAATTGCATTTTGAGGACCAGTGCCATTTTGATGCTAGAGCTTCCACCATCTTTGTGGTGGTGTTTCCTGGAAGAGATTCTACTACTGAAGTGGTGTTGGCACCAGGTTTACCCAGCAAAATCCGGCAGCAAGGCCTGGTGGAGCTTGGCAGAAAGGAACTCACTGGGACCATCAGAGACAGTAGTGAGGCCCCCTTGTGCCAGTTAGGGGGCATCAGAAACCCAAAAGTGGACTTTACCAGAAAGGGTCGGGGCAGAAGAGGAAGGAAATGGCAAATGCCTTGATAGGCCATGTTTGTGCGTCCAGGAGGACAACTCATGGGGACTCTCAGAAATAATTGTCGGGTGAGGTGAGTGCATACTTGGATAGAGATGTTACAGTACCTAACAAGGGCAAGAGCCAGTAATATATGGGTTGTTACTGTTAAATGTGACCCCATTTTAAGTCCTGGGTTTATATAACAAGGTTATTTATGCTTGTTATATGCTTTATGTGCATTACCTATAAATGTCCTTAAACTTTTATCACTGTGCACATGCAGCTCATTACCGAGAATCCATGAGCACTGTCTTCAAACCCTCCCCATTGCCTTGACATTGGCTTTTTCTTAATTCTGTCTCTTTTTTTGGCCACTCTGCTCTTGATCTCGTGTCTACATCCGAGCCTGAAATTGGAGAGTCCTTGGCTACTCTATAATCTCAGTTTTCTACTTCCTGCTTTCCCTACTCAGTCTCCCATTTCCTTCTCCAGCCCCATCCCTGGTACTAGCAAGTCCCTCCCTGATGTCTTTGCCATCCATTCCTTTCAGACATCTGCCACCCTTCACATTAGCAAAATGACAAAAAAATAAGAATAAGGTGAGTATAATAGATTGCATAGTGGCCCCCAGAAGATACACCACAGAGCTCCACACATACTAACCCTTGGTCCCTCAGAATGTGACTTATTTGGAATAAGGGTCTTTGCCAATGTAATTAAGATAAAGGTCTAAAGATAAGTCCGTCTCCTGGGTTACAGTGAGCCCTAAAGCCAATGACAAGTATCCTTATAAGAGACAGCAAAGGAGAAGGTGGCCGTGTGAAGACAGAGACAGAAGTTGGAGTTCTGCTGCCATAAGCCAAGGAATGCCAGGGGCACCAGAAGCAGGAAAAGGCAAGGAAGGAGCCTCCCCTAGAGCCTTCTGAAGGTGCACGGCCCTGCCAGCACCTTAATTTCAAGTGTCTGGCTTCCAGAGCTGTGAGAGAACAAATTCTGCCGAGAAGTAGTGACTCACGCCTGTAATCCCAGCACTTTGAAAGGCCAAGGCGGGCGGATCGCTTGAGCTCAGGAGTTTGAGACCGGCCTGGCCAACATGGTGAAATCCCGTCTCTATTAAAAAAAAAAAAAAAAAAAAGGTTAGCCAGGTGTGGTGGCACGCCTATAGTCCTAGCTATTTGGGAGGGAGGATCACCTGAGCCGGGCAGCCAAGGCTGTAGTGAGCTATGATCCGGCCACTGCTCTCCAGCCTGGGTGACAGAGTGAGACCCGGTCTCAAAAACAAACAAAAAAGCCACTAAGTTTGTGGTAATTTATACCAGCAGCCCTAGGAAACTGAGACAATGGGTGACCATACAGCACCAAAGGACTTCCATTTCATGACTGGTGAACATTTTATAATCCCAGCACTTTGGGAGGCCAGGATGGGTGGATCACGAGGTCAGGAGTTTAAGATAAGCCTGGCCAAGATGGTGAAACCCCGTCTCTACTAAAAATACAAAAATTGGCCAGGCGTGGTGGTGGACGCCTGTAATCCCAGCTACTCGGGAGGCTGAGGCAGGAGAATCACTTGAACCTGGGAGGTGGAGGTTGCAGTGAGCCAAGATCACATCTTTGCACTCCAGCCTGGGCAACAAGAGAGAGACTCCATCCCAAAAAGAAAAAAAAAAAAGTATTCCAGAAAAGAATGTGAGAACATGTTTCAAGTATTAACAAATAAAAGAATGCATGCTAAATAATTATTTGCAACACATCATAGTGCCAGTTCTCACCTGGCAATAAAGTACTCCAAAAGCTAATTCGTAAGCAAATTGAGACTCAGAATGCATATTTTTCCTGCAGGAGTCATGTGATATATTATGGATGTTTTCAAATTTTAATCCATAATAACCATTTTAATATTAATCATGTGCAGACTATAGTTTTCTTGAAGTGGGGGATTGTTCTATTCTTTTTAAATTTGTTTACCACAAGAAAACATCTGCAATTAGAGTAGTTCATTTTTTAAAGCACCATACACTAATATTTGATAGCAGCTGTTTTAGAGTCAGATTGCAAGGCTTCACATCCTGGCTCTGCCAGTTACAGAATGCAAATCATTAAGCAAATTTACATAATCTCTGTGTGCTTCAATTTATTTGTCTATAAAATTGTGATAATAATACCTGTCTCACAATGCTGTTGTGAGGAGTAAATGAATTATTATGTATTAAATAGTTAGAACATTACTTGCATGTAAGGATTCAATAAATCTTAAATATCGTTATTAGCTCTTAAGTATATCTCTTTAACTAAATTATAAACTCTGAGGAAGAGGCAATGTCCTATCTTTTTTAAAATCCTGGCATCTACACAATTTCTTGCATATTGTATGCATTCAGTGAGTATTTGTTGAACTACTAAAAGGAATGAATGAATGGCTATATGTTTACA
>NW_012102066.1:563667-564864 GCF_000951045.1 Mandrillus leucophaeus | reverse complement strand
TTAGAATGGAGAAGAGAATTCTAAAGTATGAAGAATGTACACTGTTCTCTGCCCCAATTACACATCTGTCTCACAGCTTGTTAGGCAGCATGATGAATAAGTGTGTCATTGCTCTCCGTTGATTTGTGCATCCATTTTTATATCCATAGTCTATAGAGATTTTCATTGCTTCTCACAAATTGGTTTAAACTTTTAATGGTGATGTATACAGATTTCCTTATCTAAGCACAGACATGATTTCTATTTAGGTCATTTCTGTGCAGTCATTTCCTCTTCCTAGGTCATAGCCCTGTAGTTCTATCATACATAAACTGTCTATTTTAATAGAAACCTGAAGCAGTGGTGGGAGGAGGGGAACGGGAGTCATTTTATCAGAAAGATGCATTGTATCTACTGGAGAGTGTTCTTGTCTTAGAAACACTAGAAATTCTATTTTTTGGAAATTTCAAATTTTACTAAAATGTGGTCATTGTCAATTATGTAACAGGGGGTTTCGT
Organism: Mandrillus leucophaeus; assembly: GCF_000951045.1. NCBI lineage: Eukaryota > Metazoa > Chordata > Mammalia > Primates > Cercopithecidae > Mandrillus > Mandrillus leucophaeus. The sequence goes on along the minus strand of NW_012102066.1, from coordinate 564,367 downwards.
TTTCAATATAGTGACTATCAGTAATAGTGCTGGAAATATGATAACAGGCCACATTCTAAAAATTCATTTCCTCTTTAATTAGGACCTAACTCTTGGAAGCTCCTTTATGTGAGCTGCCACAAAATCATCTTAAATCACATCATCTAAAAGATATTTTGGGAAAATGCATGGTCTCAAATGGAAGATAATGACAGCTGAGATAGAATTTAGAATGAGCCCCAGCACTTTGGGAGGCCAAGGAGGGTGGATCACTTGAGGTCAGGAGTTCGAGACCAGACTGGCCAACATAGTGAAACCCCGTCTCTACCAAAAATTTAAAAAGTTAGCCAGGTGTGGTGGGGCGCGCCTGTAATCCCAGCTACTCAGGAGGCTGAGGCAGAAGAATCACTTGAACCCAGGAGATGGAGGTTGCAGTGAGCCGAGATCACGTCACTGCACTCTAGCCTGGACAATAGAGTGAGACTGTGTCTCCAAAAAAAAAAAAAAAATTAGAATGACCACGAAGTTGATGAATAATACCTCAGTCTTATTCTAGTAAGAAACCGTTCCTCCTTGTGGGAATTAGAGCCCTGCCCCAGAACCCTGACTCTGAGGTTTGAATTCCATTATGTACTGACAGTCCCCAGTACACTCATGGTTCCATGGTGCCAGCACAGGAGTGGCTGATGACAGAGGCTGACATGTCATGCACATCATTCTG
>NW_012102066.1:562655-563552 GCF_000951045.1 Mandrillus leucophaeus | reverse complement strand
TGGCGTGATGTCAGCTTACTGCAACCTCTGCCCCCTGGGTTCAAGGGATTCTCCTGCCTCAGCCTCCCGAGTAGCTGGGACTACAGGCACGTGCCACCACACCCAGCTAATTTTTGTGTTTTTAGTAGAGATGGGGTCTCACCATTGTTGGCCAGGCTGGTCTCAAACTCCTGACCTCAAGTGATCCATTCACCCACCTTGGCCTCCCAAAGTGCTGGGATTACAATGTGAGCCACCACACCTGGCCTAAATAGAATTTTTAAGATGTCAGAGCAAAAAGGAAATTATCACCAGTGTGAAATTCTTCACTGTATTTTAGCCCCTAGGAGGCAAAGACCTTGTCCTATGTTTCTTTGTAACTGCTGCATTTTGTGTGATGTTTTGCAGAATAGACATGTGCGGCCTTGTACACAGAAAGGGCTTAAGCAAATCCTTATGCAGATTCCTGGAGTTATTTTTCTGTGCTAGTTGCTCCTTTCCAGAATTCTACCCTGCATCTTCCAGCTGCCTCAGCCTCCTGAACTCAGAGCCCCCTCTCCTTACCTCCACTAGGTCTCTGGGGTCTCTGGGTTTCCTTCTTGCACCTGCAATTTATACATTGCCGCCAAGCAGAAGGCCCACGTGTTTCTCATGCTCATCTCATCTGTTTCCCCTCTGACAGAGATTAGTCTTACAAGGCCTCGTGTTCAGTCTGAAAACAGCTGTTTCATATACTGCGTTTAGTTTTCTAATTGCTCACAATAAAAAGCTAAGTCCTTTCTTACTTCATCATGGCTAGAAGCAGTTCCCACACAAATGTCTTGGTTAAAGGAGAAAAATGTATGACGTAACTATAAACTAAGACTTTCACATCAATTCAGTTGGTTTTTTTGTTAAGAATTACAGGGCTGGGCACGA
>NW_012102066.1:559356-561130 GCF_000951045.1 Mandrillus leucophaeus | reverse complement strand
TTATGTACTGACAGTCCCCAGTACACTCATGGTTCCATGGTGCCAGCACAGGAGTGGCTGATGACAGAGGCTGACATGTCATGCACATCATTCTGTCTGTTTCATTGTTTAGTGTCTCTTCCTTGGTAAATGCTCTCTGATAGGTGTTACCAGGCAATACAAAGATCACACGCCTGATACTACTATGTGTCCATCCATTTGCCTCTTTCCTAGACATCTCGTCCGTAGCCTTTCAAACTTTCTCCTTCTGGATCCCTGCATATGTACACAGTGTATATAATGAACTGTAATTAAATCAACCACATAATTTACTTATTGATTAGGTCTCTTTTAAACTATTTCTTGTGAGTTTAAGAAAGCAGAGATCTTTGTAGTTTTTTTGTTTTGTATTTTAATTACTACTGTATCCCTAGCACTTATAATAGTGTGTGGCAGATAACAAGTACTCAGTAAATAGTTACTGGGTGAATCCATACTAAATATAAATCTTTGTCAATTATTATATGTGTGAGAAATATCTATTCCTAGTTAGAGGCTGGTCTTTTCATTTACTTTATTGTAAATGATGTTTGAATGAACACAAGTATGGAATTTTAATGTAGTTAAATTTATCAATCCTTCCCTCTATATTAAGCTATTTTTTGTTTCTTATTTAAGAAATTCTCTGCTGCAAAGTGATAAATATGTTCTGGTATATTTTCTTCTAGCCCATCTTTCCCCCACTGATCTGCAATGACATTTTTGTTGTTAATTAACTATTATTATCAGTGAGTCTGTTTCTAGTCTCTCTATTTTGTTTCATTGTCTGGCTATCCTTTTTAAAATAAATTTTTTTAGAGACAGGGTCTAACTCTGTTGCCCAGGCTGGAGTGCAGTGGCACAATCATGGCTCACTACACCCTCTAACTCCTGGGCTCAAGTGATCCGCCCCAGCCTCCTGAGTCACTGGAACTACAGGCATGGGCCATCACTTCTGGCTAATTAAAAAAGTTTTTTTGAAGAAATGGTGTCTTACTATATAGCCCAGGCTGCCCTCAAACTCCTGGCCTTCCTCCCACCTCAGTCTCCCAAAGCACTGGGATTACAGGTGTGAGCCACTGCACCCGGCCTATCTATTTATTTTTATTTACCACTATTTATTTTTAATTGCTGGACAGTTTGACAAGTCCGGTTTGAGCTAGTTATAATCACATCCCATTTGCAAGGGTTGTTTGTCTTGTTCAAAGGACAATGAGTACAGCCAATGTCAACAGAAGTTGTTTTTCTTCCTTCAAAGAGAAGGGATGTGCCAGGATGGAGAGTGCCTGCATTCCTGCCCGTCAGGGTACTATGGACACTGAGCCCCAGATATGAACAGATGTGCAACTTCTCTTGGAGAAAACAAAATAAAAAGTGTATCATTGGTCCATGTTCAACTGCCCATCATAAAAACAGAAATACATCATTGGATAAGCAACTTCATTCAAAAGTCAGTGCCACGGCAAGCAAGAAATTAGAAGCTTATTAAAATAAGATAGAATTTTGAGCTGGGCACAGTCGCTCATGCCTGTAATCCCAGCACTTTGGGAGGCCAAGGCGGGTGGATCACTTGAGGTCAGAAATTCAAGACCAGCTTAGCCAACGTGGCGAAACCCTGTCTCTACTAAAAATACAAAAATTAGCCAGATGAGGTGGGGGGTGCCTGTAATCCCAGCTACTTGGGAGGCTGAGGCAGAAGAATCACTTGAACCCAGGAGGCGGAGGTTGCAGTGATTTGGGATCATGCCACTGCACT
>NW_012102066.1:541087-558161 GCF_000951045.1 Mandrillus leucophaeus | reverse complement strand
TTGCTTAAAATTGGTTTGTTTTAGCCGGGTCATATCTTGGGTCCCACACATATGCTTACTCACAATTCTTATGTCAGGCTGAGCACGGTGGCTCACGCCTGTCATCCCAGCACTTTGGGAGGCCGGGGTGAGTTTGAGCCCAGCCTGGCCAACATATCAAAACCACATCTCTACTAACAATAAAAAAATTAGCCAGGCCCAGTGGCAATCACCTGTAGTCCCAGCTACACGGGAGGCTGAGGCCCGAGAGGCAGGAGAATTGCTGAACCGAGAAGGCGGAGGTTGCAGTGACCGAGATGTCGCCACTGCACTCCAGCCTGAGCGACAGAGCCGGACTCCCTCTTAAAAAAAAAAAAAAAAATTATTATTTAGTTTTATATTCTCTATCTGTTCATGAGAAAGACTAAAATAATGATGAAGAAAACATTTTAATATGGTATATGAATAGTAATAAAATAATATGGTGTGTCTCCAAAATCTGAATCTAATGGTACTGTATTTGTATTATAGCTGATTCGTTACAAAAAGCAGTCCTGGCTTACTGGAAAATTCACATTTTAAAAGTCGATCATTTTCATTGTTTCTGGAGAATGTTAGCTTTACTGAAAGTATAAAAGTTTCATTGTTGTAGACACCAGGCCCTAATAAAAACAAGTAAAAGAAGAAACAGTTTGTTACAGGTAGAACTGAATAAGTGAGGTACCACTGAAGAATTAAAGATATCTCACACATATTTTGATTAATTAAATGGTGAATAAGAACTTGTTTTATCTCATTATTCAAGTCACTAAAATGTTAAACAGGTAAAACAAAAAGGCAATTATTACAAGTTTTTACGTAAAACTGTAAGATTTTTTAAAAAGTAAAACACTACCCCATACACACTGAGTTCATTTGGCTGGTATTGATTCTGAATATATCTTTTATAAGATTTCTTTGGCCTTGACCTGCAAACTGAACACAGACATTTTCTCAATTAGTCATTTTCAGGTTTATTGCCTAAGATGCTAATTGAAATTCAGGGCAGGGAAAAATACATCATTGGCCTTTGTATATCTTTGAAAGGCCTCCTGATGGGACCCTGCTCCGTATAAAGACTTCTCTTCTCTGCAGACTGAAAGGGACCCTGTGTGTGAAGTGTGTTCAGTGGGGTCTTCAAGGAACAACATAGAGAGCAGCTGTTGGCCAGCCGGAAGCCACCATGCGCTGTCCTCAACAGAGCAACTCCAGGCTGTATGACCCCCGTGCAATTAGGCACCAAAAGAAGATGCTCACACTTTCCAAAATCCTTTCCCAGGGCTGGGGGAAGGGAGCCAGACTTGGAGCCCCTATGTGGAACTTAGTCTCCAAGGAAAGAAAGCATGTTTTCATCCTCCAAACACTCATTTTCTCCCTGAATTAGTGTCCTTTCTTTGAACCATATGAGACTTTGCTCAGAGCTGGAGGGTATGGCCCCTTGGTTCTGTTTCCACAGTGCTTCCAGCCCTTTCCCGTTTGGACGCCCCCAAAATGAGGAGCTTATCTCTTTGATTTTGTGAAAGAAAATGCATAGTTCGTCTATTTGGGGCTTCTGAAAGTTGTTAGGCCCTGAAGAAGGTTGACTGGGAGACTGAGTGGGGAGTGACAGAGCATGACCTTAATTACTGACCTTTTGTTATAGATTAACTTCCTTCCTATTTTATTGTTCCTGGCTCAGACCAGATAGCACTTGAGATAAAAGACCCCTTGACTATTACATCCTTAATGTGGAATGTTAAACACTCCCTTCCTCAAAGGAATCACTGCCTAAAACCAGTCAGATTGCTGTAACTATGCACTAACCTTGTGTGGAAAATGCTGTCATCCTGTTAAGCTTCCCCAGACCTTGCCTGTGTAAACAACCCTCAAACCTCTCAGATTCAGAGCACTAACCCCATCTTTTTGAAGTCCTCCTGGGTGACCCTCCTCAAACTTTGTGCTCAGTACCTTAATCCTATTGCCTGGATCACGATTTAAAGTTGATAATTTTCAGAGAACTCTTCATTTTCTCTTTGCATATTTTATTGTTTCCTTTCTATCTGTTTTTCTTTTACTTACTGCCTGAAGCCAAGAGACAATGTCAAGGTTTCTTAGTGAAAGGAGCTCATACTTAGGGGTTCCTGGGTCAAAACCTACATCTCTCATTTCTTAGCTCTATGACCTACCTGTTTCCTTAATCTCTCTGGGCCTCAGTTTACCCATTATTGTAGTAAAATATGTACAAGTTACTTTTATTTAACTACTTACGCCATATTTAATTCCCAACCACTAATATTACATGTTAGTTATATATTGTTAAATCGTAATGTTCTTTCACTATCTCTTTTATGACTGAGAAATTTCTTTCCAATGTATAAATCATATACATGTTGCTCCTGGACCAAACTGAGGGTCAGGCTACTATTTCTCCTGGCCCAATAATGAGATGCAGACAAACTGGTGAAGAAGAAAGTTTTTATTTTTGCATCTGGTTACAGGGAGAAGGCCTGGAAATTATCACCTCACCAACTCAAAATTACGCAGTTTTCCAGAGCTTATAAACCTTCCAAGCTATGTGTCTACATATAAGTGTGCATTCATCTAAAGACATAAGTGATTAACTTCTTTCAATCTATAACTAAGGTCTGAGTCCTGAAGACCTTCCTCTGGAGCCTCAGTCAATTTACTTAATCTAAATGGGTCCAGGTGCTGGGGTGATTCCCCTTATCTTGTCTCCTGCTAAATCACAGAGGTTTGGGGAGTTCCTTCAGACCCCCAGTAAACTTGTTTGTGGAGGCCTGGGGAGTTTCTTCAGACCCACAATAAAACTTGTTTATTCCAGTCTGGCCAACATGGTGAAACCCCGTCTCTACTAAAAATACCAAAAATTAGCCGGGCAAGGTGGCGTGCACCTGTAATCCCAGCTACTAGTGAGACCTGGCCTGCCACAATATGGTTAGGGAAACATATTAAAACATTTTTAAAAATCAAGATTTTTTCATTTCAATGGACTTGTAATTGATTGAAAAGTTTATTTTGAGTTCCATGGTCTTGTAGACTCTTGTGGAGGGTTTAGATTGGAAAATAAGTAATGACAGTGAAGCAGTTGTTACGTTCGTATAAAAGAAAGAAAAGAAAAACCCACAAGACTTTATTTGGTTTTAAAAGTCTATCTGCAAAGATGTAGTTTATAGAAAAATTCAGTTCCAGATGTTTCTCATTGTTCTGGAGTGTGTGAAGAAGAGGCCTAAGAATATTCTTAGGAAGGCAAAAACTTTCAGATGCAGTTCATATACTTGACACCTCTGTTTCACTTTTGCTGACTTGTATAGTCTGATTTTTGGTCACTGACAGGCTCAGCATCATGAGTATGCAAGATGTAAGGGAGGCAGGACCTTGTCCTTTCGGTGGTGTCTTCCTGGGTGGCTGCCAGAGTTCATCATCATTGCACTCTACTCTCATAGCCTCAATTTCTGTTTTTGTTTGCTTTTACTGAAATTGGGGTAGTAACACAGAGTGAGATCATTGAAAAGACTCACAAGATTCCAAAGGGTATACTGGCAGAGTATAAACGGGAGGATAAGGTACAGCGGGAGAAAGCAAGCGCCAGCAGACACAGAAGGGGCTAAGACTTCTGCGAGCAGCGGCTTTCCTCAGGCTCACTGGGTGTGCTCTGTGTTCAGGTGTGAACCCCCAAGATGCGTGTTTTCAGGGAAGCCAAGATACAAGTATACAGAAAAGCCTTTATACCCCCGTCACATTGCTAAAACTGGATGATTAAACTACGTACCAAGTCATCTATAAATTTCAGTAATAATAACCAGCTAGCAGAGGGTGCCTCAAGGCAGTTTCAGACTTTAAATAACAGTAGAAAGCACTGGCTAGTCCATTTCATCCTTATCATTGTTGCAGAACTTTCTCCTTAGTTCAGCTAAAACCGGGTTCTTGTCACACAGCCGGAAAAGATGAGGCTCAGGGACACATAGAAGGGTGAGGGGCGAAAAGGAGAAAGAACTCTTAGCAAAGCGAGGGGAGTCTTGCCAACAGGCGCTCCTCCTCACTGATTCAACACCCGGCCACCACACAGGAACTGAAGAGGTCAGGCTCCTCCCACTGAACGAGAGTGAACTTCTCTTGGCTCCACCCTCTTCCCCCAGTGTGCAGGTGGGCATTTTTCAGAGAGAATCAGCTGAGAAAGGGCAGGCTTCATCTGGGACCAGGACTCCAGTTGTTCAGCCTTCAGGCTGTTTTAGGCTTGAAGGCAGGGTTTCATGGGGGACCTTGGTAAGGAGAGTTCTTTTCAACACTTCAATGTAGATTGTAAGAGGTAGAGAAAAAATTGATCACATTTAACATATAGTTACTTAAAAAACACATCTTTGAGTTTTCTAGACTTCTAATATAGTTGTAGAAAATCGGAGTGGCAGCCAACTTAAGACGACAGATCAATACCTCGAAGTCTGTAACTTTAATAAGAACATTGGAAGTGAAATTCTGTATTAGTTACCCTATTGTACTCACATTCATGGAATACTGAAAGCCTTCATACAGGAAAGATTCTGGAAACACATTTTGATAGTCAGGGTCACAGATATTGCTCTGTTTCAGTAACCAGGTTTTCTACTTAAGAAAGTTATTTAAAAGGCAATGAGTGGCCGGGCACAATGGCTCAAACCTGTAATCCCAGCACTTTGGGAGGCCGAGGTGGGCGGATCACGAGGTCAGGAGATCGAGACCATCCTGGCTAACACGGTGAAACCCCGTCTCTACTGAAAATACAAAAAAATTAGCCGTGTGTGGTGGCAGGCGCCTGTATTCCCAGCTGCTCGAGAGACTGAGGCAGAAGAATGGTGTGAACCCAGGACGTGGAGCTTGCAGTGAGCCGAGATCTCTCCACTGCACTCCAACCTGGGCAACAGAGCATACTCCGTCTCAAAAAATAAAAAAATAAAAATAAAGGGAATGAGTATTCAAAATGTGAGCAGCTATTGCTACCATCAGCTCCAGAATCAGTTCTGAAGAATTTGTAGGAAGTCATCTTGAAAATAATAAAGCAATATGTTTTTCAGAAATAGCATTCACTAAATCATAATCTGAGGCCACTTTACTGAGGCATTTATATTTATATTATTAATTTGTTATTTACACAGAAAGGGAAACTATGACCTAAAGACAGAGGTACCAATAATCTGATTAGTATTAGCCATCCCATTCCAACAACAAATCACTTTAATAAGGCATTTTTAGAAGCAGCAAAGCATAGTGGTTAAGAACATATGTTCTAGAACTAGACAGTCTGGGTTTGACTCCTGATGCCACTTATTTTATTCTAAAACTTTGGGCAAATTATTACATAACCTACCCATGCCTCAATTGGCCTAACTGTAAAATGGGACTAATAATGGTGTCCAACTCATAGGATTGCTATGCAGGCTAAAAGGTTAAAAGAGTTTTATATTTCTAAAACAATGTGCTTGTAATAGTCTTGGCACATTGTAAACATTGTGTAAGTGTAAACATTGTGTAAGTGTTTAATAAAAACAAATAAATTCGTGCTTATAATTGAAGATTGCCATATAAGATACACATTCTAGTGATCTATATGTTTATCATTAGATATATGATGTATATACACACTCATATTTCAGTCCCCTGAGGGATTAACTTTTAATTCCTTGATTTGCAAATCAAGTTGTAAATTATATGTATACATAAAGTACCTTTGTAGTGATTTGTTCATTATAAAATTATGCTAACTATGTTGGTTTTCGTGTGGAATAAGCTAGCTTTATAAATAAAATTTGAAAGTAAGTAAGGTATAAAGGAACCCTGAAGGGATAGATAAGATACTAGGAACAGTGGTTCGGGAGTGAGGATGAGAAGTAGACTGATGTGGAACAAGATGGGAGTTAGATTTTTTTTACTCACCATCTATATTTTTATAATTTCTGGGTCTAGAATCAGTATCTCCTCATCCTAACTTGTTGGTATGATGAGTTAGAGTCATATCTACCTGCTGTTAGTTTTTTCAAAGAATCTTCAAAAGGCTACTGATGCTAAAGGAAGTTCTGAAGGAGCACTCTCCAATGCAGTTATTTCCTACAGAAGCTTTTAAGGGATTTTTTTTTTTTTAAACTGCCTCTTTTTTTAAAAAAAAAATGTCAGCTTTTATTTTAGATATAGGGGTACGTGTGTAGGTTGTTACATGGGTATATTGGACCCAGGTAGTGAGCATAGTAACCAATAGGTAAAAAAAAGACCTCTTAATCAAGAGGGTAGCTCATTACTATTTACAAAGTGCTTTTAAACATTCTTTTTCGTTTTTTTCTGACAACTCTGGAGTTGAAAAGAAAAGCTTCCCCCCTACTTTTAGAAGAAAACTGACAGTCCCAGAAATGTTTTGGTGTAAGTCAATATAGGAACCCGGGTCCATGTCCAGAACTGTTTACCACTCACCTCTTTATAAAACAGTAACCGTGGCCAGGCATGGTGGCTCACTCCTGTAATCCCAGCACTTTGGGAGGCCAAGGGAGGTGGATCACTTGAGGCCAGGAGTTTGAGACCAGCCTGGCCAACCTGGTGAAACCCCATGTCTACTAAAAATACAAAAATTAGTTGGACATGGTGGCACACACCTGTAATCCCAGCTACTCAGGAGGCTGAGACAGGAAAATTGCTTGAACTGGGGAGGTGGGGATTGCAGTGAGCTGAGACCACGCCACTGCACTCCAGCCTGGGCGACAGAGCGAGACTCTGAGACTCCATCTTAAAAAACAAAAACAACAGTAACAGTTACTTCTCTGAAGCTATTATTTTTTATCCTGTCACATATACCGAAGACTTCATTTGGGTAACTATATTCATGATTATTTTAAGCTTTCTTTTTCATTACCAATAGTTGGACTAACCTTTATTTTCTGGATGGTAAAGATGTTTTATAGTAACAAAAACAAACAGCTAAATCAGTCCATCCAGGTACCCTGTTAAAGCTTCAAAGACTCTGGATCAGAATAATCTCTACTATAAACACATACCTAAAGAATAAACAAAAATGCTATTGCTAATAACTCTCAGTCCCTTGAGGGATTAACTTTTAGTCCCTTGATTTGCAAATCAAGTTGTAAATTATATTAATACCCCCCTTTCTGTACCTTTCCTTTCAGATGATGCTTATCTAGCGTTTTACTATCTTGAATACCTTCTCCTTTCTCATCCCTATATTTTTTCATTCTTTATTTGAATATAATTCCATTTTAACACATTACCTTAATGCATACCATTATCTACATTTTTGCTCACTTCTTTCCCTTTCACAGCACCTCTTCTCAATAAAAGTCTATATATAGTGTGTTCCCATGGTGATGGGAACTAAAATTACTTATAATCAATGGTTTCTATGTTGTTGCTGCTGCTTATCTCTTGGGTTAGGCCACTCTTTACAGCCAAGTCACAGTTAAGTCTATGAAGGTGAGATGAAACCATATTTGCCAGAGATTGAACTACTTCTGGAATATTTGTGAATCCGGCCTTCACCATTATTGCACCATCTAGATTTCACATCTGTTTAGTGTATTACCAGTATTTTCTTTTTCCATATAATGAATTCTTTTATTGCAGTAATTGTGGTATCAGGGCACCATGCATATTCATAGTTATAAGAAGATATTATCAGAGAAGAAAATTGTCATACCATCATTCATTATGGTGCTTTGCATCTTTAAATTTTAAACAGAGAAAGAGAAAGAACAATCAAGCTAGTAAGCAAGAGAGAACCAATCTACTTTGGGCAATGACCAATGGTTTCTTGATTTCAGGGTAGATTATAGAAAAGAGAAAAGATTGTAGCATTTTATATCTGCAAAAGCTTATTCCAAAACAAATCAGTAAATCCAAGTTACAATACCCAGGTCAGAAAGTCACATTTTTATTAATAAAAAATAACTTGCAGGCTGGGCGAGGTGGCTCACGCCTGTAATCCCAGCACTTTGGGAGGCTGAGACCAGTGGAACACGAGGTCAGGAGCTCGAGACCATCCTGGCTAACACAGTGAAACCGCATCTCTACTAAAAGTACAAAAAAAAAAAAAAAAGCCGGGCGCAGTGGCAGGCACCTGTAGTCCCAGCTACTCGGGAGCCTGAGGCAGGAGAATGGCGTGAACCCCGGAGGTGGAGCTTGCAGTGAGCTGAGATCACGCCACTGCACACCAGCCTGGGCAACAGAGCGAGACCCCGTCTCAGATAAATAAATAAATAATTAAATAATTAAAAAATAACTTGCAGCCCATTGAGTGAACTTTAAATGATCATGCTACTTTGTGAAATAGAATATCACATTACTAGATCTGCTGTGTGCTGGGCAAATGCCAGCACTATGCAGTACTTTGCTGATATAGTGTGGAATAGATTTTGTGCTGCAGCAAAGCTGTCTATAGTCTTCAAAAAACAAAGGTTATATGAGCATTAACCAAACTGTTTAAAATCTTACAGTTTCAAAGGACCATATGTTCTATGATTCCATTTGTATGAAATTTCCAAAATAGGCAAATCTATAAAGATAGAAAATAGGTTAGTGGTTGCCTAGGACTTGCGGGGATAGAAGCATTACGGGGTCGGGGCAGCGGCCTTCCCTAAAAGATACAGAATTTATTTTCTAGGTGATAGAAATGTTCTAAATTGATTGCAGTGATGGTCACAACTATGTGACAATATTAAAAATCATTCAATTGTATACTTTAAATGAGAGAATTTTAAATATATGAATTATATCTCGATAAAGTGATACTAAAAGAAAGATCTGCCCCAAAAACTTTCCTGTAAAAATACATGTTCCACCCATTTAAAATGCAATGTCAGTATTTATTCATCTATTTTATTGCTTAAAATCATATGTGTTCTTTTACTATCCTTTTGCACAAAGAAGAAAAAATATAGATTAGAATATAAGAAGACAAGTCATTTATGATTGATTTTGTACCACTTATTTCAACTGCTTAAAGTAAAAGGGCAGATTTTATGTTGCTGTCAAGGTTTTGCTTGTGATAAGTGTTTGAAGTGAGGCACTGAAATGTGAACTGGTTGTGAGATGGGCTCTCCTCGGCTTCTAATGGAGGCAGGTATCCCATGGGACAGATGCTTGTATTGCTTCAAATTCATTGTAGGAAAATTAACCCTTCATGGTGCCACTTTCTTCAGAGCAAGGTTTGCATATGAATTAAAGTGAAAATTGCCAGACTCGGTGGCTTACACCTGTAATCCCAGCACTTTGGGAGGCCAAGGCGGGTGGATCACCAGGGTCAGGAGTTCGAGACCAGCCTGACCAACGTGGTGAAACCCCAACTCTACTAAAAATACAAAATTAGCCAGGCATGGTGGCGCCTGCCTGTAATCGCAGCTACTTGGGAAGCTGAAGCAGGAGAATCGCTTGAACCCAGGAGGCGGAGACTGCGGTGAGCCAGAATCATGCCATTGCACTCCGGCCTGGGTAACAAGAATGAAACTCTGTATCAAAATAAATAAATAGTAAAAATTATGCAGTATGGGTTTCATTGTAGTTTTACTACTCTTGTGTAGAGGAGGAAAAATTTCTCCACTACCTTCTTACAATCTCAGGCTAGGCCTAAGAATTAAATTTCTATAATACAGATTAACAGAAGAAAAGCATACAAGTTTTATTATAATTTTACATGTACATTAAAGTCCTCACAACACAATGAAGACCCAAAGAAGTGACCAGAAGTAGCAAACTTATATGTCTTTTAGACAAAGAAATGATAAATGTGTGAATAAGTGATAAGACAAAGCAGTCTGGATTAGAGGCAGTAAATTGTGAGGAAGTCACTAAAAGTATAGAGGGGGAAACTAATGGAAGATGAGGGATATTTTAGTAAGTTTGTACAGATCTATTTCAGAGGCAATTCCAAGTCTCTGGTGATAAAGATGTTCTTTTCTTCCTGGTACAGGGAGGGCACCCTTCTCCTGGAAATTTTAATGGTGTGTTTTTAAGTAGAAAGGGGGAGGTCAAAAGGCTTTCCTGCATCTGCTATTTCTCCATTGCTTTCAGCTCTAAATAATCAACATGCCAAAGTGGCATATTTTGGGGTGGCATGTCCTGAACTCCTTCACTTGTTTACTCACTTATTGCTAATCAGGACTTGATCATCTTTGTCTCACCCCTTTTTACAGCCGTCCAGCCCTATGCTTTTTATTTTATGCCGTTATTTAAATCTGATATTCCATTGAGTTCTCTACAGTTGGAAGGGGTCTAGGTTGGGCTACCTTTGGATTGTTCAGAATGCCTTTTTAAAAGGGCAAAGGTCTTATGGTCAAATCAATTTAGCAAATGGTGCATACCACATCTTACTCTTAGAAAGTCTCAGTGCTCACTAGCATATTAAAGGTTCTGAGAAATCCAGAAGAAGAAACAAGTATGTAACTTTATTTAACCTAATATTTCCCAAACTTATTTTTAGTGACTCGTAGAAACACTCCGTAGAACTAGCCTCTGCGGAACACACTATGGGAAATACTGTTCTGGAGTCATAAGTATCTCCCCCTTTATTACCTTATTACTCTTTCCCAGCTATGACAGATCTTTTTATATTTCTTTTTTTCTTGCCGAACATGTTTGTTTTAAGCCACAATTCAAACTTGCTACATTTACTTTTTCCTGGTTATTGCCCAGTTGTTAAGTCTGGATTGCCCTGGGAAGAGGCTGATTACATGGTGCTCTGAATACCTTTCATTCTTCACCAGTAGCTCTCCTAAAGATTTGTGATGCACACATTACTGCCCAGCAGAGAACTGAGCTTGCCTCGTTGCAGTTTCAGAAGACAACCCTTCTGCGTCCATCAGCTTGTTATTGGCTGGCACCACAGAGATGTGTTTCTCTGTCCCTCATTAATTGTAACCAACCCTAAGAGAGACAAGGTGTATCAGGCATGTATATACCTTACAATGGATAAGTTTGTCAGATACTTTCCCTTAGTGCATATTTTTTAAAGAGATAGAATAAAGTATAAATACACATGGAATGGATGTCACCAATAAGGGTTTTTAAACACTGGAGAATTTTACATGGGGCCTGCTTTGTAGACATCTTTTTTTTTTTTTTTCAATCTATGAACTCAAATATATGAAATCTATCTGTACCCTCCTTCTTTTGGCTGCCCAACTAAGCTCATCCCAACAACGCTTCCCAGCTTTCTTCAGGCCACCACCAATCCAATTCAGGCTGGAAGTGTGGAATACAAGGAGTGTGCATGGGGCACTCTTCTAGATCTTGGGGATAGTGGTAAACCGTTACTGACAACATGCTGTCATGGCTCTTAGATCTAGTGGGGGAAAGATAGCCAATAAACACACAAAGAAATCAAATCTTGATAAACACTTTTCAGATCACTAAAATCAGATTATGTGAGTGTGACCAAGTGACTGCTATAGAAGGAATGGTCTTGGAAAGCTGCTTTTGGAGATGAGAGTTAGGTTGAGGATCCTAGTGAAAAGACTGTGAACAAGGAGAAAGAAATCCAGGCAGAGGAGACAGCTGCTGCAAAAACTCTAAAGCAAGACCCAGCTTCAGGTCTTCTTCTCCTTCTCCTTCTTTCTTTTCTTCTCCTTCTCCTTCTTCTTCCTCTTCCTTCTTCCTTCTTCCTTCTTCTTTCTTCTCCTTCCTTCTTCCTTCATCTTTCTTCTTCCTTCTTTCTTCTTCTTCTTTCTTCTTTCCTTCTCCTCCTCCTCCTCCTCTCCCTCCTCCTTCTTCTTCTCCTTCTTCTCCTTCTTCTCCTCCTTCTTCTCCTCCTCCTTCTTCTCCTCCTTCTCCTCCTTCTCCTCCTTCTTCTCCTCCTCCTCCTCCTTCTTCTTCTTCTTCTTCCTCTTCCTTTTTTTTTTTTTGACACAGGGTCTCACTCTGTTGCCCAGACTGGAGTGCAGTGGCATGATCTCAGCCCACTACAGCCTCCACCTCCTGGACTCAAGTGATCCTCCCACTTCAGCCTCCCAAGTAGCTGGGACTATAGGCACACGCCACCATGCCCAGCTAATTTTTGTATTTCTTGTAGAGTCTTGGTTTTGCCATGTTGCCCCGGCTACACCTTGAAGTCCTTTGAACCAACAGAAGGCCAGGGAGGGGAGCAAAGTGGATGAGGGATGATTGGGAAAAAGATACCTCCTGAGCTCTTTCAAGGAGGTCAGGGCAAGTCGCATAGGGTTTTGTTAACCCTGACATGGATTTGAGAATCATTAGCACACAAGTAGGTATCTAAAGCTGGAGGCCTGGATGAAGTTGCCTTTGGGAAGTGAGGAAACAGCAAAAGGAGAGGCTTGGTACAGACCTGGATGGCTCAGCCTTTAGAGGTTGAGCAGAGAAGAGGGGACTGCAAAGAAGCAGCCAGTCAGGTGAGAGTTCAGATGTCTGGGAAGCCATAGGAGAAAGTGTTTCCAAAAGTAGTGGCACATGCTGTTGAAGAAGTCCAGAGAGAGGAAGATACAGAGGTGGCCACCAATCCAATGACAGCGTGCAAGTTGTCAATGACTTTGACAAGACCAAGTTCAGTGCTCTTTGGGAGGATTGGGGAGGAATGTGGTTTAAGAACAGACGTTCATGACCATAGAAGTGAAAATATGAATGTAAAGGTTAAGGTTTGTTTGTTTTAAGATGGGACTTACTGTCTTTAAACCGTCTGCAGTAGAACGGAAGAAACTATTGAAATGAAGGTGGGGATAGAAGCCATATCTCCTTGGGGTTTTTTCCCCCCTAAGGAAATATGAGGCAAGGTTTTCAGGGAGGGAAGATGGACTGATTGTAGGAAGAGAGAGAAGTAAATAACTTGCTATCCTGTGAACACATATGACCACTAGACAGTATTTACAGCCTATTAGAATTTGAGAGATTCAGGACTTTTTGATTTTTTTAAGTCCATCACTCATATCAGTGATTTTGACCAACTTTAGTTAATACCAAAGTCAGGATCTGAACCCGGGGATGTCTTGTTCAGAGTCTGGGCACTTTACCAGTCCACTCCACTACCTCTCCATGAGTTACAGCTGAAACCAGTCCCCAGTCAGCACAGATCTGTCATTTCTCCAGTTCTCCTCAGCTATGAGCATGCATAGAGAAGGCAGAGAGTTAGGTTTTATTACCAAAAGAGAGAGAAGAGACAGAATTAAATGTGTTTACAAGTCAATAAGTATGCAATGATGGTGAAATCAAAGAAGTGAAGAATGAGTATTGTAGATAATGAGCAAATTGGGAATCAAAGGATAGGAAACGATGAGGTGGAAGAGTGAGTGGTTTGATTGGAAGAACTGGAGAGCCTGATTTGGAAGAATCAGAGGTGCAGTTATTGGTGATAACATGACAAATGATATGGGTGTGAGTGGCTCATGTGGGTACAGGAGCAGATCACCTGTGTTGGGAAGGTGGCGGATTGAGAAGTCTGGGCCTGTCCCATGGATCTGACATCCAGGGGTCCCAGCCTTCTTGTTTTCTACAAAAGAGAAACTCAGAGCCTTGTGCCCCTGGAATTTTCAAATAAAGCATGTCCTTGTCCCAAGGTGTAGAGAATAGCAGCCGTGCAACCAACAATGTCATTGGGCTCACTTGGGCTACAGTGGGTCGCCCTTCTCCTTCCCTGCCCTCCCTCTACCCCGAAACTTTCCTTACCTACTGAAGGTCTGGCCTTCTTGGCCCCAGCACAGAAATCCCTGTGGGATGGGGAGCAAGGGGAAGTGTTGTCCACTCCTGTCTGCAACAAAAAAAGAGTTCATTTTTGGCCCAATGAACGACACTGAATATTAGGGTCTTAGACTGCCAGAACTCCTGGCAGTGGCGCTCCCTGGGAGAGAAGCGAGAAGGCCTGTTCCCACACCCCCCTCTCCAGCTTTCTCCACCTGGACCAGACAGCTGTTCTCCTTTACTCCCCTCTAGGATCCAGAAATTCCTGGTTTGACTATTAAAAGTAATACTACTTACAATTATTTATAGGATACGTCGTTAACTCTCACATTCACTTTGTTATAAAATTTCTTTTTTCTATAACAACTCTAGGTACTTTTATTGTTATTAGGCCATTGTTCTTTACTCTTTGTTTTCTTGTATTATCACATCAGTCAGCTACCAAATCCTGTTCATTCTAACCGAGATGTTCCCCCATCTGTCTCCTCCGCAGCATTCTTTATGTCTTCTCTCATGTTGGGCCATCAGAGCAGCTGCTTAATTTGTTCTGTTTGACCTTTCTTGCTAAAGTCCACCCTCGCGACTCTCAACAGAGTCACTGGGCAAAACATAGGTCTGATCGTGTGGCTGCTTTGCTTAAAAGTCTTTGATGGTTCCCCAGATTCCTTTGTTTAAAGTAGAATTTCCTGCGGAATCTGTCTCAGGTTACTCTGCTCCAACCACACTAAACTGCACTGTTCCCTAAACCACAGCCTAGTTAAGAACTTTAGAGATTCCAAGCGCTGACTATACTTTGGTTCTTCCCACTACTTCAGAGGTTCACAACACTAGACTAATTTAACATTTTATTTTACAAAACAGCACCGAACTTAGGCATATGCGGAAAATAGCTGTTTTCCAGATTTTTCTGAGTTTCTGTCTTCTCTTTTTCTTTTGATCACTGCCTCAGGTTCTCTGGGGCTCTAAGGAAATCCTCAGTCTGACTGGAGAATTTTAGCACTGCCTGCAACACAAATATAAGGCTACTTCTGTTTGAAGGTTTATCTCTGGCTGGAAAATCTGTCCTCCTCTATCTCCATTTAGTTAACCTTCACTTTTCCTTCAAGGTTCTACTCAATGGTAACTTCCTTTATAAAGCGTTCCCTGGCTCACCCAGGGGTAATCAATTGCTTAGGCTTTTGCGTGTGAACTTCTGCTTGTGTTATCATAAATTATCTGTATGTCTAGCATCCTTGCTCATTTTCCCATGTTATAGCATTAAATCCTCACAGTTACATAACATCTAATCTTAAGTATTAGGATTCCCATTTTGCAGATAGTAAACAGGGGTTTGTTCCCACCTAACCAAGCTATTATTAGTGTCTAATGTGATAGTGGGTATAATTAATTTATAAAAGACTAAGAGCATTATAACTCAAGGCAGTGTTATTTTTAATATATGACTGTGTGGTGACAAGTGTTCATCTGTATTTTTCTTGCCAATAGTGAAGGAAATTTATGATTCTTAAAGAAGTATTTTAATGTTAATTAAACTATAAGAACGCTGCTATACTCAGGTGCAATGCAAATAATGAGTTGAGTCTCTCCCTGCCATCTCAGGCTAATCCCCTCTCCCCTGAGGAGCTGGGACTCAGCTCCCTGGAGGTGAAAAGCTGAAGCTTTCCCCTGTTGTGCCATTTTCTCCCCTTTCTCTCACGCATTATTTTTCTTACTCTGATTATTCTTGATGGGAGTTTTTAGCAGAGCTCAGCATCATCTTATCCCAGGAAGAAAAAAAAAAAATTGTAGGAGAAAATGTATGATGAGTGGTGCAAAAAACAACAGTTGCAATCTTTTAAATTTATTGTGGAATTAAAGAACATGCCCCTAGAATATAATCACTGGCAATTCAAAAACCAAGGATTTTTAGCAAAATAAATAAGACCAGTTTTCTTCCTCTGGGCCTTGTGTCTGTTTATCTCAGTGAGTCTTTCACCTGAACCAGTCTTTGCAGCCCAAACTCTTCCTTTTCCTTAATTAGCATCAGGAGTTTTCATTAGTTATTTTACGAGTTGTTAGTGATCCTCATTAGCTTTGCTGTGGACTTAAATGTTCTTGACATTAACTGTTTCACTGCATAAGATTTTATGGTTAATTCCCAGAGTATATAAGCCAGTTTATTGGCTGTTATATTTTTTACAATGTATATATTCCCATTTCAGAATCTCTTGTATCTTAACATTTTTCTTTACAATTTTATATAAATGATTGGCATCCAGTTCATTGGGTTCCTGATATCTTTTTTATACATGTTAAATAAGGAAAAATAAGTAAATATCAGTCGCTCAGTTGATAAGATTTTTCAAGAAAGAAAAAAATTAAGATAATATGTTTCTACAAAAAAAGAATTTAATGAAATACTGCAATTTGACTTTATAGTCCAATTAGGGGAACACTACTGTTTTTCATTCTACACTTATTCCACACTATGCTCCAAGTATTGCCCAAGGATCAGAAGACAGAAACCAAGTAACTTGATAATATATTGAAGAAGAATTATAACAGGTCACGTTATTTCAGAGACTTAGGTGTATTTTATTTCAAAGTGCATTGTTCTCCCTTTGTGCCTCCTTCTCAAATAACACAACACAGGAAGCTCTCATCTATGCAAAAATATTTTTGTGTGTGATTAACCACTTGTATACCTGTTTTTTTATTCATTCCATGGTCACTGGGGCCTAAAATGTGCCAGGTATTAGGGACATAGGATAACAAGACAGAAAAGGATCATTATATTCAGATGCAAAAAGAAATGTAATAAATATAAAATGTATAAAAAGTAAGTAACCAGTTTCAAATAATAATCAGTGTCATTCTGTCAACACTTATTTTCTGAGTACATACTCTATGCTAAATACTGATCTATAAAGTAACTCTGATGGGAGAGTGGAGGGGGAGAGGAGCTATTTTATATTAGTTGCTCAGGAAGGTTTCTCTGAGAAGATGACATCTGAAATGAGACCTAAATAACAAGTAAAAGCAGAAGAGTTTTTCAGCTGAGGTTCTGGGAGTCTGTGGATAGATTTCAGGTCTATAAACTTGGATGGGAAAAATAATTACATGTTTATTTTCATTAAACTCAGACTGAAATTTAGCATTTTCTTCTATTTGAATATAGACAACAAACCTCAGTAGTAGCACTTGTTACTTTGTTACCAGTAGAAAGTATAGTTGTTTTTTTTTTTGAGACTGAGTCTCCCTCTGTCGCCCAGGCTGGAGTGCAGTGGTGCGATCTCCGTTCACTGCAAGCTCAGCCTCCTGGGTTCACGCCATATTCCTGCCTCAGCCTCCCCAGCAACTGGGACTACAGGCGCATGCTGCCACGCCTGGCTAATTTTTGTATTTTTAGTAGAGATGGGGTTTCACC
>NW_012102066.1:536086-538746 GCF_000951045.1 Mandrillus leucophaeus | reverse complement strand
AATAATAAAATAATATATATAAAAAATAATTTTAATGTGATCAGTGTTTTTTATAATTTTGTCTTTTACACTTTTTAAAATATTATTCTGAGAAGAGGTTCATAGGCTTCAGCACTTTGTCAGAGAGGGTCATGGCACAATATGAGGTTAAGAGCCCTTGATCTAAAGTCAGGGAGTTCTGGAAAGAGGAGTAAAGAAGCCTCAAGGCAGAAGCAAGCCGGCATGTCCAATGGGATGGAGGAGCAGAAGGAAAGCTCCTGTGGCCAGAGCCAAAGATTGAGGGGCAGAGTGGTTGGAGACAGAGGCAGGACCAGATGTGACTTCGTTGAAAGCTTTTGAAACTTGCAGAGGGACCTTCACTTCCCCACTGCAACACACCACAGAGTGTGAAAAGTAGGTATTGCATGTAAATTGTATTTTGATTTTTTTGGGTTCGTTGCTAACTTTTTTCAGTTATCTAGGCAGAAATAAGGAAACTCTTTTTTGCTATTCCATATATCTATTGTGATATCAGAGTCTGTTGTTTAGTTTTTTTGTTTGTTTGTTTGTTTGTTTGTTTGAGACAGTCTTGCTCTGTTGCCAGGCTGGAGTGCAGTGGTGCAATCTCAGCTCACTGCAACCTCCACCTCCTGGGTTCAGTGATTCTCCCGCCTCAGCCTCCCGAGTAGCTGGGACTACAGCCTCCATGCCCGGCTAATTTTTGTATTTTTAGTAGAGACGGGGTTTCACCATTTTGGCCAGGATAGTCTCACTCTCGTCTCAATCTCCTGAACTCGTGATCTGCCCTCCTCGGCCTCCCAAAGTGTTGGGATTACAGGCGTGAGCCACTGTGCCCAGCCCCAGAGTCTGTTGTTTCTAAAGGATGATGACTGGGCAGTAGCTTTCTAGAGCTGGGAAAACCACATTTCAACAGGATTACATACCAATATTTACTATTTCATAAATCCAGGCATATTTGCTTAAAATAGTCTCCTTTAGAGAGGCAAGAAACAGAAGCCCATTTTTTGTTTGTTTTTAGGAAATTAATATAAGCCATTGGTAAGCTTCTTTTAAGTTGCCAAACTCTATTTTCAGAAGACTTCTATGTTGACACTTGTGACCTATAGTAGAACAGAATTGCTTTAAGAGATCAGCATTGATAAGAGCAGAGGGAAGCTGAAAAGGGAGGATTAGGCTAAAGTCAATTGGTGGAGTAGGCATATGTGAATTACTCAAGTGTTGAAGAAATGACTGTTGGAGTTACCAGTTTATTATAACGAGAGCTAAAGTGAGAAATGCCAGACAGTCTAGAAGCATTCTAACAAGGAGCTCCAACCCCTTATATATAAATGAGGTTACGTATAGTAGGTTGAAAGCAGGTTTCCAAAACAACCAGTTAGTTTGTATAGCTTCAGGATTGATGATTACATTCCATAGGATATTACATTAAATTGATGAAATCTGCACATCTCCAGGGAAGTCCTTACTAGATAGCCAGTGAGCTTTTATGATGATAAGATACATAATGGATAAAAATTTTCTGATGCCAAAAAAGCTTCGGCCCTGCTCTAGTTAGGATCTATATTCATATTATCACCAGGTCAAGTGTCTTGCAAACTTTCTTAGCTTTCGTTCTTATCAGACTGCAGTTCATGATGTGAGGTATCAAAGACTCTCTCCTTAACCAAGCTTCAGTCATGCTCTGCTAATATCTCTTTTGGACCAGGCTTGATCCTTGCTCCACCCCCAGCTTTGGCCTGCCCAGCCCAGCCTTAGCAAGGAATTCTGCTAAGTCATCTCCAAACCCTAGCTATCTAATTACCCTTGATATCTGATCAAGTTCTTCATCCTCCACCTTTTTGATGTCTAAGTCCTTGGACTGCCTTTAGCAAGAGTCCTGTTAGGCCAGCTTAGCAAGAATTCCCCTGCCCTTGATGTGTCCTTTCAGCAATTTCCCATCCTTTGACCTCCTCACGCTGTTCTTGGCTGTAAATCTTCACTTGCTCTTGCTGTTTCAGAGTTGAACCCCTTCTTTTTCCCCTCCAGTTGCAATGGTCTTGAATGAAGTCTTCCTTACCATTTTAACAAGTGTCAGAATAACTTTTTTAACATCTGTCTTCATACCACAGTCAACAACCGCTTATCCTCCCCAAAACTCTGAGCTAACATCACTACTTAGAGATTACAGTGTCTGCCTATTTTATTAGCTGGAACTGCATCAGTGATTTTGGAGCTGAATTTTTCATTTTTTACATGTAAGATTATGTGTTTATAATTTATTGTTTTCACATAAGCATAAACAGAACTAGGAAGAGCTGTACTCAGGAGTCAAGTTAGAAGAAAAAACATCACCGTGTTCAAATAGGCAACTGAACATGCCTCTGAAAACCAGAGGCAAAGGCAGTTATTTATAGTTAACATCTGTAGAATATGGACCGGGTGTGGTGGCTCACGCTTATAATCCCAGCACTTTGGGAGGCCAAAGCAGGAGGATTGCTTGAACCCAGACATTCGAGACCAGCTTAGGCAACATGGCGAGACCCCACCTCTACAGAAAATTTAAAAATTAGCTGGGCGTGGTTGATGTGCACCTGTAGGCCCAGCTACTCAGGAGGCTGAGGTGGGAGGATCACTTAAGCCTGGGAGGTGAAGGCTACATCGAGCTGTGATCGAGGCACCTG
>NW_012102066.1:532445-533638 GCF_000951045.1 Mandrillus leucophaeus | reverse complement strand
TATCATTGCTTTGAAATTATGAGATTTCTTAGATGTGACACTAGATCTGATTCTAATTGTGTTAATAAAGAAGCACATGTATTACTATATTGATTATATATTACTGGGTAATGAATGACCCACAATTTGGGAGCTTTAAGCAATAACCCATGATTCTTTTGGTCAGCAGTTTGGGCTGTGCTCAGCTGGATGGTTCTTTTGTTTTGTTTGGTTTTGTTTGAGACGGATTCTCACTCTGTCGCCCAGGCTGGAGTGCAGTGGCGCGATCTCGGCTCACTGCAAGCTCTGCCTCCCAGGTTCATGCCATTCTCCTGCTGCAGCCTCCCGAGTAGCTGGGACTACAGGTGCCCGCCACCACACCCAGCTAATTTTTTGTATTTTTAGTAGAGACGGGGTTTCACTGTGTTAGCCAGGGTGGTCTCGATCTCCTGACCTTGTGATCTGCCTGCCTCGGCCTCCCAAAGTGCTGGGATTACAGGCATGAGCCACCACGCCCGGCCTCATCTGAGTGGTTTTTAAGGACTTGCCAGGATTGTTCATGTGGCTGCAGTCATCTGGCAGCCCCACTGGGCCAAATAGTCCAAGACGGCCTTCCTCCCATGCCCAGCAGCTGATGCTGGCTGCAGGCTGGGCCACATGACTCCAACAGGCTACCCTGGGGCTCTTCACATAGTCACAGTGTTACAAGACAGCAAGAACATGAGCCACAAAGCCCCTTGAGGCTCAGGCTCAGAACTCCCCAGCACTTCCACTATCTTCTGTGGGTCAAAACAAATCCAAAGGCCAGCTCAGTCAATTTGAGAGGCAATTCCATAGGTTGTGACTTCAGGGAAGTGTGATTAATTGGGGGCCTTTACTATACTTATCTGTCACCTACCAAGTTCTAATTTTTTTTTTTTCCCCCCGAGACATGGTCTCACTCTGTCACCCAGGCTGGAGTGTAGTGACATGATCATGGCTCACTGTATCCTTGACCTTTGGGGCTCAAGCAGTCCTCCCACTTCAGCCCCCTGAGTAGCTGGGACTACAAGTGTGCACCACCATACCTGGCTAATTTTTGCATGTTCTTTTTTTGTACAAAATAATCTTCTGGATGGGGCTCACCATGTTTCCCAGGCTGGTCTTGAACTCCTGGATTCAAGTGATCCTCCCATCTCAGCTTCCCAAAGTACGGGGGTTACAGGCATGAACCA
>NW_012102066.1:527576-529300 GCF_000951045.1 Mandrillus leucophaeus | reverse complement strand
AAAAAAAAAAAAAAAATTAAATTTGTAGAAGGCTGGGCACAGTGGCTCACACCTGTAATCCCAGCACTTTGGGGGCTGAGGCAGAAGGATTGCTCTCAGGAGTTTAAGACCAGCCTGGGCAACATGGTGAAATACCATCTCTACAAAAAAAATACAAAAATTAGCCAGTCGTGGTGGTGTACACCTGTAGTCCCAGCTACTTAGGAGGCTGAGGTGGGAGAATCGCTTGAGCCTGGGAGGTCAAGGCTGCAGTGAGCCGTGATCATGCCACTGCACTGTAGCGTGGGTAACAGAGTGAGACCATGTCTTTAAAAAAAAAAAAGAAAAAAAAAATCTGTAGAATATGAAGCAAGATGAGAGACATTTGAAAGCATATGTAGGAAAATCAGGTGTTCTCCTAGAGCTGGCTCTCTGTTATGATAGAGACCTTTAAAATGTTTCTGGTGCTTGCAGACGTCACCCTACCCTCCCACAAAGATAACAGTGCATTTACTTCTGTCACTAGAGATTAGTTTTGCGCATGTATTCTTTCCTTAGGGCTGCCATAACAAAGTCTGGGTGGCTTTAAAACAACAGAAATTTATCATCTCACAGTTCTGGAGGCCAGAAGTCAGAAATCATGGTGTCGGCAGGGCCATGCTCCCTCTGGCAGCTCTAGGGAAGGACCTTTCCTTGCCCTTCCTGGCTTCTGGTGTTTGCTGGCAATCCTTGGTGTTCCTTGGCGTGTAGATGGGTCACTTCAGTCTTTGCCTCCATGGTCACGTGGCCATCTTTTCCCTGTGTTTCTTCACATGGTCTTCCCACCCCACACGCAGAGGTATGTGTCAGTTTCTGTGTGGCTAAATTTCCCCTTTTTATAAAGACAGCAGCCCTATCGGATTGGGCCTATTCTAATGATCTCATTTTAATTTTTACCTTTGTAAAGACCCTGGGAGTTAGGACTTCAACATGTCTTTTTTGGGAGACAATTGAACCTACATAGCATGTTTTTGAACTTTACATGCAGAATCATTTTGTATGTAGTCATTTGCATCTGGCTTATTTCAGTCAATATATTAGTGAGATTCATCCGTGTTGCCGTAGCAGTTTCTATTCATTGTCAGTCCTGCCCACCACTATATCAAGGCTCCGCAAATTATGGTGTGAAGGCCAAATGCATCATGACTCATTTTTTTCCCATATGGAGATCTAGGAATTACATAAGAAAATGTGGTTTTTGGTTTCTATGGTACTTTTTTGCATATTTCTCTTTGTTTGAATTGGAAACAAATCTAATTAATCCTTAATTAAAAGAAAACTTTTATATCCCATCTTTCCATGACTATGAATATGTTACATGTATAAATGTTTATATCTACTATGTGGTCATTATACAGTTTGAACTAAAACATAGCTTATACTTGCCACGTAAGTTTATGGAAAAAGTTAAATTTTTTTTTAATTGATTGATTTCTATCCTGTAACTTTACACATAAGACCTGGTAATACAAGCTTGTTGTTAAAAATAATAATAATAATTGAAATTATCCAGAAGGACATAAAATCAAACTAACAGGCTCCTCTCCTTATCCCTGTGGCTTGCCCAGTCTAATCCTTTGTAAATCACCACTATTGACAGTTTTCTGAATATTCTTACAAATATTTTTTCTGACATGGAAGTGTGCATGTATCTGTGTATGTGTATGTTCCCTGTATTTCTAACATACCTGGGATCCTAATATGCA
>NW_012102066.1:526076-526902 GCF_000951045.1 Mandrillus leucophaeus | reverse complement strand
TAATGTGTTCCCCAAATAGCAAACATTTATACTGTTTCCAATTTTTTGTGTAAGTATACATGGATTTATTTATCTTTTTATTTACTTCTATGAAAACATTTAAGAATGATTTTTAGATGTTGAATTGCTGGATAATATATATGTGCTTTTAAGTTTTTGGCAGATATCACTAAATTGCCATTCGGAAAAAAGGCAGTAACAATTTACACCCCATGAGGTGTTTTTATTATTATTTTTAATGACCAGGACTTTACACCTTGTAAAATCTGCAATAAGAGAGTTATGTATTAACTGTTTACTCTGTTGTTTCAGAACAATGAGATGGTGGAGCTACAGAGAATACGGATGAAGGATGAAATCCGAGAATATAAGTTCCGAGAGGCACGGCTCCTTCAGGACTATACTGAATTGGAAGAAGAAAATATCACGTTGCAGAAACTAGTGTCCACGTTGAAGCAGAACCAGGTAAGGTTTAAGAAATTTTTTGAGTTATACTGAAGATGAATCTATATCTTCTGACCACTAGGGTTAAATCTCCTCTTCATTTCTCAGGAAGGAACTTGTCAAAATTTATTGTTTACTCTTTAATCTTCTGTCTATAACATTTATGTACTGAAATGTCCCAACCCTCCTATTTCAGCTAAAATATAGAAGGAAAAAATGCAACTGTAAGTAGTATAGTGTACACTAAAGTTTTATTGAATAAGAAAAAGAATTTTAGTTTTTATTTTAGTTCTGCATTCATTTATTTCATAAGCCAAATGTATTGTAACAAATTTAACCTGACAACTTCTCATTAAAAGCCTGAGTCTTAGCCGGGCGTGGT
>NW_012102066.1:504784-521666 GCF_000951045.1 Mandrillus leucophaeus | reverse complement strand
ATATGTGTGCTGAGGGGGGCCATTCCAGAGGCTCCCCAGGTCTTGATTTGGCTGGGAAAAGTGAGCGCACAGTGGAGAAATGTAGACTTAGAAAAATACATTTGTAAAGATGCTTCTCGAATACTTTTTAAAATAAGAAGGGTTTTGTTTGTTCGTTTGTTTGTTTTTGAGACGGAGTCTTGCTCTTTCACCAGGCGGGAGTGCAGTGGCGTGATCTTGGCTCACTGCAACCTCTGCCTCCCGGGATCAACCGATTCTCCTGCCTCAGCCTCCTGAGTAGCTGGGACTACATGCATGTGCCACCATGCCTGGCTAATTTTTTATATTTTCAGTAGAGACGGGGTTTCACCGTGTTAGCAAGGATGGTCTCAATCTCCTGACCTCGTGATCCGCCCACCTCAGCCTCCCAGAGTGCTGAGATTACAGGTGTGAGCCACCGTGCCTGGCCTAAGAAGGGTATTTTTTGTGGTCCTTTTTTTGGTTATTGATGAAGCACATAGAGGATTTGAAACAAATTTACTTGAAGTGCAACTATTTGAAGTGGCCCTTCCTTCCTGATTCCTACACTCCTCCCTGCTCTCTAGAGCATGGTGAGAGCACCACCAGCAGCCTCCTTGGAGAGCCTTCCGTGACCGCATGTGTAGACTGAGGGACTCAGGAGGTTAATGAAGGCCAGTATTAGATATTCTTGAAAGACTGCCAAGGTATCCCTTGAGTATTCATTAACTCAGATGCCGTTTCTGGGAGAATTTGTACTGTCATTCCTGTTGTGAGTTTCCCCATGCCCTCCTTCCAGTAATTGAAACATGGGATCCAATGGTTAACTCAGAAGTTTTTTTAAAAGGTGAGGGAACTTACACATTTTTTATTTCCAACATGCCATATGCTAATTTTCCCAATTAAGTGTCTAATTAATTCATTCAAAATCATTTTCTACACAGAGCGCCATTCTGGTTCATTCCCTGAAATTGGAGGAACTGAAATGCCACAAGTCTCTCCCAGCTAAGAAAATGCTGTGTTTGTTTCCCGTAGTAATTGATCTTTATTTATAGATGCTAGCATCTATCGTAAACTCTTTCTTAATCAATAAAGGTTTTTGATTTTTTGGGTTTTTTTGAGACAGGGTCTTGCTCTTTCGCCCAGGCGGGAGTGCAGTGGCTTAATCTCGGCTCACTGCAACCTCCGCCTCCTGGTCTTGTGACTCGGCCTCCTGAGTAGCTGGGATTACAGGCATGTGCCACCAGGCCCAGTTAATTTTTGTATTTTTAGTTGAGACAGGGTTTTGCCGTGTTGGCCAGGCTGGTCTCAAGTGATCCGCCCACCTCGCCCTCCCAAAGTGCTGGGATTACAGGCATGAGCCACCATGCCTGGCCCTAATTAATGAGGTATTAAGTACAATGTTTTATGTACAAATGCCACAGAGCTTTTTAAAGAGGTGATAATGAGTAGCATTCAGTCACAAAATTGGGTTGTGTTACTTTGTACTGAGGTTCCCCATGTGTTGTATAGTCCTTCAGCCTGGTTTGATGTTTCTAAACAGCAAAGTTATTACCATTTTAAAATGCTTAGTTCAAAGAATTTTTCCTTCTGAAGTATTATTTTTCTTTTAGCTATTTATTGATTATTTTCTAAGTACAGTGTAATTATTAAGTAACACCTCTTTCTATAGTCTATTTATTCATTTGTTTACATTCCATTTCCTTCCACTAACATACAGCACCTACGATAGAGCCTGATCCATAGTAGATATTAAATAAATACTTGTTGAAAGAATAAAAAAACTGGCCAGGCACTGTGGCTCAAGCCTGTAATCCCAGCACTTTGGGAGGCTGAGGAGGATCACTTGAGTCCAAAAGTTCGCATCCAGCAACATAGGGAGACCTCATCTCTACCAAAAGCAAAAAAAAAAATTAACCAAGTGTGATGAGGCACACCTGTGGTCCCAGCTACTTGGGAGTCTGAGATGGAAGGATTGCCTGAGCCTGGGAGGTTGTGGCTGCAGTGAGCTATGACCACACCTCTGTACTCCAGCCTAAGCGATAGAGTGAGTCCCTGTCTCCAAAAAAAAAAAAAAAAAAAGAAAAGAAAAAGAAAAGCAACAATTCATTCACACTTCTATTATGAAACATTTCCTCCAATGTCAGGTAATAATATATAAGAATATCGCCCCGGGCGCAATGGCACATGTCTGTAATCCCAGCACTTTGGGAGGCCAAGGTGGGCAGATCACGAGGTCAGGAGTTCGAGATCAATCTGGCCAACATAGTGAAACCCCGTTTCTACTAAAAATACCAAAATAAAGTAGCCGGGCGTAGTGGCGGGTGCCTGTAGTCCCAGCTACTCGGGAGACTGAGGCAGGAGAACCACTTGAACCTGGGAGGCAGAGGTTGCAGTGAGCTGAGATCACACCACTGCACTCCAGCCTGGGTGACAGAGTGAGACGCCGATCCATCACCAAAAAAAAAAGGCTGGATGCGGTGGCTCATGCCTGTAATCCCAGCACTTTGGGAGGCTGAGGCGCATGGATCACCTGAGGTCGGGAGTTCAAGACCAGCCTGACCAACATGGAGAAACCCCATTTCTACTAAAAATACAAAATTAGCCAGGCATGGTGGCGCATGCCTGTAATCCCCGCTACTAGGGAGGCTGAGGCAGGAGCATCACTTGAACTTGGGAGGTGGAGGTTGTGGTGAGCCAAGATCGTGCCATTGCACTCCAGCCTGGCCAACAAGAGTGAAACTCCATGTCAAAAAAAAAAAAAGAATATCATAAGGTAATATCATAAAAAACCTAGGAAATGTATTCAATTCAGTTTTATTTCATTTAACCAGTATTTCAGGGGTATCTCTCTATGAGATCATTTACTTTTGAGAGACAAAAGATATAGTCACTGGCTCAAAGAGCTTGTAGTCCCAATAGGGACTCGTAGCAATTTGTGTAAATGAATATTAAAGCCATATGTTAGGTTTCGCGACATAGGGATAGATTAAGATCTTTAGAGTTCCTAAGCTCTGAAAGGATTGTGATATCTAACCTTGACCCTCATGTAGTTAAAAAAAGAGTTATTAAACTATGAAGTTGCTATAAGGAATGCTAATAAAGCGCTTATTTTTCCTATGATGACTGCTTTGATGTTGTCTTTAAAATATCAAACACCAGTTTTAAGTCCCTTGTTCTGTTTCTTGCTTCCTCTGCCTTGCTGGGGCTCTAATCATATGGTGCAGCCTTGCAACAATGGCACAGAAAGGAGTGATGAGTTTGCCTCAGTGGGCACCAAAGACTTCACAGTTAGGATGAGATTCTTAACTTAGGTCTTAAAAGAGGAATAAGAGTTTTCCAGGTGACAGCCTTTTCCCAGGCGGAGAAACATGAAACAGCTGGGTGAATAGTAGGAGCTTGTACCACATTTGAGTGAGTGGTGTGAGTGAAGCTGCCCAGACAGAAAGAGATCAGGGCTGGGCTCAGTGGCTCACACCTGTAATCCCAACACTTTAGGAGGCCAAGTCACGAGGATCACTTGAGGAGTTTGAGACCAGCCTGGGCAACATAGTGAGACCTTGTGTCCACAAAAAAAGTTTAAAAAATGAGGCAAGAGGATGACTTGAGTGCAGGAGGTTGAGGCTGCAACGAGCCGTGATCATGCCACTGGACTCCTGCCTGGGTGACATAGCAAGAGATCAGGTTTTATGGGAAATCTAGGCCATCAATTGAATAAATACTACTGAATTTTAAACTCTGCCATGCAAACTAAATTAATGTCTTCAAGTCAAGCCCGGAGTTAGCAAACTTTTTCTGTAAAGGGCCAGATAGTAAGTATTTTAGGTTTTGCTGGCCATATGATCTCTCTTGCAACTACCCAGCTCTGCTCTGGTAAAAGCAGCTGTAGACAATATGTAAACAAATAAATGGGAGTGTGTCCCAATAGAACTTTCTACACAAAAATAGGTGGTGGGCTGGATTTGCTCCAGAGTACATACTATTGTTGGACAACCTCTGGTCTAGGCCATCAGTTTAACAAAGACTGCAGCATAACAGGTCTACAGTGCAAACTAATGTCTACAAATATAAGCTTATCACATAATCTGGGGCAGTCAGAGGGTTGGTTGAAATACTAGGAAAGGTTGGAAAGAGGTGTCCTATGTTGTCCAGGGGAAAAAAAGGAAAGGTTGGGAGGAGGATGACTTTACAGTATGTGTGCATATATATATGTGTGTGTGTGTGTGTGTGTGTATTTTTTTTTAGACAGAGTCTAGCTCTGTTGCCCAGGCTGGAGTGCAGTGGCACAATCCTGGCTCACTGCAAGCTCCGCCTCCCGGGTTCACGCCATTCTCCTGCCTCAGCCTCCCAAGTAGCTGGGACTACAGGCGCCTGCCATCACGCCCAGCTAATTTTTTTTTTTTTGTATTTTTAGTAGAGACGGGGTTTCACCGTGTTAGCCAGGGTGGTCTCTATCTCCTGACCTTATGATCCGCCCGCCCCAGCCTCCCAAAGTGCTGGGATTACAGCCGTGAGCCACTGCACCCGGCCCGACTTTACAGTATTTAAGCAGGTCTGGAAGAAACCATGACATAAGAAAACACAGTTGTCCGAAGAATTTCCAAGTTGCCTTTCTTATAACCACACTGAGGGCAATCCTTGCTTCTCCTTTCATAAGGGGGTAAAGGCCCTTCTGATTTCCATACTTCTTAATCCCAAGTCACCTGCAAAACGGTTAATCATGTTGAGTGTGCTTTTATGGATGCCTCTCTTCCTCTACACTTCATCCTCAGTTTCCCCCTGCTTCCTTGCTAACAATTGAGATTCTATAATCAGAGAATGAACCGTTCATTTCACTGCCAGAGAGAGTGAAAAATGCACGTTTTTGCTTGAGGTAACAACCTAGTTGAAACGCAGTCAGTCAGCAAGTGTAAAGGAAAGGTGGCTGGATCCTGTAGTGTGGGAAAGGTTGTTTGCTAGGTGGAAAAGGTTGAAGACAGCCAGTCACAGGGCAGGAGCGGCAAACTCAAATGACCACAAGCATCTCATAAATAGCATTAAGTATAAGGTGTAAAGAAAAAGTAGAGGCCAAATGCAGTGGTTCACGCCTATAATCCCAGCACTTTGGGAGGCTGAGGTGGAAGGACTGCTTCAGTCCAGGAGTTTGAGACCAGCCTGGGCAACATGGTAAAACCTTGTCTCTACAGGAAAAAAAAAAAAAAGAAAAAGAAAAGAAAGGAAAAAAGCCAAGCATGGAGGTAGGCGCCTGTAATCCCAGCTACCCAGGAGGCTGAGGTGGGAGGATTGATTGAGCCTGGGAGATCAAGGCTGTAGTGAGTTGTGATCAAGCTACTATACTCTAGCCTGGGTAACAGAACAAGACCATGTCACAAACAAACAAACAAAAGAAAAAGTGGATGCAAAAGGAACAGCCAGTGCTCACTTACAGGTGATTTTTGTCTTCTGTGAAGGTAGGCCCGGTGTTGTCTGAATTTTTTATTTTTTTATTTTTATTTATTTATTTATTTTTGAGACGGAGTCTTGCTCAGTCGCCCAGGTTGGAATGCAGTGGTGCAGTCTCGGCTCACTGCCAGCTCCACCTCCTGGGTTCACGCCATTCTCCTGCCTCAGACTCCCGAGTAGCTGGGACTACAGGTGCCCGCCACCACGCCCCACTAATTTTTTTGTATTTTTAGTAGAAACAGGGTTTCATCATGTTAGCCAGGATGGTCTTGATCTCCTGACCTCGTGATCCGCCAGCCTCGCCTCCCAAAGTGCTGGGATTACAGGTGTGAGCCACCACGCCCAGCCCAAACTTTTGAATTTTTTAAAAAAGAAGTTAGAAGTTTTCAAATGTTTGTGAAATCATCAGTTTTCTAAATATTGGCAATCAATTCCAAAAGTTTTGTAACGTGTTACAAGCCAAATAAAGCACATCCATAGGCTCGACGGTCTATGGGCACCACTTGTGATCTCTGCTCTAAAGCATCTGATATCTGTATTGGTGGAAGGGACATGGGAGCACACACCTGCCCGGGGAGCCCACTAGAGTACAGAATGCAAACACAGGGACACATGCCTTTGAGCAGGTCGCTGATAGCCAGGGGCTGTCAAGTTATTATGTGTCCCAGGCCAAGTAATAAGTTCTTGGACTTTTGAAAAGTTATTTCATTTCCCTGCCATCATGTTTGTAACATGCGTTTATAGTGCCCAGTTATCATTTTTCCCAAAGTGCGATTTTTCTCCCATGAAGTACTCATCATCTTAAGTAATGTAGTGGATATGAAACCAGAAATTCCTACTTGATTAGGAGGCAGTTATTGGTAGTATGCCATTGATAGATTTGTTAATTTTTTGTTATATTTATTCAAATGTATGTTCATGGTAGAACAATTAGCACTTTCTAGTTTTCATTCTAAATAATGGACATTATAAATAATGGTCTCCAATATTGTCTCTTTTGAGTAATTCTATCAGGGACATGTTGAAATTCCAATGACCTTTTTTTTTTTTTTTTTTGCCTTAGAGGCATGTTTTGTACATAATGTATTTTTTTCTCTTTTTTTCTCAAGACAGGGCCTCACTCTGCCACCCAGATTGGAGTGCAGTGACACCATCAGGTCTCACTGCAGCCTGGACCTCCCTGGGCTCAAGTGATCCTCCCTCCTCATCCTCTCGAATAGCTAGGACTTCAGGTGCACGCCACCACACCTGGCTAATTTTCTTATTTTTTGTAGAGATGGGGTTTCATTATGTGGCCCAGGTTGGTCTCAAACTCCTGTGCTCAAGCAGTTCACCTGCCTTGGCCTCCCAAAGTGCTGAGATTACAGGCCTGAGCCATTGTGCCCAGCCCTCATAATTCATTTCACACACCGTAGTGTGGTGAGCACATTCTTTCACTGAAATAACAGTATCCATATTCACATATACAACTAGCATTGTTAGAAACATCTGCTATACGTATGTCTTTATGAGTTGCATTCTATTAGAGCACCACAGTGTTCCAGTGACCAGTGAGTGCTGGTTTACCATCAGATTTCATTGTTCCCTTCTGACGGTGTATTTCTCAATTTTTACCTGGGCCCAGTGCTGCCCAGAGTAAAGGCTACATTCTTCACTCCTCCTGGCAACCAAATTGCATAAGACTAGTACCAGCCAATGGTATATAACAAGTGATGTGGGTAACTTTTAATGTCCTTAAAGGAAGAGAGTGTGCCCCTTATTTCGTTCCACCACTTAGAACATTATCAAATGGCAAGCCACCTTAGATAGTATGGTCTACACTAGAAGGCCATGCAACAACAGAGAAAGAGCCTGGCTCCTAGATGACCTTATGGAGCAGAGATTCCCTACTAGTCCTTAACTGTCTACCTCCATACTGTTACATAAGGGAAATACTTCTGGCCGGGCGCGGTGGTTCACGCCTGTAATCCCAGCACTTTGGGAGGCTGAGGTGGGTGGATCACAAGGCCAGGAGATCAAAACCATCCTGGCTAACACAGTGAAACCCTGTCTCTACTAAAAATACAAAAAGTTAGCTGGGCGTGGTGGCGGGCACCTGTAGTCCCAGCTACTCGGGAGACTGAGGCAGGAGAATGGCGTCAACCCGGAGGCACAGCTTGCAGTGAGCCAAGATTGTGCCACTGCCCTCCAGCCTGGGCAACAGAGCGAGACTCCATCCCTCCCAACAAAAAGAGAAAAACTTCCATCTTGACTAAGTCACTGTTGTTTAGGTGTCTGTTACATCAGCAAGCTTACATCCCAGCTAAATCTCTACCCTAATCTTTGCAAGACAAACCATTGCATTGAGATTATGTAAAGGGACGTGGGGGGAGAAAGAGAAATATATGATGGTGATACTGGTCAATGTTCCCTATTCTTCAGTTTTTAAAATATTTTTTAAAAATTCAAGTTCAAACTAATATATATGCTAAAATAAATATGAAACTAAGCACATAGTTTCTATGTGCATCTAATATCATGATTACTTTATTGTACTTTTTCTAGTTTATTTTTTCATTCCTCGTTCTTTATTCAGCAAATACACACTGAACAGCAGACTTCTGTTTTAAACACCATGAGGGAACACTGAAGCACTATGAGGAGCAATGAGGTGGATAAAAAAATACTTCCTTTCTCTAAGAAGATTACAGTGTACTTGTGGAGATAAAATGTTTCTTAAAAGGTGGCATGTGATAAGTGCCATGGAAAAGATCCCAAGGAGGCATGTTGGCTCACAGAAGTCATCCCTGTCACCTGCGGGCCTTCATGAGGAAGGGGTTGTTTGAGCAGGTTTATTTTTATTGCAATTCAAAAGAATATTACCTCACTAACAATATAGGGCCAGGTGCAGTGGCTCACACATATGATCCTAGCACTTTGGGAGGCCAAGGCCGGAGGATTGCTTGAGCTCAGGAATTCAAGAGCAGCCTGGGCAATACAGTGAGACCCGTCTCTGCAAAAAAATAAGAATAAAAAATAGTAAAATAGCCAGGCGTGGTGGCACATGCCTGTGATCCTAGCTATTGAGGGGCTGAAATGCGAAGATCACTTGAGCCCGGGAGGTTGAGGCTGCAGTGAGCCATGATCATATCATTGCACCCCAGTCTAGGCAATAGAGCGAAACCCTGTCTCAAAACAAACAAACAAACAAAAACAACATTGGTATTTTTTGTTACTGGATAGTTTATGTAACTGTTCTTTGAGATTCTGTCTATCCTTTAAGCATATAACAGTGATCTTTACATTTTCATCTTACTCTCAAACATTTTACTGAGATTATGTTATTATGATCGTTCAACAAATTTATCTCTGGATATAAAAATTTCTTCATTATTAATAAGGAACTAAAACAAAGTAATGGTGATGATACAATCTTTTCTTAGATTGCGAATATTCTCATAAATTGTTACAAAAAATATTCCCTATTTATTAGGCAAACAGTGCCCCCTTTTGACCACTGGATCCTATAAAAGAAATCCTAAGACAATAGACTTTTCATCTCTGCTAAAAATTGAATTATATAGAGAGTTATATAGATTTATATTATATCTAATTATATATAGCATATTTATGTCATGTCACTGTAATACATAATTATGTATTTTATATATAGTATATAATTTCTAAAGAAACTATCCTATATAACTTTAAGGATATACTGTGTGCTTTTTATTATTTATTTTTTAGACTCATGTTAAACGATTAGGTCCACTAGAGTGTTTAATGGCAGTTTTGTAAGATCCACATTTTAGTTTTATGAATCTTCTTTATCCCGTCTGATTCAGGTTGAATACGAAGGCTTAAAGCATGAGATTAAGCGATTTGAGGAGGAGACGGTACTGCTGAACAGCCAGCTGGAAGATGCCATCCGATTGAAAGAGATTGCTGAGCACCAACTAGAAGAAGCCCTCGAGACTTTAAAAAATGAAAGAGAGCAAAAGAACAACCTGCGGAAGGAGCTCTCGCAGTATATCAGCCTCAATGATAACCATATCAGCATCTCAGTAGATGGACTCAAATTTGCCGAGGACGGGAGTGAACCAAACAATGATGACAAAATGAACGGTCATATCCATGGGCCTCTTGTGAAACTGAATGGAGACTATCGGACTCCCACCTTAAGGAAAGGAGAGTCTCTGAACCCTGTCTCTGACTTATTCAGTGAGCTGAACATTTCAGAAATACAGAAATTGAAGCAGCAGCTTATGCAGGTAAGAACTTTGTTTGGGGCCACTAGAGTGAGTTTCTTGTAGATTGTATGTAGCATGTTGTGGGACTCCTGATTCTCGCATTTCACTTCCAGATTTCTTTTCTCTTCTTTTCTCTTTTCTTTTCTTTTTTTATTTTATTTTCTGTTCTGTTCTTTTCAAGACAGGGTCTTGCTCTGTTGCCCAGGCTGGAGTACAGTGGTGCAATTTCAGCTCACTGCAACCTCCACCTCCTGGGTTCAAGCGATTCTCCTGCCTCAGCCTCCTGAGTAGCTGGGACTGCAGGTGCCCGTCACCATGCCCGGCTAATCTTTCGTATTTTTAGTAGAGACAGGGTTTCACCATATTAGCCAGGATGGTCTTGATCTCCTGACCTCATGATCCGCCCGCCTCAGCCTCCCAAAGTGCTGGGATTACAGGCATGAGCCACCATGCCCAGCCCCAGATTTCTTTTCTAATATTGCTTCTTCAATTAGAAACTTTGAAAGTGCAATATTTAAAAAAGACATGACAGAAAGGGTGTTAAAGAGAGATGCAATCTCTCATTTGCATCACTTCAAGAAATGAACTTCTGAGAGCCACAAATTGAGTTCCAATGAAGTCTGAGAAAAGACAGAAAAAAAAGGTTCCTTGGGCCAGGCACAGTGGCTCACACCTGTAATCCCAGCACTTTTGGAGGCTGAGGCTGGCGGATCACCTGAAGTCAGGAGTTCAAGACCAGCCTGGCCAACATGGTGAAACCCAACTCTACTAAAAATACAAAAAATTAGCTGGACATGGTGGCGGGTGCCTATAATCCCAGCTACTCAGGAGGCTGAGGCAGGAGAATCACTTGAACCCAGGAGGCAGAGGTTGCAGTGAGCCGAGATGGCCATTGCACTCCAGCCTGGGCAACAAGAGTGAAACTTCATCTTAAAAAAAAAAGAAAAGAAAAAGAAAAAAGAAAAGACAGAGCCTTAATGCATTTCTGATTAACAAAAGAATTCAAAACTTTATATACAAGTAAAATGATGGAAACCATGCAGTTTTTCATCACAAGCAACTGTGTATATAGCTTCCAGATTTATGGTTACATTTCACAGGAATACTTGAAGCCTTAAAAGACATAAAGGACTTCCTATGTACAAATTATCCAGGATACCATATGATTAAAAATACAGAACAGGTATAATCTAAGACCAAAGGATTCTTATTGCAACATGAGTTAAACCTTAAATTTTTAACATCTTCAAATCAAATGTCTTGTGAAGAATCCCAGCCTTTAACCTTATTTCCTTGTGAAATCGCTTTCTAGTTTCGAGTCCTGCCTTCCTGCCACATGTAATGGAAATGTTGTTTAAGGAACAGCAGCATGACCGTCACCTGGGGACTTATTTATACAAATTGTTGAGCTCCATGTAGATCTACTGAACTAGAAATCTGGTCTAACGAGCTTGTTAAGTGATTAAATTTGAGACTTAATCTTCAATCTCAATCTTATCCCTCCAAGGTTCTTCATGTATAGCTGATAATTAGAGGCTGTTAAGCCTTTGGCAGTCATCTGCCTCTACAGAAATAACTGGAAAAAGTGAAATTAACAGAAAAAAGTAAGAGAATAGAGAGCCAATGATGTTGATTTGTTAACCCGTTTATTTTCTATGTCTTCTTGCTCAGTTTACACTAATACAACTAGATTGAAACAGAAAACATACTTCCTTGTGAAAAAGTTTTACACGACAGATATATTCATAAGAATTTGTGCCCCTCAGATTGAATAGCATTAAATAGAAGTTATATGAGTTTTTTTTAAACTCTTACGTTGGTGGCTTTGAGATAAAAAGTTACTGGGTTCAGACTTTTTGTTTCTT
Source organism: Mandrillus leucophaeus (assembly GCF_000951045.1). NCBI lineage: Eukaryota > Metazoa > Chordata > Mammalia > Primates > Cercopithecidae > Mandrillus > Mandrillus leucophaeus. Next base: position 510,133 of record NW_012102066.1, on the reverse strand, counting down.
CTTTTTATTTTGGTGGCAGTGCAGAAGATATTAGGAAAAGAGATTTCTATGCATAAAACAGCACAACAATTTTCAACCAGGTCTTCTGTTGGCTGAAAGCTCAGAGCTGTGCTCAGATTAAATTCTAAATGTGATCTGAATTGGGTAATACAAAAGTCTAAAAAGTGGAGAAGTTCAATAAAAAGAATGGTGGAAAACAAGTAAGTTGTCAGCAGGAGAGTGGCTCTCCTGAGTTCTCAATAGACTGTCGTTTTCTTTTGGGTTGGGACAGTTCCTCACTGCCAGAGAATGTTTTCTTCCTTGAGAAGGTTTAGCGTCTCTGGTCCCAACTCATGAGATGCTCGTTACATTTCCTCAGTTGAAGTGATGACCAGAAACTCCCCGTGTATTTCAAATGCTCTGAGAGTCAGTCACTAGTTGACAGTCATTCTTAGAGGACAGCACTTTACTTTCCCGTGGAGTGGGATACATAATACCTTCCTCATTAGAGTGGCATGAGGGTTTATGAGTTATACGCAGAGTGCTGAGAACAGGGACTAGCGCACAGTAAATGCTCAGTAATTAGGAACTGTTATCATTATTTCAACTCCCTTTGTCCTTTAATTTATTGGGCACTCACTTTATAATAATTTAGATAATTATTATTAACTATTATTTTTGGGCTATTAGCTCAAGGATAATCATCCCAAAAGGGACTGATGTGGATACTAGCAGGAATATAGAAAAATAACAGTTAAGTCTCATGGTGCAAGAAGGTCTGAAAAAGGATATTCATTTAGCAAAATGTTAGGGTGAGGAAAACTTTGCTGGATAAACCCTTCCTCAGTCTACCAGAAAGCTGTGTCCCTTCAAATGTTTCATCAACCCTTAACTGATGTTGACAGTTTGCAAAGATGTAGAGGGGCGCAGGTAGGTCCTTATATCCCCAAGTTTGCTCCAGATTTAGTTGTGAAAACCAGGTTCAACACAGGAAGGGCTTTGCAGCTTCCAATCTCATACTAACAACACTAACTGTAATTTTTTTTTAGGTGGAATATCCATTTATCTTCTTGTAATCAGCATTTTTAAAAAGCATATCAGCTTTTCCTAAGAATATATTTCATTCAAATGAGTAAATTCATGAGAAGTATACCTTCTCATGAATTATTTCTTTGTAATACAGTTTTTTCCTTAGCCACACATCTTTTTGGGTTGAATTTATGTAAATAAACACATTTAAATAAACACATTACAAAAACATTACCGGATACGTTGCCTAGAATTCATTGTAATTGGCTTTGATGTTAATAAGGATTAACAATAATATGGCAATTCTGATCAATGAGAGTACTCTACACCTGAAATATATATGTGTCAGTACCATTGTTCTGGAAATTCTGAAGAGGAACCAGTCAAATGTACTTTAAGTATAGCTATCTGGAATGCTTGGGCCAGGTGTGTTTTAAATTTAAGTTTCAGATTATAGAAAGGCAATATACAGTATATACCATATAGATTGTGATATCTCCACTGGGATCAGATGCAGCATCCGATGACCAAGTAATATTAACATTTCTGCAGTGAAACATGAGTATTCACACTAAGAATAAGATGAGAACCATTAAAGACCTCACACCAGTCAGGTGCAGCTTGGCTGCCCTGGGAGTTTAGGACTGTCTGAATATTGCCAAGTGAGTTTTATCATAACCACGTGAGTTTGATCAAACTTGATTTTGAGCTTTTTGGATTTTGGAGTTGCGGGTATTGTAGGAATAGCACTGTCCTGTTGGGCAGCTGTCAGTTTTGCGCACCTCAGCTTACAGTGTCGACATACTTGGGACGTGACAGTTTGTGTTTTCTCTTTTTTTATTATACTTTAAGTTGTAGGGTACATGTGCACAACGTGCAGGTTTGTTACGTATGTATACATGTGCCATGTTGGTGTGCTGCACCCATTAGCTTGTGATTTACATTAAGTGTATCTCCTAATGCTATCCCTGAGCAGTTTGTATGTTCATAGTTCCCTTATCTCTTAGGATTTCTCCTGGCCTGGATCCACAACACTGCACGGGAGAGAAGGCCTTGTGCCTCTAAATCCAACAGCTGCGCTTAGCTAACAGCTCATGACCGTGTAGAGGGGCACAGGCAAGGCTATAACACCCTGATCCAGGTGATATGCAGCATTTCAGGTTTTCTTCCTTTTGATCAAGTCCCCCTTTGATAAAGTAAGTTGAAGAGATCTATAGTACAACATGGTGACTGTAGTTAATAACAGTGTATTGTATTGAAAATTAAAGAGTAGATTTTAAGTGTTCTCAGTGTTGTAGAACCCCCAAATGTAGGTCGGTGTGCTGGATGGGTAGTAAGCCAAATACTGACACATCAGTGCTTAGCAGTAGAGAAAGGTGTATTCATTTTGGCCAAAAATGACATTGTGGGAGAGACAATCTGTCAAATCCTACCTGCCTTTGAACGTAACTGGGGGTTTTTGTGAGTAAGGCAGCTTTGCAGGAGATGAAATCCCCCAAAGATCAAAGTTGTTTGCGTCCCTCAGCTCAGTCAAACTTCTGGATGCCATCCAGGAGGTCTGCATGACCTAAGGATCATTGTTCTTTGAAAGGAAAACAAGTTCATTAATCTTACTGGCAGCCAGGGTTAGGATGCAAAGTTAGTCAATTATGAGTGACTACCGTCTACCGAATGACTATGTGCAAGCAGTCATGCATGGAGGAAGAAAAGGACAAAATGAAAGGAAAATAAGTAAAACAAACGTTTAATGATTTTGATATTATAGGTTCAGTTACATCACCAAAAACATGATAAGTATGTCAGGTCATGCATGTCACAATTAGCTCAATTTCCACTTTGCCTACATATTTCAAAACATCAAGTTGTACACAATAAATATGTACAATTTTTGTCAGTTAAAATAAATACTTTTTTTTTTTTTTTAAAGAACTCCTTTGAAAACAGCATACCTAGTTCCATACCCTTTCGGCCTTTTCTTCTCCTATAAGGCTCAATTTATGCACATGAATTATGTTTTCCCATCCATAGATATTTATTTAAACTGGTTCCAGGGAAAAAACAATGGCTCTGTCAATGAAGAAAGTCAAACTCTGTAAAATATTTTAACAGACTTATTCTGAGCCAAATATGAGTGACCATGGCCCATGACACAGCCCTCAGGAGGTCCTGAGAACATGTGCCCAAGGTGGTCGGGGTACAGCTTGGTTTTATATATTTTAGGGAGGCATGAGACATCAATTAAATATATTTAAGAAATACATTGGGCCTAGTGCGGTGGCTCACGCCTGTAATCCCAACAATTTGGGAGGCCGAGGTGGGTGGATCATGAAGTCAAGAGATTGAGACCATCCTGGCCAACATGGTGAAACCCTGTCTCTACTAAAAAAAAACACAAAAATTAGCTGGGCATGGTGGTGCGTGCCTGTAGTCCCAGCTACTTGGGAGGCTGAGGCAGGAGAATCGCTTTAAACCCAGGAGGCGGAGGTTGCAATGAGCCGAGATCATGCCACTGCACTCCAACCTGCGACAGATCAAGACTGTCTCAAAAAAAAAAAAGAGAAAAAAGAAAGAAATACATTGGTTTGGTTCAGAAAGGTGGGACAGCTCAAAGCGGGGGCTTCTGGGCTATTGGTAAATTTAAACATTTTCTGGTTGACAATTGGTTGAGTTTATCTGAAGGCCTGGGATCAATGGAAAGAAAATGTTCAGGTTAAGATAAAGGATTGTGGAGACCAAGTTTTATTGTGCAGAGGAAGCTCTCAGCAGACTTCAGAGACAGCAGGTTGTAAAATGTTTCTTATTGCACTTAGAAGGGTGCCTGGCTCTTAGCTGATTATCTCCTGGATCCGGAAAGGAAGGAAGGAAAACAAAGGGGGAAGGGGATTCTCTACGGAATGTGGATTTTTCCCACAAGAGGCTTTTCAGGGCAATTTCAAGGTATGGCAAGGAAATGTATTTTGGTTTTCTTCCTTTGCCAGTGTCAGATTGGAAAGTAAATCTTGATATACAGGGTTAAATAAAACCCATCCCATGAGAACTTATGGTTTGTAGGGCATGACTCCTCAGACCTCTTAAATAGGAATTTGGGCAATCTTAAAAAAAAAAACAGAGCTTAGTCCTCACCTCTGCCTTAATTATCAGGAATGTTGAGTGAGTTGTTTTGCTTCTCTGAGGCTCATTCAAAAGGGGAAGGTAATAAATTAGCCCCACCACTAGTCTCTGCCATGCCTTTGTTGGAGAAAACTATGGAAAAAAACAAAAACAAAAACAAAAAATCAGGTCTCCTTCTTCAAGCCATCATACTGCCATCTGCTGGGAAATGGTAATAACAAGTATGACAATTTATAGCGACTACAATTTAAATAGCGCCTCCTGGAGTTGTTTCCATGCAACCTGCAGACTTCTGCCTTGAAGCCCTGGTAATAATGCCATGCCTCTTCTGTAGAATTGTGAAGACCGAATGGGATGGTAAATATGAAACTGTGTATAAGTCATAACATTTTGTAAATTATTATTGTCCTGGAAACTGCCATCACGTTCCAAGATGCCAAGAAGGTCCCCAGTATCACTTTGTATAAACAGTCAATACATAAATTATAAAATGTATGGGAAAGGCAAGTGATGGTAAACCTCTATCTAAATTAGGGAGAGCGTTTTCCCAGAACAAATTAGAGTGAATATTTTACTGAACTGTATGCCTTCCTAGGTTATGGAATAACATACAGGAATATTTTAAACTTAGCTACTCATGCTAAGTTTCACATAACACAGAAACATATACACAAAAAATACAGTAAGAAAACATTTTGATTAACCTCAGAGTCTCTATAAACTTGACAACAGTCTTTGATAGTGAGTAGCTCAATGAGTGTCATCCTTTATTCATGAGAGAAGTTTTTCAGCATATTATTGGATAAATTATTTTGGTGTTTTGGTGCCCTCAAGACCTCATTATTTCAAATAGGTTGTAATTGACATTTTCCAGTGACAGTCAAATACCTTAATTAGTTTCATTAGAATGAAAATAAGTAGATACTGTCTGGAAATACTAACTAAATTACTGAATCCATTTAAAGGAGTCCTGTATGCTTGTGCTGAAATTTCTGTCTTTGATAAATAGCCTCTAACTTTACATCTGCATAGAGTCAAACTAAGAAGGGGAAAACTCTGGATTTTTTTTTTCAGTATTACATTGGATATGTAATTTCACATGTAGTATGAGAAGACAGTAATGTTTCTGTAAAACTAAAATTAATATATTTTGTTGCATCTTCATGGATGTGGAAGAAATAGATTCCTATTATGTTTTGATCCAGTCTGTTAAAGGCAATTTTAATTTTT
>NW_012102066.1:500131-501444 GCF_000951045.1 Mandrillus leucophaeus | reverse complement strand
AGAAATACAACTGATGTTCATATATTGATCTTGTATCCTGCAACATTGCTATACTTGTTTATTAGTCCTAATAGTTGTTTTTTAGTGGATTCCTTAAGAATTTCTATTAATATATACAAGATCATGTCATCTGCAAATAAAGATCATTTTACTTTTTTCTTTCCTTAAAAGATATTTCCTCAATACCTTTTATTTCATTTTCTCACCTAAGTTCCCTGGCTAGAACTCCAGTACAATGATGAATAAAAATGGCAAGAGCAGCCATCCTTGTTTTGCTGTGGGTGTTTCACAGATGCCCTTTATCTGGGTGAGGGAGTTTTCTTCTGTTACTAGATTGTTGACTTTTTTTTAATTATCACAAATGGATATTAAATTTTGTCAAATGCTTTTCCTTCATACATTGAGATGATAATATGGTTTCATGTATTCTATTAGTATGGTATATTTTATTTATTGACTCTCAAATGTTAAATCAACATTGTGTTTCTGTGATTGCATTTGGTTATGTTGCTGGATTCAGTTTGCTAGTATTTTGTTGAGGATTTTGTGTCTATATTCATAAGAGGTCTTGGTCTTTAGTTTTCTTTTCTTGTAATTTGTTTCTCTGGGATGGAGAGGTTGTTTGTTTTTTAGTTTGTTTGTTTTTTTTTTTTTCGAAACAGAGTCTTGGTCTGTTGCCCAGGCTGGAGTGCAGTGACATGATCTCAGCTCATTGTAACCTCTCCCTCCCAGGTTCAAGCAATTCTCCTGCCTCAGCCTTCCAAGTAGCTAGGATTACAGGTGCCCACCACCACATCAGGCTAATTTTTGTATTTTTAGTAGGGATGGGGTTTCACCATGTTGACCAGGCTGGTCTCAAACTCCTGACCTCAAGTGATCTGCCCGCCTTGGCCTCCCAAAGTGCTGTTTCTCAAGTTTTGGTATCAGAGTAGTACTCATCTCATAAGAGTTGGGAAGGGCCCCCTCTCCCTACATCTTTTTTAGTCTTCATCTAGTTGACTGACTTTTGTGTGTTCATGTGCATAAGAGAATTTTCTTTTCACCACACACTCTAAAGTAGACACTTTTAACAACTGATGAATTCCCTCATATAGAGTTTCTTTGTTCTATCTCAATCTTTTTTCATAGAGTTCTCTTTTGTTGGGGCACAGACATGCATTATCAGAGTTGTTGCTCTTCAAGCAGAGAAGAACAAATTATTTATGAGTTCCATTTGTGCATATTGATGCTATGTATACTGTTACAAGAATCACATCATCATTTAAGTGTCAAATTGAGGGTCAAAAGACTTGGCTGGACAGAGTGGCTCTCAC
>NW_012102066.1:496515-498881 GCF_000951045.1 Mandrillus leucophaeus | reverse complement strand
CCACTGGGGAGGCTAAGGTGGGAGGATTGCTTGAGCCTGGGGGGTCAAGGCTGCAGTGAGCCGTGACCATGCCACTGCACTCTAGCCTAGGTGAAAGAGCATGACCCTGTCTCAATAAATACATAAAATAAAAATAAATGGAATCATACAATGTGTGGCCTTTTGTGACTGGCTTCTTTCACTTAGCGTAACATTTTCAAGGTTCGTCCATGCTGTAATATATTAGCACTTCATTTTCATTTCTTTTTATTGTCAAATAATACTCCATGGTATGGATATACCACATTTCATGTAACCATTCGTCAGTTGATGGACTTTTGAGTTGTTTCTATTTTTTTAGCTATTATCAGTAAAGCTGCTATGAACATTTATGTACAAGTTTTTGTGTGCACATATGTTTTAATTCCCAGAGGGAGTTAATTCTAGAGCTGGAAATGCTGGGTCATATGGTAATTCTATGTTTTACCTTCTGAGGAACTGCTAGTTTTGAAAACAAATTGAGTGTACCCTTTTATGTCCCCACCAGCAGTGTATGAGGGTTCAGATTTCTCCACATTCTCACTAACACTTGTTATTATGTGCCTTTTCAATCATAGCCATCTTGGTGGATGTGAAGTGGTATTTCATTATCATCTTGACTTGTATTTCCTTGTGAGCATCTTTTCATGAGTTTATTGGCTGTTTTATATCTTCTGTGGAGAAATGTCTATTCAGATTATTTTTTGACTGGGCTGTCTTTTTATTTCTGAGTTGAAACAGTTCTTTACCGATTTGGATACAAATCCCTTATCATAAAAGTGATTTATGATTTGCAAATATTTTCTCCCATTCTATGGATTGTCTTTTCACTTTCTTGATGGTGTCCTTTGATGTACATAGGAGTTTTTTTTTTTAAAAGAGATGGGATCTCACTATGTTGCCCAGGCTGGAGTGCAGTGGCTCTTCATAGGCACAATCATAGCACACTGCAGCCTCAAACTCCTGGACTCTCCTGGTCTCAAGCAATCCTCCCACCATAGCCTTCTGAGTAGCTGGGACTACAGGCGCATGCCACTATGCCCAGCTAAAAAAAACTTTTTAATTTTGATGTGTCTAGTTTATTTTTTTTCTTTTGTTGTTTGTGCTTTTGGTGTCATACAAAACTGTTGTCTAATCTAAGGTCATGAACATTCATAGCTAGGTTTTCCTCTAAGAATTTTATGTTTATCTCTTATATTTAGGTCTTTGATCCATTTTGACTTAATTTTTGAATATGATGTGAGGAAGAGATCAACATTACTATTTTACATGTGAGCATCCAGTTGTCCCAGCACCATTTGTTGAAAAGACTATTATTCTATTCTTTCCCCCATTGAATTATCTTTGCACCCTTGTCCAAAATCAGTTGGTCATAGATGTATATGTGGGTTTATTTCTAGACTTTCAATTCTGTTCCATTAATTTATATGTCTGTTCTTATGCCAATACTATAGTATCTTGATTATAGTTTTTTTGTAGCGATTTTTGAAATAGGAAAGTTTGCTAGTTCTTTCTCAAGAAGTGTCTTCAGGACTGTTTTGGCTATTCCAGGTTCTTTGCATTTCCATATAAATTTTTTGACCATCTTGTCAGTTTCTACAAAGAATCCATCTGAAATTTTGTTGGAGTTTGCATTGAATATGTAAATCAATTTGGGTAGTATTGCCATCTTAACTTTCAGTTTTTTAGCCAAAAACAGAGGCTATTTATCCCTTTATTTAGGTCTTCTTTAATTTCTTTCAACAATGCTTTATAATTTTCAGAGTTCAGATGGTCCTTAACTTGTGATGGTTTGACTAAACTTTTTGACTTAACAATGGTGTTAAAGCAATACACATTTAGTAGAAACCATACTTTGAGTACCTATACAACTATTCTGTTTTTCATTTTCAGTACAGTAGTCAATAAATTAAATGAGATAGTCAACATTTTATTATAAAATAGGCTTTGAGAGGGGCTGGGCGTGGTGGCTCACACCTGTAATTCCAGCACTTTGGGAGGCTGAGACAGGTGGATCATCTGAGGTTGGGAGTTCGAGACCAGCCTGGGCAGCAAGGTGAAACCCTGTATCTACTAAAAATACAAAAATTAGCCGGGCGTGGTGGTGTGCGCCTGTAGTCCCAGCTACTTGGGAGGCTGAGGCAGGAGAATCACTTGAACCAGGGAGGCGGAGGTTGCAGTGAGCTGAGATTGTGCCACTGCATTCCAGCCTGGGCAACAGAGTGAGACCCTGTCTTAAAAAAAACAAAAAACAAAAAAAACTTTGAGTTAGATTATTTTTGCCCAGCTGTAGGCTAACATAAGTGTTCTGGACACTTTTAAGGTAGGCTAGACTAAGCTATAATGTT
>NW_012102066.1:490491-492695 GCF_000951045.1 Mandrillus leucophaeus | reverse complement strand
GAGAATCGCTTGAACCCGGGAGGCAGAGATTGCAGTGATCTAAGATCATGCCACTGCACTCCAGCCTGGGTGACAGAGTGAGACTCCATCTCAAAAATTAAAAAATTAAAAATAAAAGGTAAATATTCAGTGAAGTAAAAAATAATTTCTATGGGATATAGTAACACTGATAATAATAGTAAACACATGTTTTATACTTACACTAGACCAAACAGTTTACAAATACTGAAGTCAGATTTTCTGGCAAAACAGCCAGCTCTACCATGAAAAAACAAAATCTCCAGTTCCAGACAGAAAATGAAGATTGTAGGAAGAGAAATAAGACAACTATTCTCAATCACTACAGAAGATTATAATAAACCCCTCAACTCTCTCTCGGATAAATTCTTTACAAATGGAAATTAAAATAGTAACGCTTAAAATGTGGAGTAATTTTAAGCTTTAAAGTGCTTTGCATTTTATTCATTCAAAGCACTAAATCTAAAACAATTTAGGCCAGGTGCAGTGGCTCACGCCTATAATCCCAGCACTTTCGGAGGCCAAGCCGGGTGGATCACCTGAGGTCAAGAGTTCGAGACCAGCCTGACCAACACGGTGAAACTCTGTCTCTACTAAAAATGCAAAAATTAGCCAGGCATGGTGGCAGACGCCTGTAATCCCAGCTACTTGAGAGGCTGAGGCAGGAGAATCGCTTGAACCTAGGAAGCAGAGGTTGCAGTGAGCCGAGATCGTGCCATTGCACTCCAACCTGGGCGACAGAGTGAGACTCCATCTCAAAAGGATAAATTAAATAAATAAAGTAATTAATTTAAAACACAGTTTAAGGATCTGCTCTTTGAAATCCAAATACAATTTAAGGTACTCTAAGCCTTAATAGCTAAGTGAAAATATAATGTTGGAGTTTTACAAAATTACCTGTATTTTAGTAATTTTTTTGTCAGACCAAACTTAATTATCTGGGAGAAATATATATAGACAGATAGATAGATATGATATATGTGTATAATATATATTTACATATGTGTGTAATATATGTGTAATTTGGATACAATTTCCTATTCAATTGATTTCAGCAGAAACGTATTAAATATAGAAAGCAGTACTGTATAGCAGCAGTCCCCAACCTTTTTGGACCAGTGATCTGTTTCATAGGAGACAATTTTTCCACAGATAGGGTGCAGGTGGTTGGAGGGCATTAGATTCTCATAAGGAGCATGCAACCTAGATCCCTCGCATGCGCAGTTCGCAATAGGGTTTGCACTTCTATGACAGTCTAACGCTGCCACTCATCTGACAGGAGGCAGAGCTCAGGCAGTAATGTTTGCTCACCTGCCACTCACCTCCTGCTATGTGGGCTGGTTCCTAACAGGCCACAACCGGGTACTGGTCAGAGGCCTGGGAGTTGAGGACCCCTGTTGTGTAGGGAGGACGCATACATGCAAGAGACAGTGTTCTATTTGATGTTTTCTGGAGATGCTGTCATGAAGACACTGTAGACTTACCTTTTTTAGGCTTAGAAAATGTTTACATGCAATCTGAACTGTCAGAGTCCAGATTGAAGACTGTTCTAAAGGCATTACCTTATTCATCTTAACACTTTTGCTGCTAAAACAAGCTTCAGACACATTCAGTACATTTTGTTTTGATCCAATGTTTATTTGATTCAGAGGCTTTTCCTTTTGAAGGGCGTTTTGGAAACAGTCTTATCTGTAATCATGTGTACTAATCGAGTAATGTTTATACTTTCCAGTGCAAAGTTGCTTAATTTTCAAGGGAAAAAAGGGAAAAACACTTCTGACATAATCAGTTTTCACTGAGATTGCATAGATTAGAGATTTTCCATCTCCTTTATGAAAAATTCAAATGACATGGCTACTCATCAAATACCATATTACATAATTACCAGGTTTTTCACTGAAAACTATTACCCAAATAGTCTGGGTAAGCAAATTCATCATCACCTCTGGAGATACACTCTATTATAACTAATGAAATCCAGCTAAGATTTGTATTCAAATATTTCCTGACTCTGAAATGAAAGAGTTGCTTTTATAAAATTTTCAAAATTGTGAAAACAGATGTGTTTGCCATGTAAAAACATTTTGGCTGTGGGAGGTGCACCACAGCTAACCAATTGTTCACAATAGCTAACACTGTAGAACCTTCAGCATTAAATTCACTATCTCACTTCATCATCGAAATTT
>NW_012102066.1:489701-490441 GCF_000951045.1 Mandrillus leucophaeus | reverse complement strand
TAAAATTAATATATTTTGTTGCATCTTCATGGATGTGGAAGAAATAGATTCCTATTATGTTTTGATCCAGTCTGTTAAAGGCAATTTTAATTTTTCTATAATGATTGATGTTAAGTGGTGATGGTAATTTGTTATATGTCCCATAAGAGTTCAAAGCAATTTTTATATATTTGCTTAATTGCTTGCTGCTTATAACAACTGTATGGGGTAGAGGGTATTATTATCTTCATATTATAGATAAGGAAACTGAGGCACAACTGTGTTATGTCATTAGTTCAAGGTCAAAAATCTAGTAAGTGGAGTTGCTACACAGAAAGAGTTGAACAAGTCAAATATTATCTCTGCTTAAAGACTCACAGAATATTTATAGGATGATATTGATTAAAACAAGGTTGGTCAGTTCTTGGGTTTTGAAATTTAAAGTGACAAGTGTAATTATTTCCTAGTACAAAGTTGACAACTTAAGTGGTTAAACTATTACAGATTTTATAATTAGAGATTACCTTTACAAACTAGTTGGGCGCAGTGGCTCATACCTGTAATCCCAGCACTTTGGGAGGCCAAGGCAGGAGGATAGCTTGAGGCCAGGGGTTCGAGACCAGCCTGGACCACATGGCAAAACCCCATCTCTACCAAAAATACCAAAACAAATTAGCTGGGCATGGTGGTGTGTGCCTGTAGTCCCAGCTACTTGGCAGGGTGAGTGGTGAGTAGCTCAATGAGTGTCATCCTTTATTCAT
>NW_012102066.1:478660-480042 GCF_000951045.1 Mandrillus leucophaeus | reverse complement strand
CTGGCGACAGAGCTAGACTCCATCTCAAAAAAAAAAAAAAAAACTTAGGACACTGAGCAAGAATCTTATCTTTGCTTTGGCAAATTGTCCTCCTCATTTTTAAGTTTGGATCATCTTCCAACATTTTATCCTCTTCTCTTTCAACATCTGGAAATATCTTTGCGAGTACCTTTAATGTGCCAGCATCACTTCCTCTTCGACATTTTCATCCTTTTTGCAACTACCGTACTGTACTTTTCTTTTTCTTTTTCTCTTTTTTTTAGACGGAGTCTCACTCTGTCGCCCAGGCTGGAGTGCAGTGGTGTGATCTCGGCTCACTGCAACCTCTGCCCCCCGGGTTCAGACAATTCTGCCTCAGCCTCCCCAGTAGCTGGGATTACAGGTGCATGCCACTATGCCCGGCTAATTTTTTAAAATATTTTTAATAGAGACGGGGTTTCACCATCTTGGCCAGGCTGGTCTTAAACTCCTGACCTCATGATCCACCCACCTCGGCCTCCCAAAGTGCTGGGCTTACAGGCACAAGCCACCGCACCCAGCCATACTGTACTTTTTCATTTAATAAATTGAAAACATTGCCTCCACTAAGTTTCTTTGGGTGCACATCTAAAGTCCCTCAAACAGCATTAGTGTCAATATTTCCATATTCAATTATTTCTTCTATAACTCCATTTAGGTAGTTTCAGGGATTTTTTTAGAGGCAGGGTTTCACTATGTTGCCTCAGCTCCTGGGCCCAAGCAATCCTCCTGCCTCAGCCCCTGGAGTAGCTAGGACTACAGGCACACCCCACTGCACCTGACTCCATTTATGTTTTTTTTTCAAATTTTACTTCTAGCATTGTCACTCTTTGTTTCTTTGCTGTGCTTTCTTTCTTGTTGTAATCCATTTTTGTAAAACATCACATGGATTTATCACTAGGAGACAAGACAAGGCAACTATATCCTTAGCCGTCTGTGAGTGAACTGAATAACAGATACATAGTAACCAATCACTGGTTGCCTTTGAATGAAGTGGTGTCATTTGCCATAGGTCATGATGTTATGTAGTGATTTTATAGACTGAAGAGCTGGCAGCGAAGATTGTGCATTATGCATGGCTCACAATCAATCTATGTGGTCATTGAAATTTGGACCATGGTTTGGGGAGTAGCTGATGTTTTAACTAAAGCATAGTAACTGAAACTTATGCATATCAGAACCTTACCAAGAGAGGACTACCATGATAGTTAATGAGGGGCATCAGGTTCCACAAAGGATCATAAAAATACTACTCTACTGTATTATACATTTACATATATATGTATATCCTAAAGTAATAAGCTAGTTTTAAAATATTAACCATACTTAATGATTAATATTTATTATATTCTAATTATAATAAT
>NW_012102066.1:467618-477775 GCF_000951045.1 Mandrillus leucophaeus | reverse complement strand
GGAGGCAGAGGCAGGGGGCTGGCATGCGCCTAGGAATTCAAGACCAGCCTGGACAACATAGCAAGACTCTGTCTCTACACACACACAAAATTAGCCAGGTGTGGTGGTGCGCACCTGTGGTCCTAGCTGCTCAGGACACTGAGGTGGAAGGATCACTCGAGCCTGAGAGGCAGAGGCTTCAGTAAGCCACAGTTGTGCCACTGCACTCCAGTGTGGGTGACAGAGCGAGACCCTGTCTTAAAAAAAGATAAAAACTGTCAAATGTAGTGCATGTTTGTTTTGGGGACTAAATGCTTATTTTTAAGACGATGGTTAAAGTACTCAGCAATATTTAGTAAGTTAAAGCCTTAGGTTTTAAACCTGATTTGGGGTTGAGCTCTGGGAAGGAAAGGATGATTGATTCATAGGCACCCTGATACAGTCACTTAATGATCTGAAAAACAGATGTACTATAAGGCACTCATAAAAATAACACCAGTCCTATGCTTATCTCTTAAAAGTCATGTTGTTTTCTGCAAGGTGTTAAAAATGAAAATAAGATTGTTCTAATAACATTGAAGTTTCATGAGTATGTGTGTATGACACAAGTGAAATTGATGGGTAACTACTTGCAGTATAATTCTTTTAGAATTATGTACTTTTAGATTGACTTACCAGAACTGCTGAAATAAAAAACACTCCATTTTAATTTGAAATAGTGGGAACATTGGCTCTGCTGCAGTGATTTTTAAGTGTATACATGCCCGACTGTGAATGGATTAAGTTCATCATTGGTGCTACATTGAGGTCATTCAGAGACTTTCTTTTGCCATTGCAGGTAGAGCGGGAAAAGGCCATTCTTTTGGCCAACCTACAGGAGTCACAGACACAGCTGGAACACACCAAGGGGGCACTGACGGAGCAGCATGAGCGCGTGCACCGGCTCACAGAGCACGTCAATGCCATGAGGGGCCTGCAAAGCAGCAAGGAGCTCAAGGCCGAGCTGGACGGGGAGAAGGGCCGGGACTCAGGGGAGGAGGCCCATGACTACGAGGTGGACATCAATGGCTTAGAGATCCTTGAATGCAAATATAGGGTGGCAGTAACTGAGGTGATTGATCTGAAAGCTGAAATTAAGGCCTTAAAGGAGAAATATAATAAATCTGTAGAAAACTACACTGATGAGAAGGCCAAATATGAGAGTAAAATCCAGATGTATGATGAGCAGGTGACAAGCCTTGAGAAGACCACCAAGGAGAGTGGTGAGAAGATGGCCCACATGGAGAAGGAGTTGCAAAAGATGACCAGCATAGCCAACGAAAATCACAATACTCTTAATACGGCCCAGGATGAGTTAGTGACATTCAGTGAGGAGTTAGCTCAGCTTTACCACCATGTGTGTCTATGTAATAATGAAACTCCCAACAGGGTCATGCTGGATTACTATAGGCAGAGCAGAGTCACCCGCAGTGGCAGTCTGAAAGGGCCTGATGATCCCAGAGGACTTTTGTCCCCACGATTAGCCAGGCGGGGTGTGTCATCCCCGGTAGAAACAAGGACCTCATCTGAACCAGTTGCAAAAGAAAGCACAGAGGCCAGCAAAGAACCAAGTCCAACTAAGACCCCCACAGTCTCTCCTGTTATTACTGCCCCACCGTCATCTCCAGTATTGGATACAAGTGACATCCGCAAAGAGCCAATGAATATCTACAACCTTAATGCCATAATCCGGGACCAAATCAAGCATCTGCAGAAAGCTGTGGACCGGTCCTTGCAACTGTCTCGTCAAAGAGCAGCAGCTCGGGAGCTAGCCCCCATGATTGATAAAGACAAGGAAGCCTTAATGGAAGAGATCCTCAAGCTAAAGTCCCTGCTGAGCACCAAACGGGAGCAGATTGCCACATTGAGGGCGGTATTGAAAGCCAATAAGCAGGTAATCTCATTCTACTGGTGAAAGCATGCTAGTTAAAGCTTTCTTAACTAATTTATTCCCTAATTTATTGAGTATCCAGTATCATCAAGATGAGAGTTCAGATTCTTGGTCAGTGGAGAAATAAAACCATGTCCCAGTGTCAGATCAGAATGTCATAATAATTATTATTTTTAAATGAGTGAATGGATGAAATATCTGTGCCCAGCTAGGTGGAGGCAGAGGTGAGGAAGTTAAAAACACAGGAGAAGATCTAGATGCCTTTCCGCAGATGTAGAAAGACAGCTCAGGCGGTGCTGGGCTGAAGCCTGGCAGTGAGTAGCTGTGGAAACAGGAGATGGAGGGTGGCAGAATAGGCTGGCAAGACAGGTTACACCAACCAGGGAGATACAGCAAGAAAGACAGACACCCAGCAGACAGCTGGAGCAAACAGGGGGAAATCTGGGTGCAGATCATGAAGAAGGTCTGATGGCCAATAACTGGACCCTGGCTTTGGAGCTGGAGGTTCAGATTCAAGACTCAATTTCTAGGGGTATAGCAAGAATTTTTTGTTTTTGTTTTTGTTTTTTGTTTGTTTGTTTTGAGTCAGAGTCTCACTCTGTTGCCCACGCTGGAGTGCAGTGGCGCCATCTCAGCTCACTGTAACCTCCGCCTCCTGGGTTCAAGCGATTCTCATGCCTCAGCCTCCCAAGCAGCTGGGATTACAGGCGTGTGCCACCATGCCTGGCTAATTTTTTGTATTTTCAAATAGACAGGATTTCGCCATATTGTCTAGGCTGGTCTTGAACTGCTGACCTCAAGTGATCCGCCTCCCTCGACCTCCCAAAGTGCTGGGATTACAGACATGAGCCACCACACCCAGCCAAGTATCGCAAGATTAAAAGGAGTGTTTTGTCCTTCATCCCAAACCTAGAGAAACAAGAGTGCTAAATAAATGAACAAGTCAGGGATGAAAGGCAAGACAACTGTGAGGAACTGAGTTACAGAAACAAAGCCAGACAGATTGTTATCAACAAATTAAATAGTTTGGGGCCACTTTAGCAAGCAAATGAGAGAGAGTGTGTGTGTGAGAGAGTATGAGAATGAGCTCTACCTGTGCTAGTGACCACATATCTGAAATTTAGGTTCATATGGGATGTTAACTCACATGGGTCAGAGCTTAAGTAATAGGGAACTTTTCCTAGCTATTGATCCTGTCCTTCTGGACAAGTAGTAATGTTACAACATGAACCTGTCTAATTCCCAGCCCTCTTTAATGACTGAAATTGTTTTGCACCCTTGAGTTTTACCTGGGTGGGAGTGCTGTAAAATATAGGCAGGAAAATTCTTTTCACCTTTATTTAGTTTATCTGAAAAGATAGCCTCAAAAGACACATATTTGAGAAAGGTGCTGAATAAGTGTTGGTGTTGATAAAGAGAAGCAACAAAGCACCAAATGCCCTCTTGCAAACGCAAGCAGTGCCAGTGAATAGTAGGTCAGGGGAGCTCTTGGTCTTTAGAGATTGAAGGTTAATTTCAGATTCAGAATGCCTTCTCCGTTTGCCATTATCTGGGGAAAACCACGCCCTTATTATGTCATCTACAGTGCAGCTTTCGAGTCCTCATCTCTAGTTCCCATAAATCTATTTATATAGTTGACATCTATACCATAAGCTATAATACTGTTTGCACTATTAACATGTTTTATATAAACCTAAGGGCAAAATACGACTTTATTTTGTGTTGTTACTTTAGAAAAATAGAAAAAATTAGAGTGAATGAAGAGTTTGTGAGAGATCTGACTCCAATTTTGGGTCAGAATAAAGGAATTTATTATTATAACTCTGCTATAATTTAAAGACTCAATGATTCAGAGTGGTCATAAATAACCAATACCATATTAGATAAGGCTTACATAAACTTTATCAAGGACATGCTATCCTAGGGCATTCTTGGTCAAGCCATCCAAATAACTTCTCTGACTTCTTCCTAAAGGTTGAATATTAACAATTTAGGGCCGCGTGCAGTGGCTCACGCCTGTAATCCCAGCACTTGGGGAGGCCAAGGCGGGCGGATCACTTGAGGTCAGGAATTTGAGACCAGCCTGACCAACATGGAGAAACCCCGTCTCTACTAAAAATACAAAATTAGCCAGGCGTGGTGGTGCGTGCCTGTAATCCCAGCTACTCGGGGGGCTGAGGCAGGAGAATCGCTTGAACCTGGGAGGCGGAAGTTGCAGTGAGCTGAGATTGAGCGATTGCACTCCAGCCTGGGCAACAAGAGTGAAAATCTGTCTTCAAAAAAAAAAAAAAAATCAAGATGCTTAACTGAAACAGAGGTATAGATAAGGACACTTGGCCCACCAACAGAGACTAATCTGTGAACCAGCATTCATTGATTACATATTTTCTGGGAGGCAGTAATAAAATAACATATTTTCAGGGATGCAAAAATAAATGACATACTCTAGTAGGAATTCCACAATTGCGTATAGCTATTTATAAGATAGGACTCATCAAGCACTTTAGAGTGATGTAAACAGTACCACGGGAATTCAGAACAGAGCAAAGCATTCCTAGCTGAAGTTTTATTTTCACAGTTTTTTGTGGTACAGGTTGAGTATCCCTTTTCCAAAATGTTCGGGATGAAAAATGTTTCAGATTTTGGATTTTGGACATTTGCATATATATATAATGAGATAACTTGGGGATGGGATCCAAGTCCAAACATGAAATTTCATGAGACAGGAAACAAGAAATTTCATGTATTCATATATACATAGCCTGATGGTAATTTTATACAATGTTTTTAATAATTTTGTGGCTGAAACAAAATTTTGACTGTGACTCATTACATGAGGTCAAGTGTAGAATTTTATGGCATCATGTCAGCACTCAAAAGGTTTCAGATTTTGAAGCATTTTGGGTTTTGGATTAAGGATGCTCAACCTGTACCATTTGCATTACATTAGAGTTACAGTCTATATGGACTCAGTAAATTAAATGAAAACCCGTTTCTAGTGATGCATTTGGTCTACATGTTCATTATGTTGGGCCTGCTGCTGTGATGCTTATGTGCCATAAATAACTTTAAGTATTAACAGATGACATTCACTATATTTAGACATTGTGGAATGTTCATTTTTAAGGCTAAGGTGAGAATTCTAGGGTAAAAAGGAAATCTCCCTGTTTTAAAATAGGCATTCTACTATACAGCCATAAGAAAGAATGAGATCATGTCATTTGCAGGGACATAGTTGGAGCTGGAGACCATTATCCTTAGCAAGCTAACACAGGGACAGAAAACCAGATACCGCATATTCTCACTTACAAGTGGGAGCTACATGATGAGAGCAAATAGCCACATAGAGGGGAACAACACGCACTGGTTCCTATTGGAGGCTGAAGGATGAAAGGAAGGAGAGGATCAGGAAAAATAAAGAATGGATACTAGGCTTAATACCTGGGTGAAGAAATAATAGGTACAACAAACCCCCATGACACACATTTACCTATGTAACAAACCTGCACATCCTGCACCTGTACCCCGAACTTAAAATAGAAGTTAAAAATAAATAAATAAAATAGGCATTCTGTAGTCTCTATGAATCTTCTCATTTACTTAAGGATTTTTTCATAGGCACAGTGCCTTCTGATGAAGTCAGTAAATGCTTATGAAGCACCATCCATCTAGCACTGTGCTACATGCTGAAGATTCAAAGACTAACACATGGTCCCTGCCTTCCAGAAGACTCAGCCTCCTGGGGATGTCAGGATAGAAACACAATTACAGTTCAGCATTACACGTGCTGTAATCCAAGTTATGAGAACAATGCAGAGGAAGCAACTAAGGTTTCCTAGAGGAGCGGAAAAGACTTCACAGAAGCAATTATACTTTAGTTTGTTCTTAAAGGGTAAGGAGTTGTTTTCCAGAGGAGGAGGAAGTAATTCCAGACAGAACAGTAGGTAGAGAGGCTTAGGAGTGACAAAATAGAATGATATATTCAGGGAATGCTCACAAAGGTCTACGTGGCTGGAAATAAGACTTTTTTATTTAGAAAGTCAACTTTGGAGTGTGTGGAGAATGTGGTGAATGCGGAGAATGTGGTGAATGCAGACATCAGCAAATCCAGTGAGTTATGGATATTTAAAATTACTTAATTCTGGAAAAACTTTGCACAGTCTATGGACAAACAAATCTACAAACAAAACTGAGGCTTTAGGGTATTTGTCACAAACAATAAATGAGTTTGTATTTCTATTTCAGGTCTAGCTCTTCTGTTATCCCCCTCTTTATTCCCCTTAGATACTGACCATGGGACTCTGTGCTTACAAATTTGTTACATCTACATTTTCACAACTTAAACATACTTTTCTGTTTTAAATGAATATGTGTCCAAGCTTTTTAAACACTAAACAACTGCCATTTTTCCCTTGGTCAATTTCTGCATTGTGGATAATTTTCTGAATGTGTAATATTTCTGAAGATTCCTCCAAGTATTAACACTACAGAACATACAGAAGTATTTTATGAGTAAAGTCTCATTTTAATCTGAATTTAAATCCAATCAAAACTCATAAGAAACTACTTCGAAACCAAAACAATAACAAAGTACCCCATCCCAACATTGATTTAATTAAGAAAGAATTTATTTCTATAGATGTTGTCACTTTGCATATGAAGGTTTCAAGCTGCCCATTTCAAGCCCCAAAAGAAATGTTAAAAACCAGGGTAGTCTTCCTGGGAAATCCCGTTAGTAATGGATTTCTCTACTCGTAATGGGGTTTTTCATTAGTATGGGGTATTTGTATACATTCTGAAAAGTTATAGTTTCCAGTTCATAAAAATAATGTGTTCCCAGTTTGGCTTCAACATTCAAACTATGTGCTATGCATCAAACGGGCAATCCCTAAGTATACACTGATTTTATGCATTGATTCAGTCAGTGTGTTTTTTTACTTATGTGTGTGCCAGGGTAGCTCTTGATTTGAAATACTATTAATTCCAAGAACTTCAGACATGCCCAAATCCTAGATTCAAACAAATGTTTTAACTCATTCAACATTTCGTAACCCCTACTTTTATGGAGATTTTTAAGGAATTATATTTGACTCTTTCATTGTTTGGACAAATTGTATGCAAATTAGAAAGTAATTAGTTCTCTATCACTTCTTTTCCTTAAACATATAACATGGATTTATAGTTTATCATATACTCATATTATAAGTTACAATGGTGTATGTCTTTTATTCTATGTTTTGGCCCCACAGAGCACAGGTGACAAAATTTGAGTTCTAACATATTCCAATTTGATTATTCCAATAGAAGCTCTGCTTCTTTACGAAATAATTAGTAAAATTTTTCTTGTATAAAGTTTCATTTTGGCTCCCTCCTTGTCCTGAAATCCCATACTTTCAACAATCTGCATTAAATATTTATTAAACTACTGACATTCTCTTAGCTCCTGATACTGACTCTGGCTCACAGAGGGCTTATAGGGCAATTTGACTACATTATGAATTCACAACATATTTTGACATTAAAGAAAAACTTTCCTCTGTTCGAAGCGCATACCTATGTTTATATAAAATGTAACCAAATCAATTTCACTTTCCTTTTATAAAAGAACATAATAGGCCCAGCATGAAGCAATCTGTATGATGGATTTTCCTGATATGAAAATTGTAAGCAGTGTGATTTTCTGCTTTAGACAGCTGAGGTGGCACTAGCTAATCTCAAGAACAAATATGAAAATGAAAAAGCAATGGTGACTGAAACCATGACAAAGCTTAGAAATGAACTGAAGGCTTTGAAAGAAGATGCTGCAACCTTCTCCTCCCTGAGAGCAATGTTTGCAACAAGGTAACAGTATTTTCTTCCTACGACTGGGTGTGGTAGGTGGGGAAAAGGCTTTAAAATTCACAGCCCTGCCTTTGTGCATGTTGAGTGTATTCAGTGTGTAGTCTAGGATGGCTAAGTGTGAAGAAAATCTGTGGAAGTCCACTCTGATGTATCTAAAATTTTGCAAGCCTTCTGTGCTGTTTTCCAGAGCCCCCTACTGAACACTCTGGATCCAGAAATTCTATTACATAAAAATATTTTTGGCCGGGCGCGGTGGCTCAAGCCTGTAATCCCAGCACTTTGGGAGGCCGAGGCGGGTGGATCACGAGGTCAGGAGATCGAGACCATCCTGGCTAACACAGTGAAACCCCGTCTCTACTAAAAATACAAAAAACTAGCCGGGCGAGGTGGCGGGCGCCTGTAGTCCCAGCTACTCGGAGGCTGAGGCAGGAGAATGGCGTGAACCTGGGAGGCGGAGCTTGCAGTGAGCCGAGATCGCGCCACTGCACTCCAGCCCGGGTGACACAGCGCCAGACTCCGTCTCAAAAAAAAAAAAAATATTTTTTAAGTGAGTTAATATTAATAGATTGTTTCTAGAATTTATGCACCCCAAAGAGACTCGCCTTCCAAATAAAAAGCTTTCAATAAGGGGAAAAACCCCACTTCCTAGAATAGCTAAATATTATCACCTCTGAAATAGAGTTCTGTGAAGGAAGTACATGAAAGTATATAAGAGCACCTTACCTTTAGTACTGTGTGAGAAGATACTGTCATAATGAAGGTTAACAGTCATCATACCAGCTAATTACTTAGATTTTTTTTTTTTTTTTTTGAGACAGAGTCTCACACTGTCGCCCAGGCTGGAGGGCAGTGGCGCGATCTCAGCTCACTGCAAGCTCCACCTCCCGGGTTCTAGAGAGTCTCCTGCTTCACCCTCCCGGGTAGCTGGGACTACAGGCACCCACCACCACGCCCGGCTAATTTTTTGTATTTTTACTAGAGACAGGGTCTCGATCTCCTGACCTCGTGATCCTCAGCCTCCCAAAGTGCTGGGATCAAAGGCATGAGCCACCGCACCCAGCTTTTTTTTTCTTTTTGAGACAGAGTCTTGCACTGTTGCCCAGGCTGGAGTGCAGTGGCGCGATCTCGGCTCACTGCAAGCTCTGCCTCCCGGGTTCACACCGTTCTCCTGCCTCAGCCTCCCGAGTAGCTGGGACTACAGGCACCCGCCACCACACCTGGCTAATTCTTTGTACTTTTAGTAGAGACGGGGTTTCACCGTGTCAGCCAGGATGGTCTGGATCTCCTGACCTCATGATCCACCCGCCTTGGCCTCCCAAAGTGCTCGGATCATGGGCGTGAGCCACCGCACCCGGCCATATTTTGTTTTTAAATGTGAAGTGATTGTTAAGAATGTATTTGATTTGAAGTTTTCAGAATCTTGAGATTTTCAGTATACTGTAGAAATACATATTTTGCTGTCACAATGCAGTGTAAAAAAAAATTACTTTTTTTTTTGAGATAGGGTCTCTGTCACCCAGGCTGAAGTGCAGTGGCGCCATCTCGGTTCACTGCAGCCTGGACATCCTGGGCTCAAGCAATCCTCTCACCTCACCTCAGCCTCCCAAGTAGCTGGGACTGCAGGCTTGCACCACCACTCCCGCTAATTTTTGTGGATTTTGTGGAGGCAGGGTCTTGCCATGTTGCCCAGGCTGGTCTCAAATTCCTGGGCTCAAGAGATCTGCCCACCTTGGCCTCCAAAAGTCCTGAGTTAGGGTATGAGCCACCATGCCCGACCAAATCCCACCAATTATATATCTTGTATGATGCAAACTTAGTGCAAAATTCACAAATAATTACTATGTCTTTACTGGCAGAATTCGTAAATAATTTACACGTAGCTGATACATGTAAAAGTGTTAAAAACAAACAAAAAAAGATCTCTTGAGCTTTATAGGAGTCCCCCAGAAACTGTCCAGCTTTTTTTGTATGTTAGGAGAGTACAGGCTTAAGCTCAGACCTTGTGATTGAATCTCTTGGAGATGATAGTGAGAAGGCTGAGTGCCTGAAAGCCCACAGGGGTGCAGAGGAACTGGAGGGAACTGGCTTCTGGGTCTCAGGGCATGACAGTGTTTGGGGAATAGAATGTGTTTACCTGGCTGCTATGGTAGACAGGATAGAGAATAGGAATAGGGCACAATGTCCCCCTCTTTGATGAAAGAATCAGGATTACATTTGGAATCACGAAAACATAAATTTCCTCTTTGAGAAGGAAACTTTTAAAAATGTCAAAGGACATTTCAAGTCTGAATCTGATTTATGTAAGAATTATTATCCCCTAGCCAGGCACGGTGGCTCACACCTATAATCCCAGCACTTTGGGAGGCCAAGGCGGGTGGATCACCTGAAGTCAGGAGTTCGAGACCAG
>NW_012102066.1:459789-466533 GCF_000951045.1 Mandrillus leucophaeus | reverse complement strand
TAAGGTCAGGAGTTCGAGACCAGCCTGGCCAACATGGTGAAACCCCGTCTCTACTAAAAAAATACAAAAATTAGCTGGGCATGGTGGCACACTCCTGTAATTCCAACTACTTGGGAGGCTGAGGCATGAGAATTGCTTGAACCTGGGAGGCAGAGGTTGCAGTGAGCCAAGATCACGCCACTGCACTACAGCCTGGGCAATACAGCAAGACTCAGTCTTAAAAAACAAACAAAACAACAAGAAAATAATAATAAATTTTTTTAAATGTCCTGTCTATCCTTCATTGTATGGATGAACATACATTCCAATTTTCTGCTATTATAGGTTATCTACATTCTATTGCTAGATCTTTAAAGCAGTCTTCTAAATTTCTAAATTTCGGTCAAATTTATTACTTTTCAACTTAAGTCCAAATTCAGTTTCACCAAGATTTTCCCCTGACCCCTTCTCCGTTTTGGTTGCAGATGTGATGAATATGTCACCCAGTTGGATGAGATGCAGAGACAGTTAGCAGCCGCAGAGGATGAGAAGAAGACTCTAAACACTTTGTTACGAATGGCTATCCAGCAAAAACTCGCCCTGACCCAGAGGCTGGAGGACTTAGAGTTTGACCATGAGCAGTCCCGACGCAGCAAAGGCAAACTTGGAAAGAGCAAGATCGGCAGCCCTAAAGTAAGTGGGGAGGCATCAGTCACCGTGCCCACCATAGACACTTACCTCCTGCATAGTCAGGGCCCACAGACACCCAACATTCGGGTCAGCAGTGGCACTCAGAGGAAAAGGTATGCATGCAGCGATCTTCATAGTACGGTGCAGTGGCCAGATTTTAGTTAACTGCAAAAATGAATGTGCTCTTGCTGTGGAGGATGGAGGAGGGGAAGGAAAAGAAAAAATGGGAGCTGGCATATAAATGATCCTTGCTAATGTGGGTCTTTCCAGATCAAAACCTTTTTGATAATTGTGTTTATGTAGTCCTTTCTAACCCCCTGCCCAATCCCTCCTCTTGGTTAATCGTAATATAATTTTCAAGTGTCTGTTAATATTTTTGCTACTCTTTGTATGTGTAAATGTGCCTCTCCCTTCCCTCCAACCTAAGAATTAGTAGATAAAGGTGGATATTAAGAATGAAGCGTGTTCTACCTGGGTTATAATTTTAAAAGTCGTTGTACCTTTGGAAATGGTGCTGTTTATCAGCTTCTCTTTAACGGGACAAGGATATGAATATGTTCTCTTAGGGTAACTTTTGTCCATATGACCAAAATTGATGACGGACTGAAAGGGCATGTCTATATCTAGATAAAATGGGGTGGAATACGCACAGTCCTTTTCTTGAAAGCGGTTTTTGTGCTTTTTCATTTGGCATGGGAATATTGCCCAGAGAAACCACTTGTAAGAAGGTTTTTAGGGGCTTGATTGTGTGACCTTTTTCCAGAGTCCTGGCTGTTGAGTTACTTACCAT
Source organism: Mandrillus leucophaeus (assembly GCF_000951045.1). Taxonomy (NCBI): domain Eukaryota; kingdom Metazoa; phylum Chordata; class Mammalia; order Primates; family Cercopithecidae; genus Mandrillus; species Mandrillus leucophaeus. The sequence goes on along the minus strand of NW_012102066.1, from coordinate 465,074 downwards.
GTATTTTCGGTTAATGGTAACATTTTTATTTTAGGAGCTTTCATTAAAGACTCAGATAATATATTTTCTATTTGTGGTTCAAGCTGACTAACTGTAATAAATCTCTTTTCCAGTATCCAGAACAGTTTCCAAATAGGGTTGTATCCTGATGTGGAAACTTAAAAAAAAAAAAAAAATAGCAAAAATATTGATTTACATATTTAAACAATGAAATGCCAATATAAATAATGTTGTCACTGGTGAGGCGTTGAAAGGTAATTAAAGTAAAACTTTTTTGTTTCCTATATGTATTTTTCTTGGATCTCCTGCAAGACAATTTTCAACTTCCCTTTGTGATCAGAGCCGTCCCAGGACTTCAGGGGCTTCCTACCTACAGAATTTATTAAGAGTTCCCCCTGATCCCACCTCCACAGAATCATTTCTTCTGAAGGGCCCCCCCTCCATGAGTGAATTCATCCAAGGGCACCGGCTCAGCAAGGAAAAAAGGTTAACCGTGGCTCCACCAGGTAAACATTTTTTCCTTGGGTGCATGTGATGCAAATGATTAGTTGAGTAGACTCTCCCCTTCCTTCCAGTCACTCAGGCCCACCCATCCGCAGAGTCTACCTTTGATGATGTGTAAATTCCTATAAGTCAAGTAAAAACTTCCTTACGCTTAGCTTCCCGTTTCCTCCTTTACTCATATTCCTTAGAATGACAGACTTCCATTTAACAGCCAAAGATGGCAAATGAGAGTTGGAAGGACTGGGATAGGAAAAGGGAAATTAGCAACAAGCACAATACATACACACTTGGATCCTATTTGCAGTTTGGTAGCTCATGGCGATTCCATCTTGGTCAGATTTGGCCAGTTCTCTCTTATCATTTTTAATGTAATTTCCGTAAAGGGAGCCATATGTATAACAAGGCTTTTGGGCTGATTTCCTTTTGTAGTGACTCAGAATGTCTCCTCAATCATTATATTGAGAATAAAAGTAAAACCCTCTAAGATTTTGCTCCTCAAGAACATTTAGGTCTTAGTATAATGTTCTTGTAGATTGCAAGCCCCCGTTGGTTAATGCTTACCAACATGCTCACACTTAGCTTCACTATTTTGCGTTTTTCTTCCTTCCTTCCTTCCTTTCATTCTTTTTACTTGTTCTATGAAGAGGCCTAAATTGAAAATGTGACATATGGCAAATAGAGAAAATGTGACTTCTTGCAAATAAAAATCATCCTTTTGAGGAATCCCTGCATGTGAGTATAGGGCAGAAGTGGCAAACAAGGAGCCCATAAACCAAAGTAAGCTTAAGGGCAGCTGTTATTTGACTATTGCCAGAAAATAAAAAATAAAACTAATTCAAGTTAGTTATCGACAGTTAAAAATCCAAGAGATTTTGTATAAGCATCAGTATTTCTGGCCTCTTTTGGAAGATTCTGAATATCTGGCAGCCCTAGGTCTGCATTCACGCATGTCAACACCTGTTCGAGCTCTGTAGTGGCTGTTGCTGTTAGGGCAAGCTCTGCACTTTGCCACAGTCCCCACTCCTTATTACTTATACCCAGCCTGCTATCCTCATTTCTATTCTCTCCTGGCCCCTCCTGTAGTGTTTGAGTCTGCCACCGCTGAAATAGAATTTATTTTTTCATTTTACCTTAATTCCTTTTTGCAAACCTCAGCCTTTGAATCTCTAATACTTTCCTTATCTGATTCATGGAATCAGCCTACTGATTGGGATTAAAAGATGTGGTGTAGAAACTGATAGTGCATTTCATGTTCTAAAGGTGTTTGAGGAAATTGGTAGTGATAATGCGTTGGAATGGTGTAATAGCCAAAATATACACCTAAGAAGAAAAAAAGTAAAAACTGCTTGGTGTTTTTAATTTCATAACTGATTTCCTATTGTTTTAGACCTCCTTGGAAGGTACCTTGACGTATTCTGTGAATCACCAGAGTGGTAATGATTTATCAGGATACCTAACTCGGATAAAACCCACAAAAGTCTTCTTTTTAGTGTTCCAAATGGATTTAGTAGAACTATCTACTGGAACTTAGAAAAGAAATTGGTATGATTAATAAATAACTCCTATTGTTGTTTAATTAAAAAGATAACATCTCAGTAAGGTTAAAAATAATCAATGTTAACAATAACTGTTTTCATTTTTGTATGACTGGTTTTTGTTTACATGGATATATATTTTATATTGTTATCATTACATTGTTTAAGCCATGAACATTATATCACAAGCTTTTCCATGTTGCTATCTAGTCTTTTATTTGTTAAAGTCATTGTATCATAGATTTTGTTTCAGATGCTGTTACCACATTAATCACTACTTCCCCTCGTCCACTGAGGTCGTTTTTCATTGTTTGTTATATTATAGAGTACTGCCAGGAATACCCTCATGCATTCAGCTTCTCATCTATTAAATGTTTCTCAGGAGTGAGATCACTCAGTTAAAAGTTGAACATCTTTATGTTTTTGGCTCCATTCTGATGTTGCTGTCAAGAAGGGTATATCAACGTACTAAGAGCCCATAAAACACTTTCCCGTTTTCCCAGATTGGGAATCTTTCTGCCACTTTATACACACTGTATGCATCTTACAACTCTAAAGTCAGTTAGCATACACAAATAAGAGTACCAGTATATTGTCTTAAACTCTTTAGTTTTGAATAACCAGAAAATACCTTAGAAATTGACCTTAGAAATGATTACTATTTATGAGATTCGAGGCTGAGTGCGGTGGTTCACACCTGTAATCCCAGCACTTTGGGAGGCCGAGGCAGGTGAATCACTTGGGCTCAGGAGTTTTAGACTAGCCTAGGCAACATGGTGAAACGGCATCTCTACAAAAAATACAAAAATTAGCCAGGTGTGGTAGTGGGCGCCTGTAGTCCCAGATACTCAGGAGGCTAAGGTAGGATCCCTTGAGCCAGGGAGGCGAAAGTTTCAGTGAGCTGAGATGGCACCACTACACTCCAGCCTGGGTGACAGAGTGAGACACCGTCTCAAAAAAAAAAAAAAGATTAGAGATATAAGGAACGTGGAATTCAGAATCATCACCAGACCGGAAGATCACGCTGACAGCTTAACATATTGATAACCTTTATAATTCTCACCATTTATGTAAAGTTAAAATAATAAAAAAGGAAAGGAAGTAAAGCTGTTATAGCCTTAGGAATTTTTAATTATGTATCATGGAATCAACCAGATTAACGCTTAATAAATTCTTATCAGTCTTGGCAACATTTTCTAAAAGGTCCTAGTTCAATGAATTACTATAGAAAGTGACTGACCATCCACACCAAATAAATTGTAGCTTCTATAAATATCTGCATTATTACCAATATATGTTATTTTCCCTCAACTGAACTATACAGGGTAAAACATATCAAACATTCATTATGATGCTTTTACTATATAAAATCTTTTCATTAAGCCAAGAAAGATAAAATATGCCATATATGACCAGTCTCATGTTCTTTATAAGAAATATCATAAGCCTATGGGAAATAATAGATTTTATGAGTATTTTTAAATTCATGAGTTTAACCATTATAAAATTTGCTAGCTAGTAACAGTATCTATTAGTCATTTTAAACAGAAAGTTCTCTATTAATTTGTCAGAATGTTTTTGATAAGCTAAAAACTAAAATATATTTCTAAAATATATTTTTAATACATGTTTTTAGGTGATTTTTAAATCACCTAAAAATATTTTTTTAATATATTTTTAATACATGTTTTTAGGTGATTTTTAATTATTCTAATAAGCAAATATGGGCTTTATTTTTATATTGAGGACTGTTGAAGCAATTATCTCAACTAAAAATGAAATTAATTTGTTCTTAATCCTTCACTTGAGGAATTGAGAGAGGTATGTCTCATTTAAAAATTTAAGACACAGAACATAAAATGTTATTTATTCTATATAAGAGATACTTTCAAATAGATTTTATTTCTATGAGATGGTAAACGGAAAACCTCATCTCCTCAAGTACACAATTTCTCAATTCTAGAGAATCAACTATAGGGTAGGCCATTGATTTTCAACATTAGTAGAATGTTTTATACTAATTAATGCATTACCTGATTGATTTGCTGCATTAGTACAACCTTTTAAGGGAAAATTCTGGCGTTTCCCTCTGACTGGCTCAGCTTCTGCAACCTCAGCCCTTGCAATTCCAGTGCTTCTGGTCATGGCTTGCTTGTTGATTTTCTTGCTCTTGACGTTATCCTTATCCTGGCACACAAATTCCAGTGTCCTTCCACATGCTCATCTTAGTTTTCACAGTTTCATTTACCAGCTGATCTGAGAAGTGCCTATCAGCCTTGATGACTTTGACTCAAAAGGGACCCTGTTGTCATCAAGGAGTTTGTAATTAGGCAGCAGATTGTATGTCTTCACAAAATTGTTGCGTATTTTTTAGTCAGCATTTTATCTTGATTCCTTAACTGCCTAGGCCTATATCCTTCTCTTCCTCCTTCTTCTCTTCCTCCTCCTCCTCATTTTCTTCATCATGATCTTACCATTTAATCAATAATTACAATCAGCCTGTCAGAATATGTAAAAGGAATCCGTGTAATTCACAGGCAGGAGTTGTTATTTCTGTAGTAAAGACCTGACTGCAGCATTTACACAAGATAAGTAGGAAATGGCAAACCTGGAGAAGCAAGTTTGAACTCAGTCTGGAAGTAATAGCCTAAGCAGCTTGCTCTTCACACTGTGTTTCCCATGTCACGCTTTTCCTCTTAGATATCTTGCTTCTCCCTATCATTTCAATCTCCTCCCTTCCTCTGTTCCTCCCTCCTTCATCCCTCCCTCCCTCTCTTTCTCTGACACAGTGACTCAGCTAGTTTAAGAGAATGGTATTTTTTTGAAGTCTGAAAATGTTTCTGTGACATTTTACACTTTACTGTTTTTTAAAGCAACTCACAGAAGTGTATTAGCCTTAGATAATCGCCCCTTGAGATACACAGTCAACCATACACACCGACATGTTCGTAGTAAAAACTGCCTTTATGTTTCACTGCATTCAAACAAGTAGATATTTGTTTGTTTCATGTATTGCAAAGCCTGTGTTCTTAAGCATGTACCAAAATCACATTTATTTCATTAATCCATTTACTCATTCACCAGAATTTAACAAAATTTAGTGAATATCTACTATGTGTCAGGCACTTTTCTTGGCTCTTGATATACAATGATATTCAAATAAAACTCATAGTCTGGTAGGGGAGGTAGGAGACAAAGATGTACTGATGTTAATAGATATTCCTGGAATAAATAAAGGAATTAGGG
>NW_012102066.1:456828-457389 GCF_000951045.1 Mandrillus leucophaeus | reverse complement strand
AAAAAAAAAATATATATACACACACACACACACACACACACACACATACATACATCACATTCTGTTTTTCTTATTCAGCCTTTGAAATTCAGTATTAGGCACTTACAGCATATCTTGATTTGAACTAGCCACATTTCAAATGCTCAACGGCCACATTTGGCTAAGGGCTACTGTATTGGATGATGCAGTTCTAGAACTTCTTACCAATAGTTTTTACTAGATAGAATTTCCACACAGAAATCTAAATTTGAATAACAACTGATTTTAAAATAAAATTTAAGATAGCATGTATTTCATTTTTATTTTTTCTTTCTTTTTTTTTTTTTTTAGACAGAGTCTCGCTCTTGTTGCCCAGGCTGGAGTGCAGTGGCGCAATATTGGCTCACTGCAACCTCTGCCTTCCAGGTTCAAACAATTCTTCTGCCCCAGCCTCCCAACTAGCTAGGATTACAGGCATGTGCCACCATGCCCAGCTAATTTTGTATTTTTAGTAGAGACGGGGTTTCTCCATGTTGGTAAGACTGGTCTCAAACTCCTGACCTCAGGTGATCCTCTCGCCTC
>NW_012102066.1:443908-456778 GCF_000951045.1 Mandrillus leucophaeus | reverse complement strand
ATACAATGATATTCAAATAAAACTCATAGTCTGGTAGGGGAGGTAGGAGACAAAGATGTACTGATGTTAATAGATATTCCTGGAATAAATAAAGGAATTAGGGCGGTTAGGAACATCCTTCCAGAAGAAATGCAACGCTGGCCATGAAAGGTGGCTATACCGTAATAGGTAGAAGGTAACCGCGCAGGTTTGGGTCATGAGAAGAACCTTATAGGAAAGGAGGTCAACTTGCCCCAGTGCCAATGAGCTCAGCACTACAACCTGGTGCAGGACTTGGAAGTAATAGAAAGCGAGGCTGCGAAGGTAGACAGGGACCTGAAGACAGAGAGCCAGGTTAGTGAGAGCAGACCTTACCATGGGCATAGCTTAGCAATTTTAAGAATAGGATCAGATTTTCATTTGCTAAAATCACCCTGATGACAAGGGGGAGAATGGATTAGATGTGGGTAACATCTAAGATAAAGAAGCAGGTACAGAGACTCATAAAATATGCAGATGAGAGATAGTGGAGACCAGAATCAAAACTGTGAGGAACAGGAATGTTTAAATATATCCCAACTTACAATTCAACTATATATTTCATCAGCCAGCATGTCCTGTGCACACACGACCTGCTCTTACTGCTTTCCATGTTCTGTGTGTGGAAGGAGTTCAGTCAATCTTGTTTGAACTAATGGCCTCAGTGTTTTGTACTTTATAAATTATATTTTTTCCTATAGAGGCTTTTCTATTTATGTGTGTTCCACTTCCCATATCACTATACTTTCTTTTTCCACAGGATTCAATTATTGAAGTAGTAGGAGTGAAGGGGTAGTCTGTTGAAACCTGTAATCTTTTAGGCTTGTATTTTCTTTGAACATAGTTTCCACAGAATTCTTCCTTGTAGGGGAAGGCCCAGGCACTTCTTGATGTCAGAATATGTTGTCTTTAGTTTGGAATCTGCCAAGACAAAAGTTAAATCAAAAATGTTAATTCCTGTCACCCCAGCATTTCGAGAAGCCAAAGCAGGACGATTGCTTGAGCCCAGGAGTCCGAGACTGGCCTGGGTAACATAGCGAGACCTCGTCTCTCCATTAAAATTTAAAAATTAGCTGGATGTGATGGCATGCACTCATAGTCCCAGCTGCTCAGGAGGCTAAGGCGGGAGGATTGCTTGAGTCGGGGAGGTCAAGGCTGCAGTGAGCCACTGCACTCCAAGTGACAGAGTAAAAAGAAGAAGAAAAAATATATTAATTCACAAAATTGTCAACCACCTGTTGAGAAATATATTTTTAAACTTGCTGTATATTTTTCAATAGGTAATGGTTCAAAAATTTTTAAGTACAAAGTATACAGTAGATGGTAGATTTCTGCCACAACTGTGCCCACCCAACCAACCTTGTGTATTTTTCCAGAAACATTCTATACATAAAGAAATGCATATAAATATATACATATATAAAAACAAATATGCATTTTGCATATGTATTAATACCATTGGCACAACCACAGACACTATGCTTGCCGGGTTTTTTTGAATTGCTGTATCTGGGTTCTTCTTTCCTATCCATTCATCTTTTTGTTTCTTTTGAGTCAGAAGAAGTTACGAAGGGGAAGGAAGACATGCTTGAGCTCTTTAAGAAAGCTTGGAATGTTTCTATGTGTACAGTAGAAATATTTCTTGCCAAATGATAAAATGACAGCTACAAGAATGTTTGTATTCAGAAGTATTCAATAGAAATATGATATAAACCACATATGTAAATTTAAATTCTCTAGTAGTCTAGTAGTCATGTTAGAAAAAGTAAAAAGAAGTCAGGCGCCATGGCTCATGCCTATAATCCCAGCACTTTGGGAGGCCAAAATGGAGGATCACCTGAGCCCAGGAGTTCAAGACCAGCCTGGGCAACATGGCGAAACCATGTCTCTACCAAAAATAAAAAGATTATCCAGGCATAGTGGCATGCTCCTGTAGCCTCAGCTACTCAGGAGGCTGAGATGGGAGGATTGCTTGAGCCCAGGAGATGGAGGCTGCAGTGAGCCGTGATCGTGCAACTGCACTCCAGGCTGGGTGACAGAGCAAGACCCTGTTTCAAAAAATAAATAAAATAAAAAGAAACAGGTGAACTTAATTTTAGTAATAGATTTGAATTGACACGCTATATCCATAATGTGATCATTTCAACATGGAAGTCATAGGTGGCTAACACCTATAATTCCACTTTGGGAGGCTGAGGTGGGTGAATCCCTTGAGGCCAAGAGTTCAAGGCCAGCCTGGGCATCATGGCAAAACCCTGTCTCTACAAAAACTACAAAAATTAGCCAGTCATGGTGGTGCATGCCTGTAGTTCCAGCTACTCAGGAGGCCAAGGTGTGGGGATCCCTTGAGCCCAGGAAGCAGAGGTTGCAGTGAGCCAAGATTGTGCCAGTTCTCTCCAGCCTGGGTGACAGAGTGAGACCCTGTCAAAAAAAAAATATATATACACACACACACACACACACACACACACATACATACATCACATTCTGTTTTTCTTATTCAGCCTTTGAAATTCAGTATTAGGCACTTACAGCATATCTTGATTTGAACTAGCCACATTTCAAATGCTCAACGGCCACATTTGGCTAAGGGCTACTGTATTGGATGATGCAGTTCTAGAACTTCTTACCAATAGTTTTTACTAGATAGAATTTCCACACAGAAATCTAAATTTGAATAACAACTGATTTTAAAATAAAATTTAAGATAGCATGTATTTCATTTTTATTTTTTCTTTCTTTTTTTTTTTTTTTAGACAGAGTCTCGCTCTTGTTGCCCAGGCTGGAGTGCAGTGGCGCAATATTGGCTCACTGCAACCTCTGCCTTCCAGGTTCAAACAATTCTTCTGCCCCAGCCTCCCAACTAGCTAGGATTACAGGCATGTGCCACCATGCCCAGCTAATTTTGTATTTTTAGTAGAGACGGGGTTTCTCCATGTTGGTAAGACTGGTCTCAAACTCCTGACCTCAGGTGATCCTCTCGCCTCGGCCTCCCAAAGTGCTGGGATTACAGGCATGAGCCACCGCGCCTGGCCCTCATTTTTCTTTTAAACTGAAATATTGGAGCAAACATTTGCTATTTTGCTGATTATGCTTTGTCTCTGATTGGTGGCAATGCTTTTTAAAATAGATATATATTAAATGTTTGAGCCAGGCGTGGTGGCTCATGCCTGTAATCCCAGCACTTTGGGAGACCGAGGCAGGCAGATCACGAGGTCAAGAGATTGAGACCATCCTGGCCAACATGGTGAAACCCCGTCTCTGCTAAAAATACAAAAATTAGGCTGGTCGTGGTAGCACGCGCCTGTAGTCCCAGCTACTCGGGAGGCTGAGGCAGGAGAATCGCTTGAACCCAGGACGTGGAGGTTTCAGTGAGCCGAGAGCACCCCATTGCACTCCAGCCAGGGCAACAAGAGCGAAATTCTGTCTCAATAAAACAAAACAAAAAAAAGTTTGTACCTGTATACCTTTTTCATACATCTCTTATTTGTTACTAGATTTCTTTGTCGGTATAAGAACGTAACTACTTAGATATATCCTAACAAAACATATTCCTTAAACATTCTTAAAACAGTATAATGACTTTTTTAATTACTGTAATCAAGTTGTGAAAGCCCTTGTTTCTTATTTTAAGCAGAGAGTGCCTTAAAAAGGTTTAAAATACATCCTGCCAGTTTTAAATAGCAGAATTTATCGACACCGTATATAGACTGAAAACACATCAAAGTCTTTCAAGATTAATTATTTCATGTGTCTTCCTTCTTCCCACAGTAAGAGAGAAGATAAAGATAATACTGAGTAAACCATTCTATGCCACAAATTGGACCCAGTCAACAAAAATGCAATACTTAGTAGAACATCTATGACCACGGTCCTGTTCGTGTTTTTGTTTTGTTTTATTTTTGTTATTGTTTACTGTTCTCTCCTCTGTCAGGTATTCCTGTCCAGAAATTATGTCTCCTTAAAAGATTTCATATTCAAAACCTGAGCGTTGTAAGCAAAATAAGCTATGATGAAAGGATGAAACTTTTTAATTACTGAAGAGATCAATATGAAAAACTCTGTAGCAAGAAAGTGTATATTATATTAGATCATACTTTTCAATCCATGTTGACTATTTTAGTATCATTATGTAATTTTAAAGTCTTTTAGATTTTGTTAAAATTTTATTAAATCCATGGAAATTGTAAGTTCCTAATACATTTAAATCCTTAGGAGGAAAAACTACAATTTTTCTCTAATATATCCATAAAGGAAAGAAGTACTTATTTGATATTCTTAATGGTTACATATTTAAGAGCAAGAGTAATTAGTTCGTACTTATGTTCACCTAAGTCCACCCATACAGTGCTAAAGATAGCGGCCTCCAGATGGTGACTGTGTCCAGACGAGTAACAGGGAAGAAAGGGTGGGCTGAGACATACATGAGGCCCAGGACATTCCAGGCAAAAACTGTCTGCCTCTCTTGACTCTGCCCAAACCCCAAATGATGCTTTCTAGCTCATATATATATATCTCAGCAGGCAGATACTCAAGCTGAAAGAGACATTTCCAGGATTCGTTTCTAGATCACAGATACTGCCTCAGACTCACTGAAGTGACCAGCCTCCACCCAGTAATAACAAACTAGTCTAAATCCAGAATAAAACAATTATACATTTTAATCTCACCACCTTCTACCTGTGTGTGCTCTCCATGCTCAAGACAGAGAATAGCCTTTATTCTACCAACCAGCAGTCACTAGCCTACAACACCAAATCCACAGTTTCTTTGGTATCTTCCCAGGGAGTTGGGTGCTGAACAATCTACCTATAACATTGCCTCGCCTTCATATCCCAAAGCTCTGCAAGCAAAGAAGAGTTCTGTTGGGCAGCTAGGGCCATTTGTTGTAGTCCAGAGGAAGAGAGGCATCAGTATCTTCTATGCTGTCCTCATACCTATTTAATCCCATCTGCTGACATCAGTCTAGTATATTCTACTATTTACCCCCACTGTACCTACATAACAACCACCTCTATTACAACAAACCCTCTGATTATAAGGCATTATCTGAGATGGTATATCCAAACTATACCTTACAAAGGGACTTCTCCTATCTGCAAAGAATACTAAGAAAACATATTAAGAGAAAGTCACAGTAGGTACCCAGGGAAGCCAGTCTCTAGGTTAACCAACTACTTATCTGTCCATTTCTCCTCATAAATGTAAAAGGAGAGCCTACAGTGAAGAAATCCCAGAAGGGCATCTCCCAGGTCTGAGACTCTCTGATGCTATGAATTCAAGTTATTCTGTCCATGACTGGCTCCGGAGGTCACTGTGTAAAATCTGTGCTTCTAAATAAATGTTATGATATTTCAGCACCATATAGTATAGTTCCCAAGAAAAGGGAATGTTTTTTCAAAAAAAAAGGAAAATTCCCATTAATATGTAAAACAAACTTTTTGATGATTTAAAGTGACTATGTGTTGTGAACTGAGTAGACAAGGCAGGAAGGAGTAGTGATGTTCCTGAGTTCTTGCTGAATTCTGACAACGTGCCAACACTTTGATTTCTCTCTCAAAATGGGCAGGATTTGATATCTAAAAGTATACCGATATTGTTACATGGCATATGGAAGCCACTGATTTAATTCCGGAATGTCCGTCAACATGACAGCCACCTAAAGTGCTCTGAGGCATTGTAAATGGTTAGGAAAATTGACCTTTCTACACACTGAATCTGGCGGCAGTGGTTCTCCTGAGCTCTGAGGGAGCTGGGCAGGGCAGCCTGAGCTCCAGCTGTGAGCATAGCTCAACTGATGTGCAGTTAGAATGTTCATGGAACGCCCAGGCTTGCTCCTTCCCGTTCCTTTACTTTAAATGATGTAGTGAGCTGAGCGCCGTGGCTCACGCCTATAATCCCAGCACTTTGGGAGGCCGAGGTGGGTGGATCACTTGAGCCCAGGAGTTCGAGACCAACCTGGGCAACATGGTGAAACCCTGTCTCTACAAAAAATACAAAAATTAGCTGCCTATAGTTTCAGAGGAGGCTGAGGTGGGAAAATTGCTTGAGCCCAGGAGGTGGGGGCTGCAGTGAGCTGTGATCGCACCACTGCACTCTAGCCTGGGTGACAGTGCCTAAATAAATAAATAGAAAGAAAGAAATGATGTAGTGAAAATATAGTTTCATAGCACTTATACCTACACTACTTAAAGTGACCTAGTAATTAAACTTATATAGCTCATCAACCAGCAAAGATTCCTGGTGCACCACACTCATTATAGAGCAGGGAAGCATTGCTGCCACCCTCTGGGATTCCTCTTGCATAACTCTGTGTTCTGTCCTCCACACACCCATCTCTTTAGTCGTCTATTGATCTTATTCAGTTTTCCTGGCAGTTTCCCTAGTGTATTTTGCCGGAAAGGTACGAGAGGAAAAAGGAAAAGCACAACTCAAAATGGTTGACTATTCCATTCTTTGTTTTCTTCAAAAAGTGTAAAGTCATAAAGATGCCATGGAACTACTAAATTCATTGTCCTTTGTCACCTCTCAGCCAATAATAGTCATTGATATACTCTCCATACCACAAATTTAAAGTTTTTTTGTGAACTGTACATGCGATAGCCAAGTTTATTTTAACTTTAGTCTTACTGGATCTCCCAGATTTTCTTTTTCTTTTTTGGCATATAGATGATTTATGTCACTTCAGTGTGCCCAGTCCACACATGAGATCTTCTGAGGGACCGCTTCTGGTGCTGGCCCTCTTGTGTGACTGAATTAGTCAGTGATGATTCTCAGGGCTAGATTAGATTGTTACTCTTAAAATAATTACTTAAAAAAAAAAAACAACTTCTATAACTTGAAAATTTTGTGGCTGGGTGTGGTGGCTCACACCTGTAATCCCAGCACTTTGGGAAGCCGAGGTGGGTGGATCGCTTAAAGTCAGGAATTCGAGAGCAGCCTGGCCAACATGGTGAAACCCTGTCTCTACTAAAAATACAAAAATTAGCCAGGCATGGTGGCGCAGGCCTGTAATTTCAGCTACTCAGGAGGCTGAGGCGGGAGAATTCGCTTGAACCTGGGAGGTGGAGGCTGCAGTGAGCGGAGATGGCACCCACTGCACTTCAGCCTGGTCAACACAGCAAGACTCTGTCTCAAAAAAAAGAAAGAAAAAAGAAAAATTTGCATTTAAGACATATGAAAATACATATATTTATTTTGCAGAATAATGATCTAGAGCAGGACTGTCATTTTAACTAAAGTTATTTTTGGCCAGGCGCGGTGGCTCATGCCTGTAATCCCAGCACTTTGGGAGGCCGAGGCAGGCGGATCATGAGGTCAGGAGTGCAAGACCAGCCTGGCCAATATGGTGAAACCCTGTCACTAGTAAAAATACAAAAATTATCTGGGCATGGTGGTGCGTTCCTGTAATCCCAGCTACTCAGAAGGCTGAGGCAGGAGAATTGCTTGAACAAGGACGCGGGAGGCGGAGGTTGCAATGAGCCAAGATGGCGCCGCTGCACTCCAGCCTGTACTACAGAGCCAGACTCCGTCTTAAAAACAAAAACAAAAGTTGGCCAGGCGCAGTGGCTCACGCCTGTAATCCCAGCACTCTGGGAGGCCAAAGCGGGTGGATCACAAGATCAGGAGTTCGAGACCAGCCTGGCCAAGATGGTGAAACGCCGTCTCTACTAAAAATACAAAAATTAGCCGAGCGCACTGGCGGGCGCCTGTAATCCCAGCTACTCAGGAGGCTGAGGCAGGAGAATCGCTTGAATCTGGGAGGTGGAGGTTACAGTGAGCCAAGATCCTGCCACTGCACTCTAGTCTGGGTGACAGAGCAAGACTCTGACTCAAAAAAAAAAAAAAAAAAGGTTGTTCTTAGTGAATATAAAAATTGGTGTTTTTGGCCAGGCGCGGTAGCTCACGTCTGTAATCCCAGCCCTTTGGGAGGCCGAGGTAGGTGGATCACGAGGTCAAGAGATGGAGACCATTCTGGCCAACATGGTGAAACCCCATCTCTACTAAAAATACAAAAAAATTAGCCAGGCATGGTGGCACGTGCCTGTAATCCCAGCTACTTGGGAAGCTGAGGCAGGAGAATCATTTGAACCCAGGAAGCTGAGGTTGCAGTGAGCTGAGATTGCAACACTGCACTCCAGCCTGGCGACAGAGTAAGACTCCGTCTCAAAAAAAAAAAAAAATTGGTGGTTTTTTGTTTGTTTGTTTTGTTTTTTAGTTTAAGGAGACACATTTCCTCATCTTAAGGACCTTTTTGCTGCTCTGATGCTGATCATCTAGTCCATATCTAGTCCATTCTTTTGCTGTAAACTGAGCCTTGCCTCCCAGTTCTTCATTGCACTTCAGATTGTGTCTTACTACAAAGAGAAAATTAGTCTGTAATCAGCTTGGATCATAAGAACTGGAATTGTACATTTAGAATAGAAGCCAGGGATGTGAGGCACACCCATGATCCCAGCTACTCAGGAGGCTGAGGTGGGAGGATCACTTGAGCCTGGGAGTCAGAGGCTGCAGTGAGCTGAGATCGTGCCACTGCTTTCCAGCCTGGGTGACAGAACAAGACCCAGTCTCTAAAAAATAAAAAGAAGAAAAGAAAGAAATTTAAAGTAGGAAGGGCTACCGTTTGCTTCTGGCCAAGCTTCACCTCTAACCATAGGGTCTTTTAAAAGACTAGTTCTGAGGTCCTTTACTCTGAGAAGGTATTTATGGAATAAGCCATTATGTATTGACATTAGAATCAGTTAAACATAAATTTTTTTCTCTTTTTATGCACTACTTGACATCAAAAGCAAAAAGAGGTAAGTTGGCTATAAACCTGAAGGTGAACCTTATTTTTCTTAATAGATTTGTTCCTGCGTAGCTTTGCTTCAGTTAAATTTCTACAAATCAAATACTTTTACATTAGGAAGATGGTCATTGGAAATTCTTATTCTTTTCTTTGAAAATGAATAAGCATCTTCTGTAAACTTAGATTTTCAAGATATCTAGTATTTAAACATTTTGCTTTTCCTTTAACCAAGTTATACTTATGGTTTAATTTGCTTGTGAAGACAAGGCATTTTGAAACTTGAGATAACTGAATTGTTTCTCCCACCAAAAATGTGGATTACATGTTATAAGTATTTCCTGTTTCCTTAAAAATGAAAAAAAAAAAAGCCAAGAAACAACGGACATTGGTGAAAGTCTATAATTTTCAGATCCATTGATTTGCAGAAGAAGATGCCCTGAAACTCTCAGAATATTTTCTAGCGTAATTTTTTTAATGATTAAAAGAAATGAAGAAAATATTAAACAAGAAGATCAAACACATTTCATTGAGTGGTGTCTCATGTTTTTCTTGTTTGGGATCTATTTTTATAATTGATCTTTTTAGTGAATTATTGGTTGTAGTTTAACTTATTTCTCTTTCCTTTTTGATGATGCATCAATTCTGACATTTCAGAGGTACAGCTGGTCTTCATTAGATATGTGCTGTTACTGACTTTGCCTAACAAGAACAGACCATCGTACCACCTTGAGTTAACTCTGTGCCAGCTGGCGTTGCTCTTGAGAAGGTCATTTCTAAACAAAAGGTTATTTTTTGAAGGTTTTTAATTGGTGTAAGAATCTGGCAGCAAAATGTACTTTTACCTCTTGGTGCCACTGTATTTAATTACCCTCACCCCATTTATCCTCCATGTATTTCCTACCATAGGCTATTGATAACACACATGCTCACGATTTAATTGTAAGTTGTTCAGAAACAGAAAGCTGACTGTACTGCAGGGCATTTTTATATTTCTCTTTTGCAAGATTTGAAATAAAAATAGATTTTTGCATGAATATTGCTTTGTTTTATCAGCTAGTCATCCGATATTCATCAGGACAGCAAATGGGAAGATGGGTGAAAAGTTTTGTCAAATCTATAACCACTGAAAAATCTAAAAATGCTCCCTCTCTACTTAGCAAGGCATGCTGTCATTCTACATTGTTGAAGACGACTTTCATGCTTGTCACTGAAGTGTGATGAACTATATGCAGTTGTTATTTATGTGAAGGAAGAGCCAGATGCTTTTTAAGATTTGTCACCAGGTCTTATTTTTGCATTGTCTATATTGAAACTTTTTGATGTGTTTCAACAATTCCTTCTTTTTGTTCTCTGGAAATTTATTAATGAAGAATGATTGTTTCTGACTATCAAGAGCATACGCTATCATAGACTTTGCTGTGTTAAAGACTGATGTAAATATGTCTGAAGTGTTTGGTGATATAAATTAGCAGATTTCACCCCTGAGAAGTCAGAAATTACACTATCATCTGTGGGTACTTTCAGAATAACTAATGTTTTAACGGGATGTAATACGTTTGGTGAAAAGGGATGAGATAGCCAACTTTATGTGTTCGATTATAAAATGCTGACAGTGCTTCACAGCTCTCCATTTTTATTCATATCAGTGTACCATTAAATTCATCATTAGATTTCTGAAAGTAGTTATTTTCTAGCTACTGTTAATATTTATGTAAATGTTTCTATCTCATGCTCTTCTTCTTTTATATATAATATTTCCTTCTCAGTTTTTTTTATTATTTCTAAACTCTCTATATGTGCGTTTTTTAGTTTATTTGTTTAGGAATACATAGGACTGTTTAAATGTTCAAGTTGTTACTACAAGGAGAATGTACTTTGATGCTTCTTTCCATTAACCTTTCTGTTAATTCACTAACATTATTAATCATTTTGTAGATTTAGTGAGGAATAATTTACTGTTTATGTTATCTGGCACATCTTAAATGATGGCAATTTAAAAATTATTTTCAAGGTTTATATATCAAAGTCTTACAGTTACCAAAGAAGAAGAATTGATCATCTGATAACACTAAATTCACCTTAAAATCTTTATCAGATAATATTTATCCATTCTTATTCCTTTTGTTAGAAAGATGTTGTTACAATGACAGGAATGTCTAAATTGTAAACTCTCCCTTCAAGTGAATTAATTAAACAATGACATTGATGATACTAATAAATAAATCCAAGGATTTTTTTAAGGGAGGTGGTTTGCACCACATAAATTCCCTAGCAAAGTGTTGTGGGGAATTGAAGAATTATAAGGCAGGGTCCTGCCTGCTCTCAAGGAGCTGCACGGTGTGGCTAGGGAGAATAGATATACTGCAAGGGAAGCAGGGGTCTAGAGTTCTATAAGAAATGCCAAAGGAAGCTGGGCACAGTGGCTCACGCCTGTAATCCCAGCACTCTGGGAGGCTGAGGCAGGCGGATTGCTTGAGGTCAGGAGTACAAGACCAGCCTGGGCAACACGGTGAAACTTCGTCTCTACTAAAAATACAAAAATTAGCTGGGTGTGGTAGCGTTACGTGTAATCCCAGCAACTCAGGAGGCTGAGGCATAAGAATCACTTGAACCTGGGAGGTGAAGATTGCAGTGAGCTGAGATGGAGATCACGCCACTGCACTCCTGGGTGACAGAGCAAGACTCTGTCTCAAAAAAAAAAGAAAGAAAGAAAGAAAGAAATGCCGAAGGAGATGAGAGAAGTGCTAAAGGAGTCTGCAAGAAGCAGACACCTCCTTTTGGGGTGACCAGAAATAATGACTGAAATTTGACTTTGCATGGTCTGATAGACAAGAGCATTTCCGATGAATATAATGATAGGAGGAATAGCTTGTTGAAATGAATTTCTCCTATGATCCATTTTGACCTTTCTTATTTCATCATTGTTAATAGCATTTACTTTGTTTCTTGAAGCTGAAAACCTTAAGGGCATTCGATTCCTCCCTTTCCTTTGTCCATCACGTCTAATGGATGGACTCAGGGCTGCATGCTTTCACAAACATTCTCTCACCTGATGTTCACGTGAACCCTGCAGGATTGGTATTTAATGTTCTCACTTAACAGAAAAACTGAGGCTCAGAACAGTTAAGTCACTTCTTCAGTGTCCCTAGCTACTGGTTGTTGGAGCTGGAATCTAACAGAGAGACAGAGGTCTTTCTGATGGACTCTAAATTTCATGCTGAAATGGAGAAGAGCTGAGGAGCACAGAGGAGAGAGAATAGAGAATAAAGAGGGCTAGGTGCGGTGGCTCATGCCTGTAATCCTAGCGCTTTGGGAAGCTAAGGTAAGCGAATCGTTTGAGCGCAGGAGTTCAAGAGCAGCCTTGGCAACATGGCAAAACCCTGTCTCTACAAAAAGTTAAAAAAAATAAGCTGGGCGTAGTGGCACTGGGGAGGCTGAGGTGGGAGGATTGCCTGAACCCGGGAGGCAGAGGTTGCAGTGAGCCGAGAGCACACTACTGCACGCTAGCCTGGGTGACAGAGTGAGACTCCATCTCAAAAAATAAAAGAAGAAAGCTGAGAGGCCATAGGAAATGGCTGCAGAAGTATCACTGGCAAATGCAAGGAAATTATTGTGGTGTACCCTCACTTAAGACCCCAGTGCATGTAAGCGTGTTAGTAACTGATTATGGAGAGCACCTTTGTGCTATTATCAGAATTACTGGGTGTGGGAGACTTTTATAACTGTGCAACTTTTCTATCTCCACATCAGTGCACAGTATATGGACATTTATGTTTTCTACTAAGACAACTCCTCACATTCTGCTCCCGTCAGTTTAGTTTTCCCCAGTACCACTGTTTTGACCACTTTCACACTTCTGTCTACAGTGCTTTCGCTAAGAAGGAATTGGCTAAATTCGAATGCAGATTCTCCTTCTTTTTTTTTTTTTGAGACGGAGTTTCGCTCTTGTTGCCCAAGCTGGAGTGTGATGGCGCCATCTCGGCTCACTGCAACCTCCACCTCCCGGGTTCAAGCAATTCTCCTGCCTCAGCCTCCCGAGTAGCTGGGATTACAGGCGCACGCCA
>NW_012102066.1:441077-442853 GCF_000951045.1 Mandrillus leucophaeus | reverse complement strand
TGTTGGCCAGGCTGGTCTTGAACTCCTGAACTGAAGCTATCTGCCAGCCTCAGTTTCCCAAAGTGCTGGGATTACAGGCATGAACCACTGCTCCTAGCCTCAATTGAGTTTTCTAGGCACTAAAAAGCTTTTGTTCATTATAAAAGTCATACAGAGGCCAGGTACATTGGCTCACACCTGTAATCCCAGCACTTTGGGAGGCCGAGGCAGGTGGATCAGGAAGTCAAGAGTTGTAGACCATCCTGGCCAACATGGCAAAACCCTGTCTGTACTAAAAATACAAAAATTAACTGGGCATGGTGGTGTGCACCTGTAGTCCCAGCTACTCATGAGGCTGAGGCAGGAGAATCGCTTGAACCCAGGACGTGGAGGTTGCAGTGAGCCGAGATTGCACCACTGCACTCCAACCTGGCAACAGAGTGAGACTCCATCTCAAAAAAAAAAGGTAATACAGAAAGTGACCTTGCATAAACTTAGTTTCTCATTTCTAAACAAAAATAAAATATATCTCAGAGTTTTTACAAGGATTCAAGAGCTTTTGCATGCAAATTGTCTGCAAATATATATATATAGCACTTTTTATAAGCATTACATATTACCATTATTTCTCATCCGTTCTTCTTTCTTCTACATTTCTTCTGCCTGCTCTCCCTTTTTTGTCATTGCCTAAAATTTCAATTAATGAATAGTTTGGGAGAACATGGCCAGGTTTGGAAAAAGAAGGAAGAGAGGTATCTTTTCCTTCCCATAAGGACTAAAAGAGGATGTCTCTGTGCTTTGATCATAACTATGGAGTGTTAATTTTAGGACAATCTATAACGCTGTCAATTTCCTAGTTAACGCTTTCAAAATTAAATGTTCTTGCTTTTCTACTGTTAATCATCTGTTCTTATTGAAAGGTCTTTAATGAATATTGACTGTTTTCTCCAAGTTTATAAGATTTTTGGTCTAAAGTGGTTGTCTTAGTCCATTTTCTGTTGCTTATAACAGAATACTTGAAACTGGGTGATTTATAAAGAAAAGGAATTTGTAATTTGCAATTATGGAGGCTGAGAAGTCCAAGGTCACGGCAAGAGCCTTCTTGCTGGTGGGGACTCTGCAGAGTCCCAAAGTGGTGCAGGGCATCACACGGCAAGGGGGCTGGACGTGCTAAGTCAGGTCTGTCATCCTCTCATAAAGCCACCAATTCCACTCCCATCATAATCCATCAGTCCATTAACCCATTAATCCATTAATTCACGAATGGATTTATCTATTCATGAGGGCAGACCCATATGATCCAATCACCTCTTAAAAAGTTCCACCTCTCAATACTGCCACATTGGAGATTAAGCGTCAACATGAATTTTGGAGGGGATATTCAAACCATAGCAGTGGTATCTATTTGAATGTATTTACTTTCAAATAGATAGTAGCAGCAATGTTCTATGATAGCAGTTGTTCAAATAAATGTATTAAACCTTTTTTATAAACAGTCTTGGAAAGAGCACACCAAGTTAGCAAAGATAATAACTAAGAGTCTCATCAAGAGGCATGCGTGTTCCTTGTATCATCAACTTCCATTTCTCCTGCCTATTTTTAAGAATATAAGGCCGGGTGTAGTGGCTCACCCCTGTAATCCCAGCACTTAGGGAGGCCGAGGTGGGCGGATCACAAGGTCAGGAGTTTGAGACCAGTCTGGCCAATATGGTGAAACCCCATCTCTACCAAAAAAATATAAAAAAGTAGCCAGGTGTAGTAGCGCATGCCTGTAATCCCAACTACTCGGGAGGCTGA
>NW_012102066.1:436018-437362 GCF_000951045.1 Mandrillus leucophaeus | reverse complement strand
GCCATCTCGGCTCACTGCAACCTCCACCTCCCGGGTTCAAGCAATTCTCCTGCCTCAGCCTCCCGAGTAGCTGGGATTACAGGCGCACGCCACCAAGCCCGGCTAATTTTTTGTATTTTTAGTAGAAATGGGGTTTCACCATGTTAGCCAGGCTGGTCTTGAACTCCTGACCTCAGGTGGTCCACCTGTCTTGGCCTCCTAAAGTGCTGGGATTACAGGCGTGAGCCACCACGGCCGGCCCCAGATTATCCTTCATAATTTGTGCTTCCTACCTTTTGTATATATCTTTTTCACTTTGAGTTTCCTTGAATTAAAACTTTTTAATTCAACTCTTGGATTGCTTAGTTTTGAATAATTTGAGAGAATTTGGGCTGTTCTTGGTTTATTTAGACCGAAGAAGTACTCTCGGCAGAGTAAAAAGGAGCACTAACTGCTTCTACTTTGGAGCAAGAATCAAAGACTGTGTTAGTATGCAGGGGCTTCCATCACATGACCACAGACTGGATGCCTTAAACAACGGAAGTTTATTTTCTCACAGTTCTGGAGGCCCGAAGTTCAAAATCGAGGTGTCTGCAGGTCTGTTTTCTCCTGAAGTCTCCCTCCTTGGATTGCAGAAGGCCACCTTCTCACTGTCCTCACGTGGTCTTTCCTCTGTGCACTGCATCCCTGGTGTCTCTCTGTATGTATTAATCCTCTCTCCTTTACAAGGACACCAATCAGATTGGATTAGGGCCAACTCTAACAGTGTCACTTTAATTTAATCACCTCTTGTAAAGGTCCTGTGTTCAAATACAGTTGCATTCTAAGGTTCTGAGAGTTAAGGCTTCAGTATATGAATTTAGGGGAACACAATTCAGTCTATAACATCATGGGCCACTCCACTGAAAGGGCGTGTGTGGACAGCCAGAAACCTGGGCACAAGTTCTCACTCTGCCACTCTCTCCATGGGACCTAAGAAAATCACGTAACCCTTCTGATCCTCAGTGTTCTAGTCTGTAAAATGGGGATTATGGCTACCAATCTCAGTTGAATTTTGTTTGTTTGTTTTTGTTTTTTGTTTTTTGTTTTGAGACAGAGTCTCGCTCTGTCGCTCAGGCTAGAGTGCGGTGGTGCAATCTCGGCTCACTGTAGCCTCCACCTCCTGGGTTCACGCCATTCTCCTGCCTCAGCCTCCCGAGTAGCTGGGATTACAAGCAAGCACCACCATGGCCAGAATTTTTGTTATTTTAGTAGAGATGAGGTTTCACCATGTTGGCCAGGCTGGTCTTGAACTCCTGAACTGAAGCTATCTGCCAGCCTCAGTTTCCCAAAGTGCTGGGATTACAGGCATGAACCACTGCTCCT
>NW_012102066.1:432637-433793 GCF_000951045.1 Mandrillus leucophaeus | reverse complement strand
AAAACAATATAAGTATATGAATTGCCCATTTTCAAAACAGGAAAGGAAAAGAAGAAAGCACACATCCCTTTTTTTCTCACTTTTCTTGTTGAAGGAAAGAGACTGAAAAATCATGAACTTATGAAAGATAGAGGAAGAGGTGCCTGAGGAGAAATAGAATATTTTTAAGTAAGAGGATTGGTACCTATATATGTCAGAAGAAGAAATGTAGAAATACAGTTTTTTACATAGTGGAAAAGAAAAGTTTCTCTAAACTGTAGACCAACAAACTTGAGCCTCATCCTGGGCAAATTTCTGGAAATGGATGAGTTACAAATGCTCTCCATAGAATGGGGATTGTTAAAAGCCAGTGTGAGTTCGTCAAGAGTGTCTTGAACTGGACTACCCACATTCTCTATCTCATAAGACCAGGGAAATGGTAAAATAATGTGTCTGAACTTGGGCAAGCAACTAACCAGACATTTTTTTAAAAATATTCTTGAGACAAATGAGAAATCAATTCTAGAGGATAATATAATTGTGTAGACTCATAACTAAGTGAATGATATATGCAAAGGGTCCAAATTCATTGACTTATATTTATGAAATATGATCTTCACATAGCGTGACCTTATTATTAATTGCTAATCTTACATAAAGTTATCAAGGTCATGATTCTCACATTTTCTGATTTGAGAGAGAAAAAAATGCTAAATGACGGAATAGGATCCAAAATATTCATCAGATAGGAAGAGGTGAAATATTTCACATGTATTTTAAACATAAAGTTTAAATGGATACGAAATATTGTGCTAGAATTCCAAGCATTGTGAGATGGAGGAAGAATGACTTGATAGCACTATCTGTAAACAAAGCCAGCTCAATGGAAATAGTAGTGTGATATGGCTGTCCAAAAATGCCGTGAGGTTTCTGCTGTTTTAGTAGGACTGGGATGTCTCAGATGAGACAAAACAGTGCCACTGTACTTTTCACCAGGCATATCTTACCACACACGATTTCCTTTCTTATCACCTCATTTTTAGAAGGATGTGCACAAACTGGAACAAGGTCAGAGAGCAAAAGAAGATTGAGGGAAATTGACATCACATCTTAAAAGGAAGAAATGGGGTTGGGCCTGATGGCTCACACCTATAATCCCAGCACTTTCAGAGGCCGA
>NW_012102066.1:419145-427672 GCF_000951045.1 Mandrillus leucophaeus | reverse complement strand
GACTATGATATACTCCCATATTATCAAAAACACTTATTTTCCTCAATGTAGGAATAGTGCGAGCCTGTCGACCCAGCTGTTTTAGAGGCTGAAGTGAGAGCATCACATGAACCCAGGAGTTCAAGACCAGGCTGGGCAACATAGCAAGACCCTGTCTTAAAACAGATAACAACTGTAAAGTCTATAGGAAAGATTATATCATGTTGATTCAGAAAATAGTTTCCTCTCTTGTTTCTCCCTTTCTTTTCTATCTTCCTTCTACATGAGGCCCTTGTTTATGGAGGAATGTCATACAAGGGTACTTTTCTTGTGCATATCAAGACAGACCTATAGATGCTTTGAGCTATAGTATTCCATATTCATCCCTGCCCTTGAGGCATTAGTAATCTCTTGAGCTGGGCACGGTGGTACACACTTGTAGTCCCATCTACTCACGAGATTGAGGCAGGAGGATTGCTTGAACTCATTGCACTACAGCCTGGGCGACACAGCAAGAGCTTGTCTCTAAAAAAATACATAATCTCTTGAGTATGCTATGACATTTCTCAAGCCTGTGGCCTTATATAAATGTACAGCATTTTCTAATTCCATTCTGATCATTTCAAATAAACACTTTAATTTTATGAAAAAATGTCTTATTACTGTTACTAAAGACTATAGAAAGTTTGTAGTTACAAAGAAGTTACTTGAGTAACTCATTTTGTTAGATGTCAGCCTAGATATCACAACCTCCAGGAAGTACTCCCTTATCTCTTAGATTTAGTTATGTTAATTAGATTTAGTTGTGTATGGTTAGTTAGATTCAGTGTAATTTAATTTAATTAACTTCCGCTATGAGGTCCTGTAACACCCTACACTTTCCCTATCATAGGAGGCAATACAGTGATAACTCTGCAAGTTCAACTCGGCCCTTGGACCATACAGTCCTGGATTCAAATTGTACCTCTACCTCCTAGTGGAGTTTGTCAAGTTACTTAACCTAAGTTCCCCTTTCCTTATACGTAAAGTGAGATTAATAAAACAGGGTTATAGAAGAGAATGTATATTAAGTGCCTATACAGTGCCTGACACATCGTAAGCAATAAATAAGTACTAGATGCTGTCATCATCACCATCACCATCATCATCACCATCACCATCATGACACTTCATTGTAGTTGCTTATTAAATATGCTTATCTTCCTCCATGAAGCAGAGACCACATTTTCTCTGTTCACCTTTATCCCCCTGCTGCCTAACACAGTTTCTGACACAAAATAGAAGTTTAGTAACTTGACTGTTGAATGGTTTAGACAAACCCTGGTGGCCAAACAGCAATGGCTTTGTGGGTTCTACAGTGCCTGCTCCTTAATGCACATAGCTGTCATCTTTTATGCCTCCCAAAGCAACAAGTTCCTTCAAGAGTGGCCTAGTTCCTTCAAGAATGAGCCTAGCAGAATAGATCCTAGATGGAGCAGGGGAGATCACTCAGAGCCAGCAGCATCTCAGAGCTACAAGGGACTTCCTCAGCCTCCCAACCTACCTCTTTCATTTTACAAAGTACATACTAAGACACATCCGTGACTCAGTCAGGCTACAATTGACACAATGGAGGGCTGTAGACCTGAGAACAGGGATTTAGAAGACAATTGAGTCAGAGCAATGTAGCTACATTTCAGTTTAATTTTTTAAATCTATCACCATTTTATCTATGAAATTTGTTTTTTATTCTTTAAGGATAACATGTAGCTAAGTGCTTATAAATAATAAATGCAAAATCATAATAATTAGCTTGGCTAGGAGCAGTAGCTCACACCTGCAATCCCCACATTTTGGGAGGCCGAGGCAGGAAGACTGCTTGAGGCCAGGAGTTCAAGATCAGCCTAGGTAAAATAGCGTGACCCTATCTCTACAAAAATTTTAAAAATTAACAGGGTGTGGTGGTGTGTGCCTGTAGTCCCAGCCACTCAAGAGGCTGAGGCAGGAGGATCACTTGAGCCCAGGCATTGGATGCTGAAGTGAGCTATGATAGCCACCTAGGCAACAGCATGACATCCTGTCTCAAAAACTAAATAAATAGGCCGAGTGCAGTGGCTCACACCTGTAATCCCAGCACTCTGGGAGGCCAAGGCGGGTGGATCACCTGAGGTCAGGAGTTAGAGACCAGCCTGGCTAACGTGGTGAGACCCCATCTCTACTAAAAACACGAAAAATTAGCTGGGCGTGGTGGTGCATGCTTGTAATCCCAGCTACTCGGGAGGCTGAGGCAGGAGAATTGCATGAACCCAGGAGGTGGAGATTGCAGTGAGCCGAGATTGCACTATTGCACTCCAGCCTGGGCAACAAGAGCGAAACTCTTGTCTCAAAACTAAAATAAAATAAAAAAATAAATATTAGCCAGAGATGATGTTATCTAACGAAGGAAAAAGTAATATTCACTACAAATATGAAGAATGTCTACCACCTCTCTAGCATTTCATTAAGGGAGTACACTGTGGTTCTGATCACCTGCTTTCTGAATTTTATCATAAATTATATTTTGAATGAATAATCTGTGACTGTATTGGCAAAAATAGTCAAATATGAGATATTTGTAAAAGATGTAAGCCATTTGAATACTCTAGTTACTCTAATTCTAAGGATCGCTATTCCACAGAGGCCACTACTCTGCTTTGGAAGAGTTTCATTATACTTCCCTAGCAATGTAAGACATAAGGAATCCACAGAGTGGTTTTTACATCCCTTGCATTTACCCAAATACACCATCAGAGGGCAGCGCACACCTGGTTAACTTAAAAACTGCCTGTCTGGAGGCCTTATCAAAATAGTTGTCAAATTAGTCTAAGACATTCCTAAATTACCACTCAGATAGGCAGGAAAGCTGTTGGAAAAGACAAAAGGAGCAAAGATTTTTAAAAAGACAAAAGAATGCATTCCTTAAGACTCTGAGTTTCTACAAAAGGGAATCTGGAGCTAATCAATGCTGCAAAATGGGATAATGGAGTTAAAAAAGGAATTTCCTCAATCTGAGAAAACAGATTTGTTACATTT
Organism: Mandrillus leucophaeus; assembly: GCF_000951045.1. NCBI lineage: Eukaryota > Metazoa > Chordata > Mammalia > Primates > Cercopithecidae > Mandrillus > Mandrillus leucophaeus. The sequence continues at coordinate 424,642 of NW_012102066.1, read as the reverse complement.
GAAAGACTTTTACTGCATATGATCATCTGAACACCAGTTACTAAACAAAAATCAGATCTCCTTGTTCCTGTTAAGATGTGCTAATTAGTAAATGGCAACAAAGCCCACCATATAAAAGGGTCCCTTCAGTAATGTCTTCTTGAGTGAACAAAAATCAAGCCTGCCTTATATTGTATTCTGCTTTGCATCACAAACAGTTTTAGTGGATTTCTGGAAAAGCATCAGCAGTTTTTTTGAATTTTAAATTCTGGAATTATATAACTATATAGGCAGGCTTTTTTATAATAGAATATATTAGCTTTAAAACAGGTGATATTTAAATAGAAGACTTTAAATGTAAAAATCAGTAGAGCCTCGTTAAGGCTGTAAATCCAGAATTTGTGATAATGTGGATTAAATATTATTTACATAACATATAAGGAGGCTGGGCGCAGGGGCTCACGCCTGTAATCCCGGCACTTTGGGAGGCCGAGGCAGGTGGATTACCTGAGGTCAGGAGTTCGAGAGCAGCCTGACCAATATGGTGAAACCCCATCTCTACTAAAAATATAAAATTAGCCAGGCGTGGTGGCACATGCCTGTAATCCCTGCTCCTGTGGAGGCTGAGGCAGGAGAATCGCCTGAACCCAGGAGGCGGAGGTTGCAGTGAGCTAAGATTAAGCCATTGCACTCCAGCCTGGGCAACAAGAGCAAAACTCTGTCTCAAATAAACAAACACACACATATAAGGAAAGGGATTTGCTAAGCAAATACATAGTCTAAGCAGTGGGCAAGAGGAAATGCTTCAATTATTTAAGAAGAATTTTTAAGTTTAATTCTAATCTTGTTTGCAAAAGAAATATGATGTATATGCATTTCTAACCAGCTTCTTGCATGATTCTAATACAGTCACCTAGTACCAGTAAACAGACTGCTCTTTGATTTTTTCTAGAACACCAGGCACTGCTTTCTTGGAGTAGATGATTAACCCAGCTAAAGCTTGATTTTTACTAGCTAGCACTTTGTTAACCTAGTGTGTTATATTGTGTGACTTTAAAATGATAAAAACAAAATAAAGTGGAGTTCTTATTCAGGTTAGTGCTCTAGTCCAAGTCACTAACAATTTACTATGTAATAGACATTCTAAGATTTCTGCCAACAATTCTACTTTCAATATATAAAATCAATTTTCAGAAAACTGTAAAGATGATTTCCTTGTTCAATTAAGTTTCTACTAATTATAGAAAAGATTATATTGCACACTTTTCTCAAGTTACCTATGGGACTGACAATATGTCCATGTGTCCTGACAGTAAAGTCAGTTATCTGAATACGTTCCATTTTGGAGTAACAGATCTAAGTGCTAAGCAATTAACCACCACCACATTCAAGTTTAGAACTGGAAGATCTTTCGTTATATTAATAGACCCTTTATTTTTAGATATAACAAAATACCAAAGATAAATGACCACATATGTCCTAATGTACTTGAGAAATCTCGCTACTAATGCTGTGTCACTAATTTTTTAGTACTGTATTTAAGAAAAAAAAAAAAAACCTGTCTTTTCTATTGGCATCATTCAAGGAAAAAAAAAAAAAAGCTGAATCAGGATGTTTCTGTGTGAATGCACATTCCTCACTAAATCTCTCAGGCAGCTGCTTTAGTCACTGTTACTAACACCTTGCTCTGTCATCTCTTTGTATACATGTCTAATTTATCAGTTTCTTGTAGATTGTCAGCAGCCTGCTGCCTCCGTACCGCCACAGTGCTCACAACTAGCCGGGAGGCAAGACTGCCCGACTGTCAGGTAAATTCAGATGTCCTTTCCTTTCCCACCCAGCTGCATGTCAGATCCATAGACCCCAGCTCCACTTTCCAACACCTGAACTGCCTAGGCATCCTTATGTTTTGCTATATTTTATTTCAAGTGTGGGTTACATAGACACACATTGGACACCTGCAGTCCCTGTGTTCCCAATGGGAATACAAGAGAGCTGGGGTTTATTTTGCTGGCTGCCAGCTGGTAGTCTACAGGCTGCGTTCAGCCCCTTTGTCTGTGTAAATACTTGGATTAGTCCACTGTTTCATTCCTTTCCAAAAAATAAAAGCTGGAATTGTTATGATGTTTGTCCTACTTTTCATTTTCTTTTGTCTTTAAAATATATTTATTTTCCTATGAAATCCAAGGGACGCCAATATACTAATTGACTTGCTTTGATTCCTATACATTATACGTATTAAAACATCACTATATACTCCATGAATATGTGCAATTATTATTTGTCAATTTAAAAAAATAAAATCCCCGCTACTCAGGAGGCTGAGGTAGGAGGATCAATCGCTTGAGCCTGGGAGTTCAAGGCTGCAGCGAGCTATGATCACACCACTGCACACCTGCCTGGTGAGTAAGATCCTGTCGCTAAAAAACAAAACAAAACAAAAACCACAGTAAAATAAAACTTAAAATGTTTAAATAGGCCAGGCGTGATGACTCACACCTGTAATCCCAGCACTTCAGGAGGCTAAGGCAGAGGGATTACCTGAGGTCAGGAGTCTGAGACCAGCCTGGGCAACATGGTGAAACCCCATCTCTACTAAAAATACAAAAATTAGCCAGACGTGGTGGCACATGCCTGCAATCCCAGCTACTCGGGAGGCTGAGACAAGAGAATCACTTGAACCCAGGAGGTGGAGGTTGCAGTGAGCTAAGATGGTGCCACTGCACTCCAGCCTAGATGACAGAGAGTCCATCTAAAAAAAAAAAAATTAAAAAATTAAAAAGATATGTATCTCAGGCCAACAAACAGGAAGATAGGAAGAATAGAAAGGATTAGATACAAAGGCTGGGTGCAGTGCCTCACGCCTGTAATCTCAGCACTTTTGGGAGGCTGAGGCAGGAGGATTGCTTGAGTTCATGGATTTGCAGTTACAGTGAGTAAAATCACATCACTGCACTCCAGTCTGGGTGACAGAGCAAGACCCTGTCGATAGATAGATAGACAGACAGACAAAACAGCTGTGTAAAAGTGTTTCTGTGTTTCTGTTCTCTGTCCACGCAGTAGCCTTGGTAAAAACTAAATTTGAAAGGTAGAGGAAAACATTGTAGTCAGCATTCAAAAGAAAATATTTGCTGTGACAGTGAACTTTATGTGAGATTACTTGAAAAATTGTAAAAACAGGTTTGCACAGTCCCTGAACACTAACTGGAGAGTTTGCTGACAATTCCGATTCCAAAGGAAAGCTTTCCGAATCAGTCATGAATTGCCCTCCATCCTGGTGAACCTCCACATAGCATCTCAGCATTCCATCAGGACCTCGCCTCCATCCTGGAATCTTCAGCCACCTGGCCTCTGATGGTGCCAGACTTTAGTAGTCTGGTTGTGGTTTTCATCGTCTGCTCAGTGTTGTCTCCTTATCACAGCTGTTGCCCTTCTACCAGGGGAAGGCTTCTTTTGAGCAGGGGCAGGCCCAAACACTTTCCATGTGTGTCTGAGGAGTAGATGTCAGTAGCAGGCTACACGTGGTCGGGGTCAGAGCCAGGGGAGCTGGGGTGCCACAAGTGTGGAAGCACAGTGGCAGCTGAAGCCCAAGTGTCACATGGTCTTAGAGCCGATTGTGCAGCCAGTTTTATCAGTGGAACATTGAGTTAGCACAGAAAGGTACATTACTGGCCAAGTGTCGTGGCTAACGCCTGTAATCCCAGCACTTTGGGAGGCTGAGGTGGGAGGAGGGCTTGAACCCAGAACTTCGAGACCAGTCTGGGCAACACAGGGAGACCGCCCCCCCAACCTCTACAAACATTTTTTTAAAAATCAGCCAGGTGTCATGGCACATGCCTGTAGTCCCAGCTATTTAGGAAGCTGAGGTGGGAGGATCGCTTGAGCTGGTGAGGTCAAGGCTGCAGCGAGCTGTGATTGCACCACTGCGCTCCAGCCTCGGTAACAGAGCAAAACCTTGTCTCAAAAAACAAATAAATAAATAAAAAGAAAAATACATTATAAAATAGGTTACTAGCCAGCAGTTTCCAATTGGTGTCTTTTAGTCGATTGTTCCCACCACCTTCAGCAACAGGGCTTTAAGAAAGATTCTTCGCGGCCGGGTGCGGTGGCTCACGCCTGTAATCCCAGCACTTTCGGAGCCCGAGGTGGGCGGATCACGAGGTCAAGAGATCGAGACCATCCTGGCTAACATGGTGAAACCCTGTCTCTACTCAGCGGGGCATGGTGGCATGTGCCTATAGTCGCAGCTATTCAGGAGGCTGAGGCAGAATAATCACTTGAACCCGGGAGGCGGAGGTTGCAGTGAGCTGAAATGGTGCCACTGCACTCCAGCCTGGTGACAGAGCGAGACTGTGTCCCAAAAAAGGGAAAAAAAAAAGAAATAATGATAGTATAATTATAGATTTATCTCAGTTATGTAAGTAACTGAATGTAAATATTCAAACTCGTCTCAGTGGGATTCTACATGTGTAGCAGTTAAGAACATAGGCTCTTCACCTACAGTCCATTCTCTACCAAGCACCCCCAGCCCTTACCCAGGGCCTGGGTCAGTGCTGGGCACATGACAGCTGTTCACTGAATATTGATTATACCCGAATGAGTGAATGAGCTCTGGAATCAGGTTGCTTGGGTTGAAATCCCACCTCTAATACCCACTAGTTGTTTAATTTTGGAAAATTTCTTTTGCTGGCTAAGATTCCATTTCTTCACTTGTAAAGTTCAGGTGACAGTAGTTATTGGGGGAATTCAGTGAGGCACACTCCTGGCTTGGAGTGCCTGCTCGGGAACTGTTATCAATACTGTTTTAGTATCTTCCCATTCCTCAAGACAAAGATCTGCAATCTCTTAACCTCTCTAATTTGCTCGAAGAAAGCATGGAGCAGGCTACTGTTTCGTTTGCTTGTTTGTTTCAGATTGGGTCTGGCTAGGTTGCCCAAACTGGACTTGATCCCTGGGCTCAAGCAATCCTCCTGCCTCAGAAGACTACTGCTTTAAGTGTTTCCATTAAGTAGGAAATGGAAAGGCTGGCAGGAGATTTTTTTAACTTTTTTTTTTCCACCTTGCTTGTTTTTTGAGAACCAGTTTGACTAAACAATTATGTAGTCTAGTTCCATCTGCTCTGAGATTAATGAATTTAGGTTGCTTACTACTGCCACAGGGATGATTTACTTCAAAGAAAAGCAATTTAATGAATTGCAAATATTTCCAGCTTCTCAAATGTTTCCAGTTTCTACCCGCATGAATACAGCCTGATCTAGAGCCCAATTCTACTGTTCCCCATCGTGGTCTGCATAAAGAAATGATTAAATGCATATAGATCTGAAAAGGCTCCTTTTCAAAGTTGCTGGGATGATGACTGACTCTCTTCCCACCCATACCCACTGCTAAATGGGTCAATGTTAATACTTTCATTGCCCTTTTTACTCCTTCTTGGCAGAAAAGGTAACCCATAGCCAACATTCGAATTCTTAGTATAAACCAGACAAGGTTTCAGTTCTTTTTTTTTTTTTTTTTTTTT
>NW_012102066.1:415514-417980 GCF_000951045.1 Mandrillus leucophaeus | reverse complement strand
CAGTGAACCAAGCACTCCAACTTGGGGGACAGAGTGAGACTCTATCTTAAAAAAAAAAAAAAAAATTATTTTGTACTTCCCTCAGTTTATACATATATTCAAACAGCTTTTAAGGTGAATGATTTTTTTTAATAAAAGAGCATTTTCTCGCATTTAATAATGTAGAACTTTTCAGTTGGGCACAGTGACTCACCTCTGTAGTCCCAGCACATTGGGGGGCCAAAGTGGGAAGATCACTGGAGCCCAGGATTTCCAGACCAGCCTAGGCAACTTGGTGAAACCCTGTCCTTTAAAAAAAAAAAACAAAAATTAGGCATAGTGGGCTGCATCTGTAGTCCCAGCTAGTCAGGAGGCTGCGGTGGGAGGATCGTTTGAGCCTAGGAGTTCAAGGCAGCAGTGAGCCGAGATTGTGCCACTGTGTTCCAGCTTGGGTGGCATAAGAGGACCCTGTCTCCAAAAAAAGAAAAAAAGTAGAATATTTCCATGTATACTTTGTACAGGCTGATTCCATTGTAGAGCTAAATTATCAAAACTGTTTATAGATAATAGATATTATAATATGAAAGGAATGCCCAAGGTTTATAGCCTTGGATATAATATTGAAATATATAGAGTTGTTTAGTATTTAACACTTCCCTTCTATCAAGTAGTTTTCCACTTGGGAAAAAAAAAAGAAACTTCCTGAAGTGGTATCCAATTTTATATCTTAGTAACAGTTTCCTAAACTTGTTGTTTACAACGTGATCTACCTATGTAAAGTAAAAACAATGGTAAATGTTGAGTAACAAGTGGACTCTTGAAAATATTTAGCAATCACAACTGAAACTGAATTCATTCTATGACTTAAATGATTATAATTTATCAAATATTTATATCCAAGAAATAATATCTTAACCTGTAAGCCAAGAACGTGTGTTTTACAGGTTAATTTACACATAATATACACCATGGGATTGCAGCATTTTATGCAAATTAAAAATATAATACTATAGATAATAACTCACTTTATATGAGAAATCTATCTAAAGGAGTGAAAAAATGTTTAAATCATCACGAATGATGTAAGGTCAAGATGTGAGGCAAAGTGAGTTGTAACCCATATTTAAGCTATTGTTACACACTTCAGCTGGTCAAGCAGAAACATTTGTCCTCCTTTATCAAAAAGAATACCGAGGCCAGGCGCAGTGGCTCACGCCTGTAATCCCAACACTTTGGGAGGCCAAGGCGGGTGGATCCCAAGGTCAGGAGTTCGAGACTATCCTGGCTAACACAGTGAAACCCTGTCTCTACTAAAAAAAAATACAAAAAATACAAAAAGTTAGCCGGGTGTGGTGGCATGTGCCTGTAGTCCCAGCTACTCGGGAGGCTGAGGCAGGAGAATGGCTTGAACCTGGGAGGTGGAGGTTGCAGTGAGCCCAGATCGCGCCACTGCACTCCAGGCCGGGCGACAGATTGAGACTCTGTCTCAAAAAAAAAAAAGGGTATTGGATTACACAAGGTCTTCAAAAACATATCTTTCTTGGGCGGACATGGTGGCTCATGCCTGTAATCCTAGCACTTTGGGAAGTTGAGGCAGGCTGATCACTTGAGGTTCGAGTTCAAGACCAGCCTGGGCAACATGGTGAAACTCCGTCTCTACTAAAAATACAAAAATTAGCCAGGTGTGGTGGCACAGGCCTGTAATCCCAGCTACTCAGGAGGCTGAGGCACTAGAATTGCTTGAACCCAGGAGGCAGAGGTTGTAGTGAGCTGAGATCGCGCCACTGCATTCCAGCCTGGGCGACAAAGTGAGATTCTGCTCAAAAGAAAAGAAAATATAAAAACCAACCCCATATCTTTCTTGTGTAATGTGACCATTCTGTGTTACTTGCCATAAATCACATTGCATAATATGTTTAATTCCCTAAAAAGAAATTAGTTCTGGTGCTGACTTCCACAGCACATATAGTAAAATTGGAATGATACAGAGATTAGCATGACCCCTGCACGAGGATGACACAAATTAGTGAAGGGTTCCATATTAAAATAAAGTAAAAAGAAGAAATAAAACACTTAAAAAAAAGACATTAGCTCTAAGTCATGCATATTTACAGAAAGAAACTGTTAGGTCCGTGGGAAAGTCTGACCTGTAACCTGCTGTTTCCCAGGCCGTCAAACTCCGTTTAGAGGGTCAAGCATGAATCTTGCCATACATTATTTTCTGTTTTCTTTTTTAAAGATTTTCTTTTCTGTTTTTGAGAAGGAGTTTTGCTATTGTTAACCAGGCTGGAGTGCAATGGCATGGTCTCGGCTCACCACAACCTCCACCTCCCGGGTTCAAGCGATTCTCCTGCCTCAGCCTCCGGAGTAGCTGAGATTACAGGCATGTGTCACGACGCCCGGCTTATTATTATTATTATTATTCTTTGTATTTTTAGTGGAGACAGGGTTTCTCCATGTTGGTCAGGCTGGTCTTGAACTCCCAAC
>NW_012102066.1:406116-414559 GCF_000951045.1 Mandrillus leucophaeus | reverse complement strand
AAATAATTTTTATCAGTGCTTGTCTTTTTTGTTGTTGTTGTTGTTGAGACGGAGTCTCGCTCTGTCACCCAGGCTGGAGTGCAATGGCGCGATCTCAGCTCACTGCCAACCTCTGCCTCCTGGGTTCACGCCATTCTCCTGCCTCAGCCTCCCGACTAGCTGGGACTACAGTCGCCCGCCACCAAGCCCGGCTAATTTTTATTGTATTTTTAGTAGAGACGGGGTGTCACCATGTTAGCCAGAATGGTCTCGATCTCCTGACCTCGTGATCCGCCCATCTCGGCCTCCCAAAGTGCTGGGATTACAGGCGTGAGCCACCATGCCAGGCAATCAGTGCTTGTCTTAACCAGTTCAGAACAGCAAATCTTCTTTTAAACTAAACTTACAACACTTTAAAAAGTTTGGGAAGTAAGAATAACCTCAAGCCAATCAGATATTTTACATAATTGCGATTTTGTATTAAAATGTAAGAGATATAAAGGATAATTTCAATACCAAAGATAAAAAGTATTTGTTTAATACTAATTTTAATGACTCCAACAATATTAGCTTTAAAAAGCTATGCTTAAATAGTAATAATGAGCCTTGAATCATTCTCTCAAACATCACTTCTGGCAGAAACAAATTATATAGTACTGACTTTCATAGTTTAAGGGAAAATAAGAGTTTTAGAAAAATACTCATCTTTTCTAATTAAAAAAAAAAAATCCCATGTTGTGATTCCCCCACTGCTAGTCTCATTTTTTTTGTTTGTTTGTTTGTTTGTTTGAGAGGGAGTCTCGCCCTGTCGCGAGGCTGCTGGAGTGCAGTGACACCATCTTGGTTCACTGCAATCTCTGCCTCCTGGATTCAAGCAGTTCTCCTGCCTCATCCTCCCAAGTAGCTGGGACTGCAGGCACACACCACCATGACCAGCTAATTTTTTTTTGTATTTTTAGTAGAGACAGGGTTTCACCATGTTGGTCAGAATGGTCTCGATCTCTTGACCTCATGATCCGCCCGCCCCGGCCTCCCAAAGTGCTGGGATTACAGGTGTGAGCCACTGTGCCCGGCCACTAATCACATTTTAAAAGGCCCAAACCCAAATGTGTTTTGTCATTTTATACTAGGAAACTCAAATGATTTTGCTTCTTTATTCTTCAAGATTATTCATCCAGACACTGATAGACCTGAGCACGGGTTCATTCAAACTAGAGGCTATCATAGGCGGTCATTTGGAAAGCTACTATATACTTAACAAATGTGAAATGTTAGGCTGGACTCGGTGGCTCATGCCTATAATCCCAACACTTTGGGAGGCCGAGGCAGGTGGATCACCTGAGGTCAGGAGTTTAAGACCAGTCTGGCCAATATGGCAAAACCCCATCGCTACTAAAAATACAAAAATTGGCCGGGCATGGTGGTGCGTGCCTGAAATCCCAGCTGCTTGGGAGGCTGAGGCAGGAGAATTGCTTGAACCCGGGAGGTGGAGGCTGCAGTGATCTGCCTGGGTAAAAGAGCGAGACTCATCTTAAAAAAAAAAAAAAAAAAAAGGTGAAATATAAAACTCTTCTGTATTTTGTATACCTCCAAGCCCAAGCAGGAATCCTTAGAGCAAATTAGACTTCCACAGGCAAATTTTTATCCTAGTGAATCTGGATCTACCAGATAACTATAGAATCCTCTAAACTCCAAAGCTTTGGTCAACCTACCAGTACCACCAGCATCAGTGGGAGCTCATTAAAAATGCAGAATCTCAGGTCCCACCCCACACCTAATGAATCCAAATCTGCCCTTTATACTGAGATCCCCAGGTAATTTGAATGCATATTAAAGTTTGAAAAGAACTGATCTCATGAAATCTTACAGCTAACGCAGAGACCTAGGAGAACAACACTGTGCAAAAATTGAAAAGAACTTCTGTAAAATGCTGGGGGCAAGAAAAGAAAGAAAAAAAAAAGAGTGCCTTTCATATATCATTTCCTTAATACATTTCATTTTTCTTTTTTATGCCTTGTTTTGAAAAGCCACCATTATCTTGGCATGCTTTAGATGGAAACCATTTACTGTGCAAGATTTCTGTTCATGTTCTTAAATGTATGCAAAAATAACTTGTCTAACCCCTACTACCGTGCCTGGCCCTTTGAAATGTGTTTCTTGCTGACGTGCTTGTTTCTCCTTTCCAGTCCTGACACAGCTCTCCCCGAGGAGCAGCCACATTCCAGCTCCCAGTGCGCCCCTCTCCACTGTCTCTCCAAGCCTCCTCACCCCTAGTCTTCATCTCCTGTGGACGAACATCTGGGGTGGAAGTTTTGTAGCCACACACAGGATACTGCCCAAGATTCAGCGGGTGTTTTCTTCTCAGTTGTTAGATGTACAATTGGATTAATGTCCGTCATTTTGGAAGACGAGAGAAAATTGAGAAGAACACGAAGCACAGACCCTGATGTGATAAAACATTTGTGGTTTCTCTGAGTCACAGATAAACTTCTGCCATCAAATGGCTACAGTTCATTTAAGTTTAAAAAAAAGAAAAGAGAAACAGGAAACATGTCTCAGATGGCTGGCTTTACCTCGATAGCATAAGAGAGACCTAAGACATGTAAAATACATGTGTTGTAATATCTTTCCTCACACTCCAAATTCAGCTAGGGAAGTTGATTCCAATATTTTTGTCATTGATATTTATTTTGTACTTTGTTTGCCACATGATTTATGTCTATAAAAATAATTTCTCTGAAGTGAATTTACTTCATTTATTTTCAAATAAGCATAATTTGCTCAATTAAGTATGAGTTTGAATTTAGTTTGAAATCTGGAATTGGCCAGACTGTGGTCATTTTTCTTGCACAAAATGATAAATGAGGTGCATCAGAATGTTAACAATAACTGTATTTTGCTGCTACGCTGGTATTGTTTATGCACTTATTTTCTAATCAGTAGCTTATTAACTGCTGGGTTTTGTTTTTGTATTTTTAACTAGAGTTCTTCACTGGACATTACTAAGTAAATCTAAGAAAGAGACTAAGTTATGATTTATTGACTTATTCAAGTTTTGATGGCATCTTTAATTTTATTTTTTCATCGCAGTTGAGTAGATGTACTGGTGCTGCTCCTTTGTATGTGTGTATGTGTGTGATAACGTTAAAGAAGGCTCAATAACTTGAAGGGAAAAAAATGGTGTGTTTATTTAACGACCAGGATTTTTTTTACTTCTCCCAAAATCAGGGTCCTACTGAGTCTTTCCTGATAAAAGGTATCAAGTACAAATAGGAAAATATATACATACATAGATGTAAGATAGCCTTTAATTAATTAATTTACCCAGAGAGTGTTCAAAGTTTGATTAAAATTGTATGTTTTGTTGTTGTTAGGTTTTTTCATAACGAATCTTCCTTGCCAAAAAACAATAGATAATAAACCTTAGCTCATTGTCTACTTTTGACAAACACTCAGGTGCCTACAAACATTCTATTATCTTGAGATAATACATGTTCCTGGTTAATTTACAGATTCTGCTGGGTAACTTTTATGACTTGGTTTAAGGCAGTGGATTTTCATAGCAAAATTTATTTTGCACATAATCTGACAAACAAGGAAAACAGCTAACTGAGCTGAAAGGTCTAACACTCTTGGGCTCCTTAACCATCAAGTGCTGCCCACACAATTGCTCCTAGCCCTGATTCCTTGTCTTTGTCAGGTAGCCTTAACTTATTTAAAACCATAAGGGTTTACCTTTTCATGTAAAGACATCTGTAACTTCTCTTCAAAACAAAAATGACCCTCACTGTTAACACAAAGGACAGTTACCAGTGTAGGGCACTGAAAAAGGAGATCCAGGAGCCACTCAGCTTACTGAGCGGACATGGGTGGCACAGAAATGGAGTGGTCCATCAGAGACCAAATGGTAAGTCATAAAGCACATTGCAGGAGCTTTTGTCAGTCATACACCTATTAAGTAGTGGTCGCTATTACCAAAGCAACCAGGACGTTTTGTGTTCTTTATATGAGTGCTATTTTCCACAGTGTCATTTATTATGCAACGTGGAGTAGAGTTGAATTCTTCACCAAAATAGGGATTCAGGTTAAAGTACAGAAACAGAAACAAAACGATTCGACGCGAAGGTCCTAACCATAGCAGCCTAACCTTCCGCTCTTTTCTACCTGCATGGCCTTGCTGTTCCTAAATATTGTCTTCATTTCATTGGTGTTGTGTCTGTCTGGTACCAGTATTGGTGTGACTGTGGATTTTATCAGAGTTCAATGAAAGAAAGCTTACCCCTGCCCTCACTTTTTGTTTTTTATTTTTCCCCCTTTGTCAAGCACCATGTATTTGGACCTGACAAGTGGCATAGCTGCTAAGCTGACTTTTAATAAAAACTGTTTGTGCCTGAGGGAAATATATGCCTTTTTAAAACGTACCTCAGAACATGTTCCTATATCACTGCATCGGTTTTGTTTGGGGGACTGGGAGTTCAGCAGGAAGTACTGTCTGTGTGTGAGGACGGGGCAGTACTGCTGGTCGGCGATGTTGTATTTGCATTCTTTATCCCTAACTCTGGATCTAGGACTCCATGAAAAGCCGGGTCACACACAAAACATGTATTTCTTCCAATACAAAGTGTATTATTACGTCTATTATAAACTAGTTTCATTTCAGTTATTTATCTTCATAGAGTGGGAAAGGCTTGTTCTGAAATACTAATTCTATGAAAATAATAATTTTAGTGAATCTTTGCCAAGAAGTTATAGAAACTTGGAAATACATTTCTCATTTTCAGCACAAAATTAAGTGATAGTCCCTAAGAAGTAAGAGAGAATAACATGTATTTACACTGTGGCATCATTTAGTATAGTTTAAACTGAGCCATATCTCTATTTATTTATAGGCATTTAAAATGAATCAATATGTGTAGTGTTGATAAAAATCAGTATCTGTAAAGATAACATCAGGAATTCAAAAGGAAATTGAAAAGTGGAAGAACTAGTGAGAACCGAAAAGAGTGAACCTCTTTAAGACTGATTGAAGACATACTTGGAGAGGAAAAATAAACAGCAGAAATACACTAAAAAATACTGGCTAATTATTGCAAACACAGTGAGCAAAGATTAATGCTAACTAAGTAAAAGTAGTTGGCAAAGTAAACAGGTAGTTTTTAAAAAGTAAGCACAATTACAATATTGAAAAGAATAGTATGGAGAAATGCTTTTCTCCTGAGGATTTTCCTTAATCAAAAAATAAGAAGCAGCAATAAATCGTCTTTGGCCTGAGTGCTGAGTGGCATAAATAAAGGAGCTTGGCTTGATCTTTCTCGTCCACACATAATCCATTAGATCCCATTCATATATCCAATTCTGGATTCTAATAAAAGGAATTTGGAGAATTTGAGAAAAAGGAAAATTGTTAAATAAGAGAAGACCTATTTAGAAATTATACTTTAGTCTAACCATGAGGAGGTACAATAGTGGTCTTCAAGAAAAGAACATTTAACAAATGATAGATATCAGCTAAGATATTGTTACTAAGTCTAGAATGAAAAAGGCTTCAGTGTGAAGCATGTATAGTAACTCTAGGAAAGAGATTTTTAATACTGGGAAATTAACATGGAAATTGATAATCATAAGGAATAGTTGTTTTTTAAAAATTGAATATCATTGGTGGTCTAGTAAGTATTAAGTGGCAAGATAGGAGAATGCATTTCAGTTCTGGGAGCTCATAATCCTGTGATTCTTTTAAGTTTTAAGATACGTTAAAGTTTTACTGGTTAATCATAAAATATTTTGTATTTGAAAATAGGATGGCAATCTTAATTTTTCCAAGATATTGGTTGGAAAAAAAGAAGGATTGTTGGTATTATTTTTTCTTCCAGCTATATTCTATGGTATCTTTAAAATTGTTCAGAATATAGTACTTTTACTAAAAAACTTCAATTGTCGGAGTCTAGAAAACAATGTCCTCAGGAATACTTCAGAAATAGAAGGTATGCAGTCCCTTAGTGGGGGCAAATGCATTTCAGATTTTGTCTTTATTTAGAAGGATCTTCAGTCTACAACATTTGCTTTTTCGTGCTTTGGAAAATATCCTTGTGCAGAGAAGTCCTTCTGTTTGAAACAAGCATGAAACATTGGTCCAATAACCTAAGAATATGGAAATTTCTTGATAGTCTGTATTAATTAAAGTTCTCTACATGTCTCAAATGGAGATCACAAAACATGAAAAGGAAGAAATGAAATACCTTTTCTTCTGGGATGAGTGTCAATTTTAATGTATAATTGTCATAATCAGTCAAAAGTTACAATCTGTCCCTCAGTGACATCGGGGGAAGCTGATGGATTTCCAGTAAGGAGCTGTGGTGGGTTCAACCTCAGGCTGCCACAAATACATAGATATGGTAGGTAGGAAGTAGGACTACATTTGAAAGAAACTTACAGGATAAAGTTCACAATTTTAAAAAGGTTGCCCTCCAGTTTTTTTGTTTGTTTATAAACTAGAGTGATTTTAAGTAATCCTTACATTTAAGGCTGCAAAAAATGTACAAGAATATGTTTTCAAGTAAAGGGAACATAATTCTTCAAAAAGCTGTTGAACTGGAGTTATGATAGGTTATGACAGATAGCATGATCAGTGCTGATACTGACAAGTACTTTTTTATCTTAAAATCAACTTCTATGGAACTACAAGATCAATCTAGCTCCCGAGTGACCTTTTCCATTGTCTGTAATAATGCCCTCGGATGAGTTGTGTCTAAAATTAAGTTCATCTTTATTTATATGCCAACTTAACTGCCAGAGTCCCTAATGTATTGCATTTGTAACCTGATCCTATTATGTTAATACCTGAAAGATTTCATCTAGACATGTCTTTCGTCCGTATTATTCAAAGTGTAATTGAAAGAGATATTTAGTATGTTCCCCAACTGAGAATTTTCCAGAATATTCTACTTAAGAAGAAGAAGAGCAATTAACTGCCTTTAGTGTAAGGGCGAGAGTGCATAGAAATATGCAATGTAAAATGTTTGCATGAATTATTTCACATCATGTAAGCTTTCCCATATTCATAAGATGAACACTATAGAAGTCTCATTTCTCTGTGATCTTCTGTCCATTAGGAGTGTAAGGAGATTGTTATCTATATCTAGTCTCCTTTCCATATTGAAATGCATGGCTCTAATCCTTGGTGTATTTTTATCCCTTACTTCTCGAGTTATTTAAAATTTGCCCTATTTAAACTGAAGCCTGGATAAACTGCTGAGCCAGATTATTCCTGTGATTGGAATTTAATTGCTGTAGAACACTCGTTGAGAACATATTTTTTACTTTTTTTCTTTCAGAATTATTATTCGATCATTTTCTCTAATGAAAACACCGAGAAGTAAATCTGGTGCTTCTTAGTGTAAATATGTTTTTCTTTTTAAAAAATCATTTTAAAACAAAGCTGAGAGAACTATAAAGTAAGGGGAAATATCATTTTATTTAAAAATAATTATTCAGTGATAGATAATGGAGATATAGAATGAATCATTGGGTTCATAGGTATGATTTATGCAGCCAATCTTAGAGGAAATACATCATTTTAACATTATTCCCATGAAATGTTTAAGCTCCATGGTTTGACTATGAGAGTCAAACAATTATTATTTGAAAATCTCATGACATTTTTATAATCTACTCTGTTTTTATTTGCATGATTATGCTTACGTGATGAACCATCCATGATTCTGATGCTGTATTTCTTTCCAGTATTAACATGTGTATTGTGTGGCCAACCTTGATTTGTACACTGTATTATTGTTGTAATGATTCAACTGTTCCTACATTTAATTGCAGTTTTATTATTATGCCTTTTGGGGTTAAATGATGTGAAGTGTTTCCACCTACTGATAAATACCATATGAAAACGTGACTAAAAGACTGATCTAAGAAACTTTTTTGTTGTTATTTTTAAAAATATGAATTTCAAAAGAAATGTTCTCAAAGACACATGCATTTGTTTTAAATTCAAAAAATTCTTATGAATTTATTATTGCTTGTACTTTAACTTTTTTTATTGTAGACAATCCTAAGTGAATAATGTCTCATGGGAGAATCCACATCATATGTGCTTGTATTTGTGTAATCTGATCATGCACTCAATGGTTGGAAAAGGCACTCCAGTGCTAAGAAAATAACCAGAAGCCAATATGTCGATTCTTATATCTTGGTTTATGTTACCAACTGCATATGGTGTAATGCATAACTTTTTCCAGTAAATAAACTGGTTATTTTTTGTTCATTTCATTAATGCTGCCTTTTTATCAATTTGAGCAGTTTTTCTGTATGTCGTTTTGATGTATACTTACAAAAAGGATAAGAGTATATGAATTCAGATATGATCTACATGTTTATTCAAAGTGAGGACTTATTTGAACTAAAAATTAAATTCTTTGCTTTAACAACAATTTTTTTTTTTTTTTTTTTTTTTTTT
>NW_012102066.1:402977-404841 GCF_000951045.1 Mandrillus leucophaeus | reverse complement strand
AACTATTGTTTTTCTCTGAGGTTGGATCTATAAGTCTATTTGATGCTTGACTTTCTCTTGCATGATAAAGCTGATAGTCTGTCACATTCAAAAGCAAAAACAGCTGGATGCATCAAGAGAGTCTCCTCTTATCTATGTGTTTTGCAGGCAACTTGGGCAGCCTATATTGTGAAGGCATTGGGAGGATTCCTGCAACCCATAAGAGATGAGAAAGAGATCAGAATTGGTGGGAACTTGAGGGAGTCTTGCTCTGTCACCCAGGCTGGAGCGCAGTGGCACGATCTCGGCTCACTGCAACCTCCGACTCCCTGGTTCAAGCTATTCTCCTGCCTCAGCCTCCTGAGTAGCTGGGGTTACAGGCACGTACTACCGTGCCCAGCTAATTTTTGTATTTTTAGTAGAGATGGGGTATCATCATGTTGGCCAGGATGGTCTTGATCTCCTGACCTCATGATCTGCTCGCCTCGGCCTCCCAAAGTGCTGGGATTACAGGCGTAAGCCACCACACCTGGCCGAATTTTCTTTTTTTTCTTCCTTTTGAAACATGGCCTCACTCTGCCACCCAGGCAGGAGTGCAGTGGCATGATCTTGGCTCACTGCAGCCTCTACCTCCTGGGCTCAAACGATTCTGCCACCTCAGCCTCCTAAGTAGCTGGGATCACAGGCATGTACCACCATGCCTGGCTAATTGTTTAATTTTTTTTTTGTACAGATGAGGTCCCACTATGTTGCCTAGGCTGGTCTTGAGCTACTGGGCTCAAGTAATTCTCTCACCTGAGACTCTGAAAGTGTTGTAATTACAGGCATGAGCCACATCGCCCAGCCAGGAAAGGATTTTCTTAGTTTTTGGTTGTACACATGCTGACTAGTACATTGTAGGAACTCAGTCAATTTTGAATTAGAGTAGTTGTTCCTGAGAAGTGAGTTTCTTGGCTTTCTTGATATCTAGCTTTCTCATAAGACATCCAGAATTGAGTTTACAGAACCTAATGTCACCTACTTAAATAATTACAGCAGGCACTACATATCAACTAATTGGGGGAAATGGCCTTTAAATTAAGTGAATGCTTATTCTTATCATTCTTTCTTAGTGAATCTAAAAACTGGATCTCTAACACTGTAACAGGAGGCTAAGTATGTATGATGAAATAATCTAAGAGTTGTTCTTCTTTTTTGTGTGTGTGACAAGATCTTGCTGTGTTGCCCAGGCTGGAGTGCACTGGCGAGATCACAGTTCACTGCAGCCCTGACCTCATAGGCTCAAGTGATCCTCCCACTGCAACCTCCTAAGTAGCTAGGACCACAGGTGCACACCATCATGCCTGGCTAATTTTTTATTTTTTGTAAAGATGAGGTCTTCCTATGTTGCCCAGTCTGGTTTCAAAGCCCTAGACTCAAGCGATGCTCCTGCCACGGCCTCTCAAAGTGCTGGGATTACACAGGTATGAGCCACCATGCCCAATTGAGTTTTTTAAACAATCTATGAATCAACTACACTTAAATGCTTTAGAAGACCGTCAGAATAATTAATCCACAAAATAACTGTCAAGGAAGATAAATCTCTGGGAAAAATATTGCCAGTGTCAAAAGTAAACATTTTATAATATAATTTGAATGTAGGAAGCAACGTAAAGATAAATCATAACTATATTGGCTTCTTGTTAAATAGTAAAGAAACGTTAAAGTAAGAATATCTTGTTTTCTTTTTTTTTTTTTTGAGACAGAGTCTCGCACTGTTTCCTAGGCTGGAGTGCAGTGGCGTGATCTCAGTTCACTGCAAGCTCCGCCTCCTGGGTTCACACCATTCTCCTGCCTCAGCCTCCCCAGTAGCTGGGACTACAGGTGCCCACCACCACACCTGGCT
>NW_012102066.1:400104-401822 GCF_000951045.1 Mandrillus leucophaeus | reverse complement strand
ATATATATATAGAGGAAACTGGGCTTTGTTTGTAACAAAATAGATTTCTAAGTTTCTGTGCTTGGAGGGAAAAATATTAACGTGTTTATGTCCTGGGGAAAAATATTTAATGCTAATATATCAAAGAGATCTAAAGTTGAATCTTGCAATACTTCCATATTCCAATGAAGCCATAGCGTGTCAACTCAAAATTTCTAAACCCTGACACGTGTATCAAGTCATACTAAGATTATAAAAATCTTTAAATCTTCAAAAAAGCAGCAGTAGACATTTTAATTAGTGTATATTAAAGTAAAACTAATTTAAGAACCCTACTGCTACTTTTATAGTTTGATGTCCTTTGAAGTTGTAAAGTATTAATAATGTCAGTCAAATGTCACAGGAAGGTTTGCCTAACTGAAAAGAGCTATTAGCCCAAGATTAATCAGTAATTCATGACAACCTTTATTCCAAATAAATAAAAAAAGAAATTATTTACCTCATTGAAATTCACTGATTTAGAATATATGGGTGCTTATGTGTAGTAAACCACCCTATATGTAAAAAGGGGAGAATATAAAAATATATATTAAGTTTTTTTTGTTTTGGATGAAGTAACAGTGGACACCAATAAAAATGGTTATCTGTAAAAGAGCAAAGGGTATGATAAAAGGGTGGAAGCCAGACTCTTCCAGTGTATGAATGCCTTTTTTATATATTGTTTTCAACCACGTAAATAAATGATTTATCCAAAGAAAAAAAATTAAGAAAATGTGGGCTCTTAAAAATTTCACAAGCCAGAAATAAAAGCACAAAATCGGCCGGGCGCGGTGGCTCACGCCTGTAATCCCAGCACTTTGGGAGGCCGAGGCAGGCGGATCATGAGGTCAGGAGATCGAGACCAACCTGACTAACACGGTGAAACCCCGTCTCTACTAAAAATACAAAAAAATTAGCCGAGCGTTGGGGCAGGAGCTTGTAGTCCCAGCTACTTGGGAGGCTGAGGCAGGAGAATGGCGTGAACCCTCCGGAGGCGGAGCTTGTAGTGAGCCGAGATTGCGCCACTGCACTCCAGCCTGGGCGACAGAGTGAGACTCCGTCTCTAAATAATTAAATAAATAAATAAATAAATAAATAAATAAAATTGTGTTTAAATTCTAACCCTGGCACTTACTAGCTCTGTCACTTTAGAAAGGTTCTTACCCTCTCCAAGCTTAAGTGGTCTCGTTTTTTAAATGAGGATTAAAAAATGCCTACTTCGGCTGGGCTCAGTGGCTCATGCCTGTAATCCCAGCACTTTGGGAGACCAAGGCGGGCGGATCACCTGAGATCGGGAAAAAAAAACCGGCTGGGTGGATCACTTGAGGTCAGGAGTTTGAGATCAGCCTGGCCAACATGATGAAACCCCGGCTCTAAGTTAGCCAGGTATGGTGGCTCGTGGTTGTAATCCCAGCTACTTGGGAGGCTGAGACAGGGAAAATTGCTTGAACCTGGGAGGTGGAGGTTGCTGTGAGCCGAGATAGGCCGCTGCACTCCAGCCTGGGCAACAGAGCGAAACTCAGCAAAAATAAAACAAAAGCCTACTTGGCAAGGTTATTACAAAGATTAAATGAAATAACATATATAACATCTTTCAAACAGTGTTTAGTCTTTAGTAGCTATTATTATTACTAGAGTTTCACTCTTTTTTTTTTTTTGACATGGAGTCTAGCTCTGTCACCCAGGCTGGAGTGCAGTCG
>NW_012102066.1:380295-398774 GCF_000951045.1 Mandrillus leucophaeus | reverse complement strand
TCATCAAAAAGATGAAACAAGAAAAAAATCATTCTTTTCGTATTATGGTTGCTTCAGTTTTAAAAAATATTAAATAACCTATATTCAATTTTTTCCCCCAAATTTTGTAGAACTAATTCTCCATCTAAAAATACCAGGCCAGGTGCAGTGGCTCATGCCTATAATCTCAGCACTTTGGAAGGCCAAGGCAGGAGGATCAATTTGAGGCCAGGAGTTTGAGACAACCATAGGCAACATAGCGAGTCCTCATCTCTATAAAAAAAATTTAAAAATTAGCCAAGCATGGTGGCATCTGCTGGTAGTCCCAGCTACTGGAGAATCTGGGGTGTGAGGACTGCTTGACACCAGGAGTTTAATGCCACAGTGAGCCTTGATCATGCCACTGTATTCCAGCCTGGGTGACAGGGGGAGACTATCTCAAAAAAATGAAAATAAAAATAAATATCAAACAACAGTTAACATTAAGTAATAGCATTCTCAAAAACAAGTCTTTTTAAGTTGTGTAATAGTTTGGCATAACCATTACAAAATGTGTATATATAGATATAGATATAGATATATATTTTTTAAGAGACAGGGTCAGCTGGGTGCGGTGGCTCATGCCTGTAATCCCAGCACTTTGGGAGGCCAAGGTGGGCGATCACGAGGTCAGGAGATCAAGACTATCCTGGCCAACATGATGAAACCCTGTCTCTACTAAAAATACAAAAACTAGCTGGGCGTGGTGGTGTGCCCCTGTAGTCCCAGCTACTTGGGAGGCTGAGGCAGGAGAATTGCTTGAAACCGGGAAGTGGAGGTTGCAGTGAGCCGAGATCATGCCGCTGCACTCCAGCCTGGGCGACAGAGCAAGACTCCTCTGTCTCAAAAAAAAAAGTAAATAAATAAGAGAGACAGGGTCTTGCTGTGTTGCCCAAGCTGGACTTGAACGCCTGGGCTCACTCCTGCCTCAGCCTCCCAAGTAGCTAAGACTGCAGCTGTGCACCATTATGCCCAGCTAATATGCATATATTTTATTTCATGACAGTGTTGCTTTAAAATCCCAATATTTATTTTATAAATCATGCCTTCTTGAAGCTTTGGGACTTGTCCACTAAGGTTTCTCCTTTAAATATTTGTATCAAATAATTTAACTCAACTGGTTTATTGATAACTGTAACTCCTCTTTTTTTTTTTTGAGATAGAGTCTCGCTCTGTCATTCAGGCTAGAGTGCAATGGCATGCTCTCAGCTCACTGCAACTCCTGCTTCCCGGGTTCAAGCCATTCTCCTGCTTCAACCTCCCAAGTAGCTGGGATTACAGGCTCACGCCCAGCTAATTTTTTGTGTTTTTAGTAGAGACAAACTCCATGTTGGTGAGGCTGGTCTCAAACTCACGACCTCAGGTGATCCGTCTGCCTCGGCCTCTCACAGTACTGAGATAACAGGCATGAGCCACTGCGCCTGGCCTTTTTTTTTCTTTTTTTGAGACGCAGTCTCATTCTGTTGCCTAGGCTGCAGTGCAGTGGCGTGATCTCGGCTCACTGCAACCTCCACCTCCCTGGTTCAAGCAATTCCCCTACCTCAGCCTCCCAAGTAGCTTGGATTACAGGAGCACATCACCAAGCCCGGCTAATTGTTTTTTTTCTTTTTTTTAGTAGAGATGGGGTTTCACCATGTTGGCTAGACCAGTCCCGAACTCCTGACTTCAGGCGATCTGCCCACCTTGGACTCTGAAAGTGCTGGGATTACAGGCATTAGCCACTGTACCCAGCCAACTGTCAATTCTAAGGGACTTGTAATTGACTGTATAAATAATCTTTGAGATAAGTCATAATGTTATTTTTCAACATATAGACAGAAACTAGGCTATTTTTTCTTCTAGTCCTTAATTCCAACTCTCTTCTCCTTGAATGACCCTTTCATCCAGATTTTCTATAAAATTAATGGCGTCTTTTAAAATATTTTCTCATAAACTTCCTAATACAAAAGTAAGAACTATTATTACGTTGCTGGTCAGGTGCAGTGGCTCATGCCTGTGATCCTAGCAGTTTGGGAGGCCGAGGCAGGAGGATGGATTGCTTGAGGTCAAAAGTTCAAGACCAGCCAGGCCAACATAGCAAAAACCTTTCTCTAAAATAAATAAATAAATAAAAATAAAGAAGTATTATTTGCCTGGGTGTGGTGGCTCATGCCTGTAATCCCGGCACTTTGTGAGGCCAAGGTGGGTGGATCACCTGAGGTCAGGAGTTCAGACCACCCTGGCCAATATGGTAAAACCCTGTCTCCACTAAAAATACAAAAAAATGGCCGGGTGCGGTGGCAGGCGCCTGTAGTCCCAGCTACTCAGGAGGCTGAGGCAGAATGGTATGAACCCGGGAGGCAGAGCTTGCAGTGAGCCGAGATCGCGCCATTGCACTCCAGCCTGGGTGACAGAGCGAGACTCTGTCTCAAAACACACACACACACACACCTGTCTCTTATACACATCTAGATGTGTATAAGAGACAGCATACACACACAAATTAGCTGAGCGTGGTGGTGGATGCCTGTAATCCCAGCCACTTGGGAGGCTGAGGCAGGAGAATTGCTTGAACCTGGAAGGCGGAGGTTGCAGTGAGCCGAGATCGTACTATTGCACTCTAGCTTGGGTGACAAGACGGAGACTCCATCTCAATTAAAAAAAAAAAAAAGAAGTATTATTACATTGCTAAGCTTTGCATTTTTTTTTTTCTGTCTAGTGTTACCATTTTTCTTAGGTTTATATAGATTCAAACTTCAAAGTTGGCTATTTCAGCAGAATTAACAGAAATTAGTATATATTTAAAAGTCAGTGTTTGCTTTATTCATATGAAGAGTTGTCCTAATTCTGGGTTACTTTATTAGAATATAAAGGCCACGGTACTTAATATGTTTATGTAATATGGAAAGGGCATCATCACATTTTATACCTAGGTAAGTACTAGGAGTACTTAACAAATATCAAACAGTCAGGTGTGGTGGCTCACACCTGTAATCCCAGCACTTTGGGAGGCCGATGCTGGTGGATCACTTGAGGTCAGGAGTTCAAGACCAGCCTGGCCAACATGGTGAAACCCCGTCTCCACTAAAAATACAAAAATTAGTCAGACATGGTGGCGGGTACCTGTAATCCCAGCCACTTGGGAGGCTGAGGCACAGAGAATTGCTTGAACCTGGGAGGCGGAGGTTGCAGTCAGCTGAGATCATGCCTGGACTCTGTCTGGACTCCAGACAAAGTAAGATTCCATCTCAAAAAACAAAAATAAAAACAAAACAAAATAAATATCAAACAAATAAATATCAAAGATGAGAATAAAGCCTAATTGGTGAAAATCTTCCCTACTAAAAGTCTATTCAATTATTTCTTGTGAAGAGTTCTTTTTCTTTTTGCATCAGTGGAATCTAAAAAATTTCTTTATGAACAACTGAGCAAAATTATACCAACTATCAAACATGAAACACTGGAATATGTGCTGAAGTAATGGCATTCTCCTGGCACTTGCCATCCTATACTGAAGTATACCCATGCTTCTAAAGCAATTCCATTAATTTAGGATGTAAAATTCAATATAATATAGTTAAAATATGTTCTAGAGTGCATCTGATAAAGTTTGAAAACAGACTTGCAGAGCCTGTGACAGTGTGTATTTTCAGATGGAAAAACTGTGCCTAAGGTGTTGTTCAAATTATTCAAGAACTGATTGTGTTCTTAAAGATCTCCTAAATAAGCAAATACACAGGATGATAATTGGCTAAGTGATAATCACACCAATTAGGCTGCGGAGGCAGTGTCAGATTTTTAAGTTCAAGATCCTATTAACAGCCTAGCCTTACTCATTATACTTGTCAACTTGTCACTGGCAGAGGTTCTCTGTGTCCTTGGACAGGATTTGCATCTCTGCCTCACAGACAGGAAGTTTGGGAGACATCTGCTCAGTTGAGGATAAAAACTTTAATTTCACCTGGAATAAATTAGCTTATTTTTTTCAGATTGGCCACAGATACAGGTCTGCCAGTCCCATTCATTCATTTATTTCTCAAATGTTTGCTTCTCTTTTTCTAGTAATAAAGTAATATATATTTCCTGTAGCCAGTTTGAAAGATACGGAAAAGTGGAAAGGAAGCAATACAATTCACCCATAATCTCTCTCAATGAAAACTGCTGTTAATATTTTGGTGCCTTTCCTTGAATCATGTTGAATATACAATTTTAAATCCTGTTTTTCACCTTGTAACACTTATGGTGAATATTTTTGTAGGTTATTAAAAGTTTGCAATTACAATATTTTTAAGGTTGACAAAATATTCTATAGGATGAATAAATTATACTTTTTAAAAAACAAAATATTCTCCTATATTGGCTACTAAAAAAAAAGAAAAAAAAAATCCATAAATAGTGATGCCATTAAAATCAATCTTTCTTTCTTTTTTTCTTTCCCCTGTAGAGAGAAGGGCTCATGTTCTTGCCCGGGCTGGTCTCGAATTCCTGGACTCAAGAAATCCTCCCACCTGAGCCTCCCAAAGCATTGGGATTACAGTCATGAGCCACCGTGCCCAGCCTTTTTTTTTTTCTTTTAAGGCTAGTTATGGAAAGCAATTGGAGTGGAAAAGAAACAAAGAAACAAAGAAATCTGTAACTGGTTGTGATCAGTCTGTTGTAAACATCACTGGAGATGGTACTTGGGTGAATGACTATTTGAAAAAAGGTGGGGTGGCTTCCAAGATGGAAGCGATGGCTGGAGAACTTGGCTTGAGCTGGGGTACTTGGAATGGTGTCTTTTTGCCTCCTATCTGTGTGATTTTGGGACACAGCCTCTTTTTTATTAGACTAGTGAATTTTCAAATGCAGATAAGCAAGTCAATTTAAAATGTATTTTTTTGGTCAGGCACTGTGGCTAACGACTGTAATCCCAGCTCCTTGGGAGGTCAAGGTGGGAGGAACTCTTGAGTCCAGGGGTTGGAGAGTAGTCTGGTCAACATAGGAAAACCTCATCTCCACTAAGAATAAATAAACAAATGCTACTACTAATAATAATTAGCTGAGTGTGGTGGCATGGGTCTGTAGTTCCCGCTAGTGGTGGGGCTGAGGCAGTAGGATCCCTTGAGCCCAGGAGGTCCAGGCTGCAGTGAGTTGATAGGGCCACTGCACTCCAGCTTGGGTCAGGGTGTGATCGGTATCTAAAAAACAAACATACAAACAAAAAAGCATTTCTTCAACTTAGTATTTAGCTGGTGTTAAAAACAAAAACATGACTTGATAATTTAAAAGGACTCTAGGCTGGGCGCAGTGACTCCAGCCTGTATCCCAGCGCTTTGGGAGGCCAAGGCAGTAGCATTGCTTGAGCCCAGGAGTTAGAAACCAGTCTCGGCAACATAGCGAGGCCTCATTTGTACAAAACCTAGAAAAATTAGCCAGCAGTAGTGGCGCGCCCCTGTTGTCCCAGCTACTCAAGAGGCTGAGGCAGTAGAATCGCTTGAGACCAGAGGGTCGAGGCTGCAGTGAGCTATGATTACAACACTGCACTGCAGCCTTGGTGACAGAGCGAGACCCTGTCTCAAAACAAACAAACAAACAAACAAACAAAGTAAAAGGACTGTAAATTGTATTCCTAATGAAGTCCTGAATGGAGGGTCTGCTGCTTTTCTGGAAACCTGTGGATTGTTACCTCTACCCCTGCTCGTTTATTTCCACACCCCTTATTTCATTTTCTGTCCCTGGCAAAATGTTTGGTTCAGTGGAGTAAGGACAGACTTCAGTGCGGAGACTCCAGCTCTGCGGTGATACGTGACGCCGCTGTAGGTTCAGCACCTTGCTGATCTGAAATACTTATTCGGTAGTTTTAGGACATAAGATCAAGGGTTCAGCACAACGGCTTGAGAACATATGCGACCCTCAGAGTGTGGGTCTGCGAGAATGCAAGCACTCTGGACATGTAGCTGACTTCTTCCCGACTGCACTGCGTGGCCCGCAGGTGAGCGCGGCCCCCAGCCTCGCAGCACCCCAGGTGTGCGGCCGCAGGTGCGCGCCCGCTCGGCTCCCCTCCGCCGAAGGGCGAGGCAGTAGCGCGGCGGGGCGGGGCCGGCCAGAGCGAACCCGCTCCAGCTCCCGGGCCGCGCCCAGGGCGGTCCGCTGGGCACTGCAAGTTCTTGGCGGCTTCCCCGGCCGGAGGAGGCGGCGGCGGCGGCGGCGCCAACAGGCTGAGCCCTCTGCGCTCTCCTTCTCCCGCCCTTGGGGGCCTGCTGGCGATTGGCTCCAGAGGAAGGGGTGGAGGCAGCCCCGGCCTGGCCACTGCGGTAGCGGCTTTGAGTGAGTGCGGGAGCTGCAGAGACCGAGAGGCTGCGGCTGCCGCAGGAGGAGTTGCAGCCAAACTCGTCGCGACGCCCGGAGGGAGCGTCCCGGGAAGGAGAGGGAGAGGAGGCACTCGCTGAGGAGACGCCGCGGTAGAGGGCGCCTCCGGAGTCGCACCGAACCTGGGCATGCAGGCGACGCCCCCCAGGGGCCGCTGGCGGCTGGACGGCAGCGGGAGAAGTCGCGGAGCGGCGGTCGAGCCCGGCACGATGAGCGACGAGGGCGGCTCCAACTTCAGGCGGGTGGCGATCCGGCGGAAGTCCAACCCCTCCTACCTGCCGCCCGGGGTCCCCCGGCCCTGGAGCAGTCCTGCGTCGCACCTGGGACGTGCGGGGACGGCTGCCTTCAAGGGCCAGGTGCCCTCAGGCACCACAGGTAAGCGCCTCGGGGCGCGGGGGGAGGGTGGCCCCGGCGCGTAGGTGCGAGTGAGGGACGCTCTCAGCGCCCTGCAGGTGCGCCCTCTTCTCCCGCTGCGGAAGTAACTGGTTCGAGAGACTCGTCGTGGAAGGCTGCACTCGGCCGCCTACTCCCTTAGCTATGCTGTCCCTTCCCCCAGAGGACCTTGGGCAGGAATCCGCCTACCGCTGAGCTTGCCCCGGAGGTCACTTCTCAGAGAATTCAGAAAGTAAAGGTACAATTCTTTCTCTCTCTAACTTTTGTTAGGAATTGGAAAGACCAGTTTTCTAGCTACTGAAGCTTAAGCTGCTTCGCTAAATTCCTGCTTTGGGCAGCCGTGGTGAAGGCCTAATAGGGTGAAGGGGAGGCTGATGTCCACCCAGGTCCGACAACTTAGGTGTGGTGAGCAAACCTCCTTAGTGCCTGGGTTTTCTTAAAGGGACGTTTGACTCCCAGGCTGTGTGTGAAAAGAGGCAAGGAAAGCTGTTCCTGGTATCAGAAAACGGAATCATTATTGCTGTTTTCGTGTTAATAGGTTCAGATGTCAGTAATGCGGTGTTGTGATTTCTGAATTCTCATCGAATAAGTCCTCAAGGTGATCTATTCAAGGCGATCTGTTCAAGGCCAAATAATTTCCCCCGTCTTGTAAATGTGTTACTCTCCCCAGGCGAGTTTGAAACTAGGGATTTCTTTTTTCTTTGATTTGCAAAACTTCATTAAAATCCCCTCCTCTCCTTTATGCGGTAACCAGAGATGTCTGCTATGTAGACCAGCTTAGAGGCAAAACTTCATTTGAGCAGCAGAAATACAAATAATTCTAATTATTTTCACGCATTTCATTCTGATTAAGCAAATATGACAATTTAAATATGACAAATTTTAGAGCTTTTGAATGTTCCCTTTTAGTCCTGGTTCTGAAGTTGTAGTAGGCATAGAGCAGAAAAACATGATGAATATGTAACTACACTAGATAAGGGCAGAAATTGTGAGGTGAGAACATATGTAAACAAGTAACTGAATTACAGTGCCTTCGGTCTTCATTTCCTCGTCTACAGAATGAGGACACTAGTGAAACAGTTTCTGAACTCTCTTCCAGTCTTAGGTGTGGTTCACTCAAATTAATGGGAGGGTGTTGTTTTCTTCCTTATCAAATGAAAATGATTTGCTTTGGATCGAAGGTATTTATTTAATGGTTTTTCAAGTTATTTAATGTACAGAATTTGTTAATCATCAACTGTTTTCAATTGGAGGATAGTGGGCACCAAATTCCTTATTTTTGTGAGACAGAGTCTCACTCTGTCACCCAGGCTGGAGTGCAGTGGCATGATCTCAGCTCACTGCAACCGCTGCCTCCTGGGTTCAAGCGATTTTCCTGCCTAAGCCTCCCGAGTGGCTGGGATTACAGACGTGCGCCACCATGCCCAACTAATTTTTCTGCTTTTAGTAGTTGCCCAGGCTGGTCTCGAACTCCTGACCTCAAGTGATCCGCCCGCCTCAGCCTCCCAAAGTGCTGGGATTACAGTTGTGAGTCACCGCTCCCGGCCTCAAATTGCTTACCATTTTACTTAAAATCACCTGGCTTAATTACAATCCCATTGAGTAGGTGAAAAGAGGAAGTGCCCTCTTAGCGGTAAGGATAAAAGGGAGTTGTGGCAGTCTACAAATCATTTCTACAAGGTGGCTCTGCTTTTTTTGTTTTCCATTCTCTCTCTCTCTTTTTTTTTTTTTTTTTTTGAGACGCAGTTTTGCTCTTGTCCTGCAGGCTGGAGTGCAGTGGTGCAATCTCGGCTCACTGCAACCTCTGCCTCCTGATTTCAAGATTCTCCTGCCTCAGCCTCCTGAGTCGCTAGAGTTACAGATGCCTGCCACCACGCACAGCTCATTTTTGTACTTTTAGTAGAGACGAGGTTTCACCATGTTGGCCAGGCATTTTTTTTTTTTTTAGAGACGGGTTGCTTGGCACGGGGGCTCACGCCTGTAATCCCAGCACTTTGAGAGACCGAGAGGGAGGATCGCTTGAGCCCAGGAGTTTGAGACCAGCCTGGGAACATTTCAAAACGCCGTCTCTACAAAAAATGACCCGGTGCAGGCTGAAGTGGGAGGATCCCTTGAGCTCAGGAGGTGGAGGCTGCAGTGAGCCGTGATCGTTTCACTGTATTCCAGCCTGGGCAACAGAGTGAGACCTTATCTCAAACAGAGAGAGAGAGAGAGAGAGAAGGGGAGAGGGGAGTCAGAGAGAGATGGAGTCTCACTGTGTTGCCCAAGCTAAGGCTGGAGTGCTATGGCTATTCGTAGGTGCAATCGTAGCTCACTACAGCTTTGAACTTATGGGCTCAAAGCTATCCTTCTGCCTCAGTCTCCTAAGTAGATGGGTCTACAGGCACACACCAATTTTTTTTTTTTTAATTCAGAGAAAACCCAGAGCAGTTTTTTTATAATGGAGAACCTAGCAATACCTTTTCTAGATGTGTTACATTGTTTCAATATTGTTAACTGGCTGAAACTCAGAATTCTTGTTGCTATTTTCAGGGTCGAAAAGTAATTATCTTAATAGATACAGCCCTTCCCCTTTCCATAATAAAATTTGTAGTATCTGTGAGAGAATGATCTAGTGTTTTGAGAAGTACTCTCAAACTACTGGATGACCACACCCTGTTCACTTTGGGAAGGGTAAAAACTATTTTAGAAAGTGCTTTCTTCTGTGACTCAAATCTGCCTCCCTATTAGTTCAATAGTCTCATTGAACTATTTATCATTAGATAATTCTGTTCCTCCCCCCTCATCAAAAAGTAAACCAGATTTAAATTACTGAAAAGTGCCAGTTCATTCTATAGCACCTAGAAAAATATTTATATATGAAAACCACAAAATTTAAACGCATTACGAAGTAGGCATTACTCAATTGAAACATTACTTTCCCTTTTAAAGAAGAAGCAACAAAAACTGAAAACTCAAGAACTTGCCAGATAATTGTGCTTAGCATTGTTGTGTCATGTTCTATGGTTTTAAACCCTGCTGTTTTTAGAGTTCTATGCTTTTTGGCAAAAATAATAAACTGTACCAACTGTATCCTTCGTGTATTCCTGAATGTGAAGCTCCCCGTTTAAGCGAAACAGAAAGGTGAAGCAAGTAAGACATAGGCTTTGGGGTTATATAGCACTCACGTTCTAGTCCCTCTTACATAGCTAGCTGTGTGAATTGGACTGTCTCTTAATTTCTAAGTTTCTTCATCTGGACAATGGAGATAACAGTCCTTATAATCAGTGCAGTGGTGCACTCCTGTAGTCTCAGCTACTTGGGAGGCTGAGACAGGAGAATCACTACAAGCCATGAGATTGAGGATGAAGTATGCTATGATTGAACCCATGAATAGCTACTGCACTCCAGCCTGAGCAACATAGCAATACACCATCTCTTTTTTTTTTTTTTTTTTTTTTGAGACTGAGTCTTAATCTGTTGCTAGGCTGGAGTGCAGTGGCATGATCTTGGCTCACTGCAACCTCCACCTTCCGGGTTCAAGTGATTCTCCTGCCTCAGCCTCCCAAGTAGCTGGGACTACAGGCACATGCCACCACACCCAGCTAATTTTTATATTTTTAGTAGAGATGGGGTTTCACCATGTTGGCTAGGATGGTCTTGATCTCTTGACCTTGTGATCCTCCCGCCTCAGCCTCGCAAAGTGCTGGGATTACAGGTGTGAGCCACTGTGCCTGGCCAAGACTCCCTCTCTTAAACACACACACACACACATACACACACACACACACACACACACACACACACACACACATACCCCAACAAACAGTACTTAATAAGACTGCTGGCAGGATTAAGTAAAATTGTATAGGTAAATGTCTGACACAAAGCAAACAGTATCATCACAAGGAGTCGTCATTTTTACTCATCTCTGTGTCCCCAAAAGTCTACCACTAGTACTGGCATATAGGAGACGTTCTATAGATACTTAAATAAATTAATGAATTAATGCTGTCCCCCATGATGTTCATAATAGCTACTGTTCATTGAATGCATTTTCTTTTCTTTTTCTTTTTTTTTTGAGACAGAGTTTCGCTCCTGTTGCCCAGATTGGAGTGCAATGGCACGATCTTGGCTCACTGCAACCTCCACCCCCTGGGTTGCAGCAATTCTCCTGCCTCAGCCTCCCAAGTAGCTGGGATTACAGGCACCTGCCACCATGCCCAGCTAATTTTCATACTTTTGATAGAGACAGGGTTTCACCACAGTGGCCAGGCTGGTCTCAAACTCCTGACCTCAGATGATCCACCTGCCTCGGCCTCCTAAAGTACTGGGATTACAGGCGTGAGCCACTGCACCCAGCCTATTGAATGCATTTTCTACACTGAGAACTGTATTGTGGTACACACAAATATGCTTGTGTATAAATTTATAGCAATTCTACCAAGTAGGTAACATTATGCTCATTTTACAACTGAAAATTTGAGACAGAGAGTTTTACTAACTGGCTTGGCATTATTAACTGGTAGTTGATTAGCCGGGATTCAAACATAAGTGCGTTTGGCATCAGAAGCAGTGCTCTGACCATATTCATAAAGTAGTCTCTTTGGAAAATGAGTTCGCTTCTTTAGTCCTAGTCCTAAGCAAGTTGCTAAGAAGTGCTATGAGAGCAAAGAGGGTAAAAGACACCAGGTTGTCTTTAGGCATGGAGTAGGGGGAACATTTTGACTATTGTGGCCCCATAAATTTAAAGATCTAGAAGTCATTTGGTTACCCTCTCTCAAAGTGGTCTTTTCCATTATAAAAAATTCATACATTCAGGCCAGGCATGGTGGCTCACGCCTGTAATCCCAGCACTTTGGGAGGCCGAGGCGGGTGGATCACGAGGTCAGGAGATCGAGACTATCCTGGCTAACACAGTGAAACCCTGTCTCTATACAAAAAACTAGCCGGGCGTGGTGGTGGGCACCTGCAGTCCCAGCCACTCTGGAGGCTGAAGCAGGAGAACGGCGTGAACCCAGGAGGCGGAGCTTGCAGTGAGCCGAGATTGCACCATTGCACTCTAGCCTGGGTGACAGAATGAGACTCCGTCTCAAAAAAAAAAAAAAAAAAAAAAAAAAAATCACACATTCAAAGGAATATAAATACAGGCACACACAAAGTAAGTTTAAAAATTCTTTGTTAAGTCTACTGTATCAGTTTAGTCCATTTCTAAGTACTGTTACACTTGGATTTATTTCTGCCATCTTATTTCATGCTGTATTTGGCCCAGATTTTTTTAAGCCTTTTTCTTTTCTATAGTTGAATATCTGAAGCCCTTGAGGGTAGAGGAGAGTCTCTTTTTTTTTAAAATTTATTTATTTTTGAGACAGGATCTTGCTCTGTCACCTAGAGTGCAGTGGCATAATTATAGCTCACAGCAGACTCGAACACCAGGCTCAAGCGATCCTCCTGCCTCAGCCTCCCAAAGTGCTGGGATTACAGGTGTGAAGCACCACACTTGGCCAGAGAGTGTGTCTATTGAATGTTCCTGCTGACTCATTCAAGGTGGCTTATTGCCTTACTATTCCTTAGTTTTATGGGAATTCTTAAGGGTCTGTATTGAAGATGCCTTTCTGTAGCAAATATTTGTTTTTACTTTCAACCCAGCTTTAATTTATTAGCCGGCATTTCCCTAACTTCAGGGTAGTGTAGTGTAGGTTTGCTTAGGGGATGCTTATTTTTCCACTTAAGCTTGGTATAGGTCTACAGATTTTCTCAGTTTGCTTTGGTGGAAGGCAGGTTTTTTTGTTTTTTTTTTGTAATAGAAGGTAGCTTGAGAAAAATCTGCCTTACAGTGTTCCCTTTGTTTTTGAGATGGAGTCTCACCCTGTCGCCCAGGCTAGAGTGCAGTGGTACCATCTCAGCTACTGCAACCTCCGCCTCCCGGGTTCCAGCGATTCTCTTGCCTCAGCCTCCTGAGTAGCTGGGACTACAAGCGTGCGCCACCACACCCGGCTAATTTTTGTATTTTTTAGTAGAGGCGGGGTTTCACCATATTGGCCAGGTTGGTCTCGAACTCCTGACCTCATGATCCGCCTGCTTCAGCTTCCCAAAGTGCTGGGATTACTGCAACCTCCACCTCCCAGGTTCAAACGGTTCTCCTGCCTCAGCCTCCTGATTAGCTGGGATTACAGCGTCTGCCACCACACCTGGCTAATTTTTGTATTTTTGTAGAGATGGAGTTTCACCATGGTGGCCAGGCTGGTCTACAACTTCTGACCTCAAGTGATCCGCCCACTTCAGCCTCCCAAAGTGCTGGGATTACAGGCGGGAGCCACCGTGCCTGGCCCAGTGCTCCCTTTTATGGAACCTTAGTCCCAGGCCTCAGGTTCTGCTCTTTCCTATTGTGAAAACCCAAGGCCGAAACTTCGGTCCTCTGCAAGGCTTTTAGTCCCCTAGGCTTTCAGGTTCCTGGCAATGGCTTTGCCTCTTGGGCAGTGTGGTCTTACAAGTTAGTTACTTGTGTTTAGGTTTCGGATTCTTTTTTTTTTTTTTTGCTTGCCTTTAGGCACCTCCTTTATTTTGTTATGAGCTCAGCAATGCATTTGTTGTATCTGAGCAGCTGAATATCTGTTTTAATTTATTCAACATCTGGAGGGACTTTTTACATTATTTACTTGGTAAACTTTCTATATAAGTACAGTTTTGTTTTGTTTTTTCCTGGTACTCACCATGGCTGGAATGCTCACATTTTCAACATATACTCCAGTATCCTGAGAACTTCTAGAATACTAATTTCATCTTCGGGGAAGAGGGATAGAAATTTTGGTAAGAGCAATACAAAAAAGTACTATTTATTGAATTCTGGCACTGAACCAGGACTATGTGTATGTTACCTCTAGTTCTTATAACAACCCTGAAAAAATAGGTAGTATTATTACAATTTTAGGGAAGGAAAAACCAAAGTTTCAGAAAGTCCTTTTGCAGTACCCTGCACCTGGTAAATTTCGGAGGCAGGATTCAGACTTATGTCACTAGCTTCAGTGCTTTCATGCCTGTTAACACCTGTTCTTAAGGTTTTCCAGGGCTTTGAGTGGCCAAATGTAAAGCAATACCTATAGGTCATTTGCATTTATATGTTAGAGCTAATGTTACTTGTAACATTAACAAATCTATATTATATTTTTAAATAAAAGTATCTTTAGTATTATTAGAATCATACAATGTTCTAAACAAGTAAAGATGTACATTAAAATGATGGATGGTATGCATGTACATGAATATCATTAATTATCATTAATGCTTCTTAGAAGCTCCTTAAAGATGGGCTCTGAAATTGGAACCAGGAAAGGTTTCTTATATTTCCTTCCAAGAACAGTTTAAAGAGCAGTCAGTGTTTTTTTTTGTTTTGTTTTGTTTTTTAAGAAGGAGTTTCACTTTTGTTGCCCAGGCTGGAGTGCAATGGAGCAAACTCTGCTCACCACAACCTCCATCTCCCGGGTTCAAGCGATTCTGTTGCCTGAGCCTCCTGAGTAGCTGGGATTACAGGCAGGCGTTACCATGCCTGGCTAATTTTGTATTTTTAGTAGAGACGGGGTTTCTCCATGTTGGTCAGGCTGGTCTCGAACTCCCGACCTCAGGTGACCCACCAGCCTTGGCCTCCCAAAGTGCTGGGATTACAGGTGTGAGCCACCGCGCCTGGCCTAGTCAGTGGTCTTTTAATGAATAGCCATGTAAACTTGTGGACCTAAGAACACTGAGAGAGACTCTTATTCCACAGTCACCTGCTTGCTTGCATTCCTTTTCTCTGCTGAAGGAAATCTAGGTTCATGGTTTTAACTGGTGACAGAGGAGAGGAACTGGAACTTGTTGAGGGAACGGGAACTTGATTGGGGGGGCTGCCTGCGGCCACTTGCTGTTGGAGTCAGTCCTTTTTTAGGGAGATAACATACATATAGTTCTGGTTCAGAACCAGAATTCAATCAGTAGTAATTATTTGTGTTGCTCTTACTGAAATCTCTTTTTTTTCAAATATGCATTTGCTGGAAAATTGATTGAAAAAGGATTAGAACATGATGCATTTATTTTTTATTTTATTTTATTTTTTTAGTTTTTGAGACGGAGTTTCGTCCTTGTTGCCCAGGCTGGAGTGCAGTGGCGTGATCTTGGCTCACCGCAACCTCTGCCTCCTGGGTTCAAGTGATTCTCCTGCCTCATCCTCCTGAGTAGCTGGGATTACCAGCATGCACCACCACGCCTGGCTAATTTTGTATTTTTAGTAGAGACAGGGTATCTCCATGTTGGTCAGGCTGGTCTCGAACTCCTGACCTCAGGTGATCCACCTGCCTCGGCCTCCCAAAGTGCTGGGATTACAGGCATGAGCCACTGCGCCCAGCCTACATGATGCATTTAAATATATGGATTGTGGGGCCGGGCGTAAAAAGGTCTATTAGATAATGCTGATGATCTGCTTGGTTTCCAGATGTCATTCTGCCAACTGTATCAGAATTACTTGGGATTGCTAATTAAAAATTCCTAGCCACACCCTTGACATAATGACTCAGAATCTGAGGGGGTAGGGTTAAAGAAGCTGCATTTTTTTTTTTTTGAGACAGAGTCTTGCTCTGTCACCCAGGCTGGAGTGCAGTGGCGTGATCTTGGCTCACAGCAACCTCTGCCTCCCAGGTTTAAGCAGTCCTCTGCCTCAGCCTCCCAAGTAGCTGGTATTATAGGCGCCTGCCACCTTGCCTAGCTAATTTTTTTTTTTTTTTTTTTTTTTGAGATGGAGTCTTGCTCTGTCGCCCAGGCTGGAGTGCAGTCGTGCAATCTCGGCTCACTGCAAGCTCCTCCTCCTGGGTTCATGCCATTCTCCTGCCTCAGCCTCCAGAGTATCTGGGACTACAGGCACCTACCACCACGCCCAGCTAATTTTTTGTATTTTTAGTAGAGATGGGGTTTCATTGTGTTAGTTAGGATGGTCTCGATCTGACCTCGTGATCCACCCGCCGCGGCCTCCCAAAGTGCTGGAATTACAGGCGTGAGCCACCGCACCCGGCCAATTTTTGTATTTTTAGTAGAGATGGGGTTCCACCATCTTGGCCAGGCTGGTCTTGAACTCCTGATCTCGTGATCCACTTGCCTTGGCCTCCCAAAGTGCTGGGATAACAGGCTTGAGCCACCACGCCCAGCCAAGAAGCTGTATTTTTAACAGGTGCCCAGACGGTCCTGATGTACAACCCGGTTTATAAGCTTCTGTGCATTCCCAAACATGGGTAAACCCCACTTTGGTCCTGAGGACAGGTAGCCAAGATTTGCTTGGAATAAGAAAAGGAGTGCTATAGATAGTCCCTCAATACATAATCTGGGCCCTCTGTACTTTCTGGCAGACTTTTTGCTCATTTCTGTTTGACTCGTAATTGCATTTTTTGTATCTGTTACAGGTCTTTCCTACTTTGTTGTTTTGTCTCAACTCCACCTTCTCTCTCTTGAAGTAGACCTGAATTTGTGCCGATATACAATTTTTATCAGACTGGGGTATCTGAAGTGAGCTCAACTGACCTGTCACTTCAGACTTGATTTATAGTCTCCTTTATTGCAGCGCTCTCCTTTTTCTAATCTGGCAGGTAAACCCAGTCCTCAGAGACATTTCTCCTCTGTTACCTTCCATGGTTTGCCCCTTTATTCTCATTTATAGGGTATTTTTTCCCCTCCCCTCCCCCAGTGAGGTAATCCTAGACTTTATTTATTTATTTATTTATTTATTTATTTATTTTTGATACAGAGCCTCCCTTTGTTACCCAGGCTAGAATGCATCTTGGCTCCCTGCAACTTTCACCTCCCAAGTTCAAACGATTCTCCTGCCTCAGCCTCCTGAGTAGCTGGGATTACAGGCCACACCATCACGCCCAGCCAATTTTTTTTTTTTTTCTGAGACGGAGTTTCGCTGTCGTTGCCCAGGCTGGAGTGCAATGGTGCGATCTCAGCTCACCGCAACCTCTGCCTCCCAAGTTCAAGCGATTCTCCTGCCTCAGCCTCCTGAGTAGTTGGGATGACAGGCATGCACCACCATACCCGGCTAATTCTATGTTTTTAGTAGAGACGGGGTTTCTCCATGTTGGTCAGGCTGGTCTTGAACTCTCAACCTCAGGTGATCCGCCCACCTTGGCCTCCCAAAGTGCTGGGTTTACAGGTGTGAGCCACCACACCTAGCCTAATTTTTGAATTTTTAGTAGAGATGGGGTTTTGCCGTGTTGGCCAGACTAGTTTTGAATTCCTGGCTTTGAATGATCCACCTGCCTCGACCTCACCATCCTCCCAGTGACTTTCTTAACTTACTGTGTGGACCTCCCTTGCTGCCCTCACTTCTTCATCATCCTCACCACTTCCTTGTCTTCTTTTGGACTGACTTGTGTTTACAACATTGGATTAGCAATTTTAAGGTCAGCAATGAATTCCCAAGTAGCATTCAGCGCCTATTTTCAGCCCTTCTTAATTTTTCTGTGACATTTATACCTTCTTAAAGCTCTTGTCTTGGTTCTGATGACCTGAGATATCCTGATTTTCTTACCTCATTGGTTCTTCAACTTTCTTCCTCTGGCTTTTCCATTTTCTCCTTTCTCCTCTTGTCTTCTGCCAGCATCCCCTTTTTCTCCTCTCCCCAGCCTTCCCTTATCATTGGGGGTCCCATCTGCCCTCTGGGAAGGTTCAGCAGAGAGTATCTATAGCTACTTCGTGTTTTCAAGAGCCTGCTTAATGAACATAAATGCCCCAAGGGCACCAAATCACAATTTCTTTTAATATTGCAATCCAGCCCCTTCTCCTGACTTTCCTTGGCAATTTTCCTAACCTTGCTCTTGTTTGGCTTCAAAGTTTTTTTTAAAATGGAATCTACCTGCCACCCAATGAGCTACCAGTTCTTATCAGTTTTCCTTTATTTCACATTGAATGTTTTTGCCTTATTTTTGGCCTATTTCTCAACAATAGTGTTACTGTTCATTCTATGTATCTCTTTCCTCGCCCCAGTAATTTTTCTTTTTTTTCCTTCTTTTTTTTTTTTTTTGAGTTGAAGTCTCACTCTTGTCCCCCAGGCTGGAGTGCAATGGCATGATTTGGCTCACTACAACCTCCGCCTCCCAGGTTAAAGTGATTCTCCTGCCTCAGCCTCCCAAGTAGCTAGGACTACAGGCGCCTGCCACCCCGCCTGGTTAATTTTTATATTTTTAGTAGAGACGGGGTTTCACCAAGTTGGCCAGGCTGGTCTCAAACTCCTGACCTCAGGTGATCTGCTCGCCTCGGTTTCCCAAAATGCTGGGATTACAGGCATAAGCCACTGCGCCCAGCCTCCCCCCAGTAATTTTTCTTAAATCTGAGTATGTATCATATCTTTGCCATAGTCAAAAACCTTTCATGTCTCCCCAGCTGCCTGTTACTGATGTCTGTGATGGGATCCGGAAATGATTGCCTTAGTGATTGTTGGTTAAACCTTACCAGTAACCCTTGGAATAGGTATATCTTTTAAAAATCGACACAAATATTTAATCTTATTTGAACTATGAAAGCTAGACTAGTCATGCATTGATCACACTTTAGAAGTTGTGTGTATGTTTGTTTTGAGGAATATATTTGGCATCATTTGGTCCAGTCGCCGTAGCTCACATCTGTAAAACCAGCAGTTTGGGAGGCCATAGCGGGAGGATTGCTTGAGTTCAGGAGTTCAAAATCAGCCTGGGTAACACAGTGAAACCTTGTCTTGTCTCTCAAAAAAAAAAAAAAAAAAAAAA
>NW_012102066.1:363409-380022 GCF_000951045.1 Mandrillus leucophaeus | reverse complement strand
AAAAAAAAAAAAAAAAAAAAAAAATTGCCAGTATGGCCCGTAGTCTTCGCTACTTAGGAGGGTGAGGTGGGAGGATTGCTGAAGTCCCAAAGGGCAAGGCTGAGGCTGCAGTGACCTGTGATCATACCACTGTATTCCAACCTGGGCAATGGAATGAGACTCTGTCTCAAAAAAAAAAAAAAATTGGCATCATTTGCAGTCATTGTCTTGAATTTGTCATCTGTTCTTGAATTGCAGTTGGCAGTGCAGACATTAGCACCAGCAAGTGTTCTGGCAGCCCACAGTCAACTTCGTATTATTGCCTCACTTAAGCGAGAATAGAGTGAAAACAAACCCAGTTGCTGCGGGCCTCACACATGCACATCCATTCATTGACATTAAACTGTCAGCCTTCATCAACTGCAGTGTCTGTGGAAACCAGGGAGCTACCATGGTTCTGGGAACTGCACTGAGCCTCAGTGCAGCTTTGAACAAAATGACAAATGTCCACCCTACTCTGCAAGGCTGAGGTTGTCCCCTGGGGCCTCTGGCAGGGTTTTGTTTTAGGCCACATGTTAATAATAGTCTTAAAAGGTACAATGACTTTACAATGAACTCTTTTGTTTTTTTGAGAAAGTCTCGCTGTGTTGCCCAGGCTGGAGTGCAGTGGTGAGATCTTGGATCGGCCTCCGCCTCCCGGGTTCCAGCGATTCTCCTGCCTCAGCCTCCCAGGTGGGTAGGATTATAGGCACGCGCCACCACGCCTGGCTACTTTTTGTATTTTTAGTAGAGATGGGGTTTCACCAGGTTGGCTAGACTGGTCTCGAACTCCTGATCTCAGTCAATCCACCCGCCTCAGCCTCCCAAAATGCTGGGATTACAGGCGTGAGCCACCGTGCCTGGCCACGCCTTTATATTTTTAAAACATACAGGCGGGGTGTGGTGGCGCCCGCCTGCAATCCCAGCTACACAGGAGGCTGAGGCAGGAGAATTGCTTGAACCTGGGAGGAGGTTGCAGTGAGCCGAGAGCACGCCGCTGCACTCCAGCCTGGGGGACAGAGCAAGACTCCGTCTTAAAACAACAACAACAACAACAAACACATGCTAGGAGGTGAAAAGTCTGCATGTGGAACCATATAAATTATAAGATACCCCAAACTGAAGAATATTGAGGGGTCATTGCTTATCAAGTTGCAAGTACAGAGCGGTATAAAAATCAACTCAAAAAGGCATACTGGTTGGGTGCATTGATTCATGCCTGTAATCCCAGCACTTTGGGAGGCGAAGGTGGGCAGATCAGCTGAGGTCAGGAGTTCTAGACCAGCCTGCCCAACATGGTGAAACCCTGTCTCTACTAAAAGTACAAAAATTCACAGGGTGTGGTGGCGGGCGCCTGTAGTCCCAGCTACTCAGGAGGCTAAGGCAGGAGAATCGCTTGAAACCAGGAGGCGGAGGTTGCAGTGAACTGATATTATGCCACTGAACTCCAGACTGGGTGACAGAGCAAGACTCCATCTTAAAAGGAAATAAAAAAAAGGCACATAGAGAAAAAGCACACAAATTTATTAACATGCACACGTGACAATCACAGAATGATTGCCCAGTGTCCCAGTGGGGCCCAAATACTTACATAACCTTATTTCAGAGGGGATGAGGAGATAGGGAATATTGGTATTCTGCTGAGTAATAATTGATTACTGTGGAGAATGAATGGATGAGGGAACAGAGATTGATGTGTAAACGATTCTCTTTGGAAATGGAGTGATCCCAAGAGGCAGATGTTATTTTGTAGAAAGGTCTGATTAGGTCTGGTTACATTCTTGGTCATTTTTTCTACAGTAGATAGTGAGATAATGGAGGGAAGGAAAAAGTATTGTTTTTGTTGGGTCTGTCTGGTGTTTATGTAGACAGAGGAAAAGTCTATTCCTAATACCTGTTGATTTCTAAGGACTTTTAATTCAAAATACTCATTATCTCAGGAGGCCGTGTTTTGGGATGGAAATTCCTTGTGTTCTTCAATTGGAAGTTATCAAATTGTTGTAGGCTGGTTATGGT
The DNA here is from genome assembly GCF_000951045.1 of Mandrillus leucophaeus. NCBI lineage: Eukaryota > Metazoa > Chordata > Mammalia > Primates > Cercopithecidae > Mandrillus > Mandrillus leucophaeus. The sequence continues at coordinate 377,988 of NW_012102066.1, read as the reverse complement.
GGCTCACACCTGTGTTCCAGCACTTTGGGAGGCCTAGGTGGAAGCATTGCTTGAAACCAGAAGTTCAGGACCAGGCTGGGCAATAGGGAGTCCCCTTTTCGTTTTTGTTGTCGTTGTTTTGAGATGGAATCTCGCTCTGTCGCTAGGCTGGAGTGCAGTGTCACGATCTCGGCTCACTGCAACCTCCGCATCTTGGGTTCAAGCGATCCTCCTGCCTCAGTTTCCCGAGTAGCTGGGATTACAGGCACACCCACCATGCCCAGCTAATTTTTTGTATTTTTAGTGGAGATGAGGTTTCACCATCCATCAAGATCAAGGATGGTCTTGATCTCTAGACCTTGTGATCTGCCTGCCTCAGCCTCCCAAAGTTCTGGAATTACAGGTGTGAGCCACTGCGCCTGTCGAGAGACCCCTTTTCTAGAATTTTTTTTTTTTTTAATTAGCCAGCCACGGTGGTACATGCCTGCAGTCCCAACTACTCAGGAGACTGAGGTGGGAGGATTGCTTGAGTTTGGGGGGTCAGGGCTGCAGTGGAGCCATAATTGCACCACTGCACTCCAGCCTGGGTGACAGAGTAAGACTCTGTCTCCAAAAAAATTAAAAAAATTTAAAAAATCATAGCCAAGTTTGGTTAAAAATAATTACCAGCAGGGTGGAGGCTAGGGGAGGGATAGCTTTAGGAGAAATACTTAATGTAGATGATGGGTTGATGGGTGCAGCAAACCACCATGGCACATGTATACCTATGTAACAAACCTGCACGTTCTGCACATGTTCCCAGAACTTAAAGTATATATATAAAAAAAAATTACCAAAAACCCCTTTATAGAAAAAAAAGCTTTTAACAAAGTGATCTTCGTTTACTCTGCAGGAAGTTGACTAACATGTAACATTTACATGCTGTGTAAATTATGCTGTCATATTAATGTGATGTGTAAATTATGCTGTCATATTAATGACTTACCAGTACGTTAGCAGTATTGGTAATTTTCATCCTAGAAAGGGGAATATGATGCATAATTTAATACCACTGTTGTGTCTAAGAGGAAGGCACACTTAGACTGTGCTGCATCCATCTTTGGGGAAAACTGAACATGTAATTTGTGCCCTCAAGGTCATCTGGGAGCTTGTGTGTACTGGCTTATGCATCTGGTGGGAGCAGCAGCCTGCTGGCACAATCTGGAAATCTCCCTAAAATGTATAAAACCAAGTTATAATCCAACCACCTTGGGCACGCTTTCTCAGGACCTCTGGAGACTGTGCTTCGGGCCATGGTCACTTATGTTTGGTGCAGAATAAACCTTAAATATTTTACAGAATTTGCTTTTTTTTGTCAACAAGATTGAAGGCAATTGTATTCTTTGGGGGTCCAGTTTCTAGGTAGATGAAAGAACTACAGAGAACAGCCTCATCCTGTACTTTTGGAGAGAAAGATAATTGAGAGACAGGGGAGCGAAGGTCAGAGAGCCCTTGAGGCTACTTCTTTCTTTCTTTTGAGACGGAGTCTTGCTCTGTCACCAGGCTGGAGTGCAATGGCGTGATCTTGGCTCACTGCAACCTCTGCTTCCCAGGTTCAAGTGATTTTTCTGCCTCAGCCTCCCAAGTAGCTGGGATTACATGCAAGCGCCACCACGCCCAGCTAACTTTTGTGTTTTTAGTAGACATGGGGTTTCACCATATTGGCCAGATGGTCTTGATCTCTTGTGTGATCCACTCACCCGGGCCTCCCAGAGTGCTGGGATTACAGGCGTGAGCCACCGTGCCCGGCCCTTTTTTTTTTCTTTTTTTTTGAGAAGGAGTTTCGCTCTTGTGACCCAGGCTGGAGTGTAATGGCGTGATCTCGGCTCACTGCAACCTCTGCCTCCTGGGTTCAATCGATTCTCCTGCCTCAGCCTCCTGAGTAGCTGGGATTATAGGCACCCACCACCACACCCAGCTAATTTTTATATTTTTAGTAGAGATGGTGTTTCACCATGTTAACCAAGCTGGTCTCAAATTCCTGACCTCAGGTGATCCACCTGCCTCGACCTCCCAAAGTGTTGGGATTACAGGTGTGAGCCACCGCACCCAGCCTCCTACTTCTTCTTTTTTTTCTTTTAATACTTACTTATTTTTGTGGATATAGAGTTGGCATATATATTTATGGGGCATATGAGATACTTTGATAGAGGCATGCAACAAGTAATAATCACATCATGGAAAATGGCGTAACTATCCTGTGAAGCATTCATCGTTGTATTACAATCCAATTACACTCTTTTAGTTATAAAATGTCCAATTAAAATTATTGTCTGTATCACCCTGTTGTGCTATCAAATACTAAGTCTTATTCTTTCTATTTTTTTTTTGGACTCATGAATCATCCCCATTTCCCCTCCTCCCCAGCTACACTTCCCAGCCTCTGGTAATCATTCTTCTACTATCTCCATGAGTTCAGTTGTTTTGATTTTTTAGCACCCACAAATAAGTGAGAACATGCAAAGTCTGTCTTTCTGTGACTGACCTATTTCACTTAGCATAATGGCCTCTGGTTGTATCCATGCTGTTGCAAATGATATTTATTGATATTTTGTATTTTATTCATTTCAAATGTATTTATTTCTGCTCTGATATTTATTGTTTGTTCTAATTTTGGGTTTGGTTTGCTCTTGTTCTTCTAGTTCTTTAAGATGCATTATTAAGTTATTTATTTGAAGTTTTTCTTCTTTTTTGACGTAGGCACTCATAGGTATAAATTTCCTTCTTAGTACTGCTTTCACTGTGTCTCATAGATTTTGGTAGTTGTGTTTCCATTATTATTTGTTTCAAGAAATTTTTCAGTTTCCTTTGTAATGTTTTCATTGACCCACTGTTCATTCAGGAGCATATTATTTAATTTCCATGTGTTTGTATATGTTTCAAAATTCCCCTTGTTATTTATTTGTAGCTTTATTTCGTTGTGGTCAGAGAAGATGCTTCATATCATTTCAGTTTTTTTGAATGTTTTAAACCTTGTTTTGTGACCTAACATGTCATCTGTCCTTGAGGATGATCCATATGCTCAGAAGGATGTTCTGTAGCCATTGGATGAAATGTTTCATAAATACTTATTAGGTTCATTTGTTCTATTCTGCAGATTAAGTCTGATATTTCATTACTTATCTTCTGTCTAGAAAATCTGTCCAGTGCTGAAAGTAGGGTTTAGATGTCTCCAGCTATTACTGTATTGGGATCTGTCTCAGAGAGTCTAACTCTGTCACCCAGGCTGGAGTGCTGTGGTGTGATCTTGGCTCACTGTAAGCTCTGCTTCCTGGGTTCTTCTGCTTCAGTCTCCCAAGTAGCTGGGACTACAGGCGCCCACCACCACACCTGGCTAATTTTTTGTATTTTTAGTAGAGATGGGGTTTCACCGCATTGGCCAGGATGGTCTCGATCTCCTGACCTTGTGATCCTCCCACCTCGGCCTCCCAAAGTACTGGGATTACAGGCGTGAGCCACTGTGCCTGGCCTCTTTCTTTAGCTCTAATAATATTTCCTTTATATCTAGGTGTTACGTCCTCTTGCTGCATGGACCCCTTTATTATTGTATAATGACCTAATCTGTGTTTTCTTAAAGTTTTTCTCTTGAAACCTATTTCATCTGATAAGTATAGCTACTCCTGCTCTTTTTTTGTTTTCATTGGCATGGAATATCTTTTTCTATTCCTTTATTTTCAGTCTATTTGTATCTTTATAAATGAAGTGTGTTTCTTTTAGGCAACAGATCACTGGGGCTTGCTTTTTCATCCATTCAGCCACTCTGTGTCTTTGGGTTGCTGTGTCACCCAGGCTGAAGTGCAGTGGTGCAACCTCAGCTTACTGCAACTTCTGCTTCCTAGGCTCGAGTGATCCTTTTCTTCAGCCTTCCAAGTAAAGTAGCTGGGACTACAGGTGCATGCCACCATGTCCAGCTAATTTTTGTATTTTTTTGTAGAGACAGGGTTTCCCTGTGTTGCCCAGGCTGATCTTGAACTCCTGGGCTCAAGCAATCTGCTCACCTTGGCCTCCCAAAGTGCTGGGATTACAGGTGTGAACCACTGTACCTGGCCAACTTTATGTCTTTTGATTATAGAGTTTAATTGATTTGCAATCAATGTTATTATTGGTAGGTAAGCACTACTCCTACCATTTTATTTGTCTTCTGGTTGTTTTTTGGTATTCTCTTCCTTCTTTCCTTCTTTTCTGTCTTCCTTTTAGTGAAGATGATTTTCTCCAGTGATATGCTTTAATTTCTTTTTATTTTTTGTGTGTCCATTGTATGTTGGACATGCACACAATGGACACACATAAAACACAACAATTAGTATTTGACTTGCAAATATTATCTTGTAACCCATTATTTTAAATGGATGACAACACTGATCGCAGAAGTAAGCAAAAAAGAAAATGAATAAAAACTATACACTTTAACTTTCTCCTCCCCTTTTAACTTTTGTTTCTTTTTATGTCTTATTGTTCTGTCTGTATCTTGAAAAGTTGTAGTTATTATTTTTGATTGGTTTACGGTTTAGTCTTTCTACTTAAGAGTATTTCACGCACCAAAAATTTCCACGTTGTATTTCCGTTTCTCTATGTGCCATTACTAGTGAGTTTTGTACCTTCAGATGATTTCTTATTGCTATTTAACATCCTTTTCTTTTTCTTTTTCTTTTTCTTTTTCTTTTTTTTTTTTTTTTTTGAGATGGAGTCTTGCTTTGTCACCCAGGTTGGAGTACAATGGCATGATCTCGGCCCACTGCAACCTCTGCCTCCCAGGTTCAAGCAGTTCTCCTGCCTCAGCCTCCTGAGTAGCTGGAACTACAGGAGCGTGCCACCACGCCCAGCTAATTTTTGTATTTCTAGTAGAGATGAGGTTTCACCATGTTGGTCAGGCTGATCTTGAACTCCTGACCGCCGCCCACCTCGGCCTCCCAAAGTGCTGGGATTACAGACGTGAGCCATCGCGCCTGGTGTAATGTCCTTTTCTTTCTGATTGAAGTACCCTTTAGCACTTTTTGTAGGACAGGCCTGGTGTTGATAAAATCTATCAGCTTTTGTTTGTCTAGGAAAGTTTTTATTTCTCCTTCATGCTTAAAGGATATTTTTGCTGGATACACTATTCTAGGTTAATTTTTTTTTTTCTTCCACACTTTAAATATGTCATGCTACTCTCTCCTGGCCTGTAAAGTTTCCACTGAAAAGTGCTACATGTATTGGAGCTCCATTATATGTTATCTATTTATTTTTTTTCTGAGATAGAGTCTCACTCTGTCACCCACGCTGGAGTACAGTGGTGCGATCTTGGCTCACTGCAACCTCCGCCTCCCGGGTTAAAGTGATTCTTATGCCTCAGCCTCCTGAGTATCTGGGATTACAGGTGCATGTCACCATGTCTGGCTAATTTTTGTATTTTTTGTAGAGATAGGGTTTCCCCGTGTTGACCAGGCTGGTCTCCAGCTGCAGGCTCACTAATTTCTTCTGCTTGATCTGTTCTGCTAATAAGAGACTCTGATGCATTCTTCAGTATGCCAATTGCATTTTTAATTTCTGCATAATTCTTTTTAGTTATTTCAGTCTCTTTGTTACATTTACCTGATAGAATGATCAATTCCTTCTCTGTGTTATCTTCAATTTCTTTGAGTTTCCTTACCACAGCTCTTTTGAATTCTCTGTATGAAAGGTCACGTATCTGTTTTTTCCAGGATTGGTCCCTGGTGCCTTACTTTGTTCTTTGGGCGAGGTCATGTTTTCCTGGATGGTCTTCATCCTTATAGATATTTGCCTATGTCTGGGCATTGAAGAGTTAGGTATTTATTGTAGTCTTCACTGTCTGGGCTTGTGCCCATCCTTCTTGGAAAGGCTTTTCAGGTATTTGAGGGGATGTGGGCCCAAACTGAAGAACTCTGTGGTTCTTGCTGACTTATAGAAGTACCACTGAGATGGACTTAGATAAGATCTGGAAGAATTCTCTGGATTACCAAGCAGAGACTCTTGTTCTCTTCCTTTATTTTCTCCCAAACAAATGGAGTCTCTCTCTGTGCTAAGCCACCTGGACCTGGGGGGTGGGGTGTCACCAGCACCCCTGTGGCCACCACACCTGGGACTGCACTGGTTCAGACTTGAAGCCAGGACAGCACTCGATCTTGCCCAAGGCCCACTGTAAACACTACCTGGCTACTACCTAAGTTTACGCCAGGCCCTAGGACTCTGCAGTCAGCAGGTGGCAAAGCCAGCCAGGTTTGTGCCCTTCCCTTCAGGGTGGTGAGTTCCCCTAAGCCCCGGATTGGTTCATAGATGCTGTCTGAGAACCAGGAATTGAAGTCAAAACCTTAGATATTTACCTGGTGTTTTGTTCTACTGTGGTTAAGGTGGCACACGACCCACAAGACAAGGTGCTTCCCACTCTTTTCTCCCCCTTCCGCGGGCAGAAGATCCTTTCCCTGTGGCTGCCATCACCACTGGCTCATGGCGGGGGTGTTCTGCCAGGCCATCACTGATACTCACTTAAAGCCTAAGAGCTCTTCAGTCAGCTTGTGACCAATGCTGCTAAGTCTGGGACTCACCTTTTGGCTCAGGGCAGGTCCAGAAATGCTGACCAAGAGCCTAGGCCTGGACTCAGTGACCTCAGAAGCCTGCTTACTGCTCTACCCTCTGTGGCTGAGCTGATACCTAAGGTGCAAGACAGAGTGTCTCCTTTATTTACCCCCTGCTTTTTTTTTTTTGAGACGGAGTCTCGCTCTGTCGCCCAGGCTGGAGTGCAGTGGCCGGATCTCGGCTCACTGCAAGCTCCGCCTCCCGGGTTTAGGCCATTCTCCTGCCTCAGCTTCCCGAGTAGCTGGGACCACAGGCGCCCGCCACCTCGCCCGGCTAGTTTTGTGTATTTTTTAGTAGAGACGGGGTTTCACCGTGTTAGCCAGGATGGTCTCAATCTCCTGACCTCGTAATCCGCCCGTCTCGGCCTCCCAAAGTGCTGGGATTACAGGCTTGAGCCACTGCGCCCGGCCTCCTGCTTTTCTTAAACAGGAGTCTTTCACTGTAGCCATCACAGCTGGGAATGTGCTGGATCACACCTGAAGCCAGCATGTCTCAGAGGCCAGTGCCTATGGTATATTACCTGGGTAGTGCTGTTGATAATTCAGGGCCCTGGGGCTCCTGAGTCAGCAGGTGATAAATCCTGCCAGGTTTCCTCTGTGACAGGGCAGCACTGAGTTAAGTTAAAGTCCCCCAGTCACTGCATTCTCCCTCTACTAAATGCACAGACTTCTCCCCACCACACAGCCACTGCTGGGGTTGGGGGAGGCATGGCAGAAGCACTCCCTTAGTTGCCCTGGCCGGTGTCTTAGTAGGTCATGTGCCCCCTACCCCAGTCCACTGGCTCTGGGCCCAGCCCAGCACTAGGACTTGCCTAGGAATTGCGGTCCTTGTGGCCTAAACTGCCCCTCAAGACTTTTTAGGGCCCCAGAGCACTCTGGCCTATGGTTGTGAGGCTTGTGGGAACTCAAGCTCTGACTGCTGTGGTGGGTGATTTCCCTCTGGCTAAGGCCAGTCCAAATGCTGCTTCTGTGGTTAGATGTCATCTGAGTGCAGCCTGGTTCTGCTTTTCACTGACAGGACAGCACTGAGTTCAAAGTAAAGCCTCACAACTGCTGTGCTCTCCCTTTCCCAAAAGCACAAAATCTGCACGTGTGGCCACTGCTGGGAGAAGGGGGAAGGCTGGCATTGGCCCTTCAAGACTGTCTTTCCTGTCCTCTTCAATGTCTCTTTCAGTGAGAGGAAGTTAAAACCAGCTACTGTGAATGTCCACCTGATTTTTGGTTCTTTGAGATGGGTGTCTTTTACACGCAGTTAGTTGTTAAAATTTGGTGTTCCTCCTGGGTGTGAGGGGGGTGACAAACAGTGTAAGCTTCTTCTATTCCACTCTCTCGCTCTGCCCCTGTGGCTGCTGCTTTAGTTCAGCATGCCAAAGTGCTGTATTTTGGGGTATTGTTTTTCATACCCCAGCAGTTCCTTGTGGCAGCTTTTGTGTATCTCTAATCTAATGCTTATCTCATTGGATCATGTTTGTTTACAAGGATCTAGCACCTACTACAAGTTACTGCCCTCGGTGCAAGCTCTTCCGGGCATGTCTTTCCATTCCCTTTTAATCCCTCTGGCTTAGCCCTTGCCTCCCTAGCACCTTCCAAAACTGCCTTTTGTTGCTGACCACTTTCCTCAGTCCTTCCTTCTGTGCTGTCTTGAGCAGCCTCAGTTTTATGTTTAGAAAATTCCCTAAAACCCACACAGTTTCCTGCATAAAGCCTGGCTTTCTCCCACATCACTGATTCCCTGATGACACTCAAGTGACAGTTGGTCATCTTTCATGACCCACATGTCTCCTGGTTAGGACCTGAGATCAGCCCTCTTCTAGCTTTTCCTGACTAGAAAAAATTCCTCCTGCTTTCAGCCTTGTCAGTCACCTCAATTTCTTCACCAAACTTGTCCTTGTTTTTGCTCTGTGTCTGTATAGCCCCTAATTCTGTAGTCATCCATTGCTCCTCAAGGGCCTCTCAAAGTCCATTCAGGGGCTCAATAGATATTGAATAAACAGAAGAACCCCAAACTAGTTGGTACATTTTGGTTCAATGTAATAATTATTTTTTACTTTTTATTTTTTTAAAGAGACAGGGTCTCCACTCTGTCGCCTAGACTGGAGTATGGTGGCATGATCATAGTTCACTGCAACCTCGAACTCCTGGGCTCAAGTGATCCTCCTGCCTTGGCCTCTCAAAGTGCTGGAATTACCAGCATTAGCCACCATGCCCAACCAAACATAAGAATTTTCCACCAACATTGTCAGAAAGTGGAATTCGGGTCCTGCAGTGATCATGAGTTTCTTAATAATGAGGATATTCAAGGAGAGGCTAGATGACTTAGTGACTTTGCTATAGAGGAGACAGAATGCCAGATGTAATTCTTTCTGACCTGTAATCCCAGCTTCCAAACTAAATAACATCAGTGGTACTCAGCTTTCCTTGTGTGTCTACACCATTCACATACTCCCATCAGCAATGTGTAGCAATTTTGTGCTGGGGTGTGTTATAGAATAGTGTACTTTTTGTTCTCTTCGAGTATTCACAGACTGGACTTTCTTTATGTCCCTTTTAGTTTAACAGTTCCAATATTCTTGGCGTCCTTTCTGATGTTGTAGTAGGGCCTGATTTCAAGAGCATGTTGGGCTGTAGGACCCGGCTGCTCCTCCACTGGAAGCCCCCAGAATGCTTTGTTACGTTGTCAGGAATTTCTGTTTCTTTATCTTGTAGCTTTCTCTATCCTATCCCATTTCCACTGTCCTTTCTTCTTTCATAGCTTTTTTCTTCCTCTTTCTTTGCTCATTGTTTTTTCACTATTAGGACTTGGCTTTTTAGGTCAAGACTCCTAATAAAAGTACTCCTTTCTTCTGCTGTTGACTTACCAGTCACATACGTGGTGCTGTCTCTAGTGGGCTTTGCTTTAAAAAAAAAAACAAAAAACAAAAAAACCACCACCAACAAAAGCAAAACAAAAGAAGCTATGCATGTTTAGAAGCTGGATTTTAGTTCACAGCTTGTATAGAAAAAGATGAGACTATAGGCCAGGCGCGGTGGCTCATGCCTGTAATCCCATCACTTTGGGAGGTGGAGGCGGGCAGATCACGAGATCGGGAAATCGAGACCATCCTGGCCAACACGGTGAAACTCTGTCTCTACTAAAAAGAAACGAAAAAGTAGCCAGGTGTGGTGGCAGGCACCCGAGTAATCCCAGCTACTTGGGAGGCTGAGGCAGGAGAATGGCGTGAACCCAGGAGGTGAAGGTAGCAGTGAGCCGAGATCACGCCACTGCACTCCAGCCTGGGCGACAGAGCAAGACTCTGTCTCAAAAAAAAAGATGAGACTATAAAACATCTGATGCTTGGAATATTGCTGTTACTGTTTTCCATCTCTTTTACTTAATCTATTTCATTAAATCTAAAATGTGCATTTTTTTTTCCACATTTAAGCATCTCTGAAATTGGGAGCTTTTTTTTTTTTTTTTTTTTTGAGACAGAGTCTTGCTCTGTCGCTCAGGCTGCAGTGCAGTGGCGTGATCTTGGTTCACTGCATCACTGCAAGCTCCGCTTCCTGGGTTCACGCCGTTCTCCTTCCTCAGTCTCCTGAGTAGCTGGGACTACAGGCGCCCGCCACCATGCCTAGCTAATTTTTTGTATTTTTGGTAGAAGCGGGGTTTCACCATGTTAGCCAGGATGGTCTCGATCTCCTGACCTCGTGATCCGCCCGCCTCGGCCTCCCAAATTGGGAGCTTCTTAAATCGGCGGCATTTTAAAAATTATGTGACATTGAAATGTAGATTGGCCTAAATTTTAAAATGTAATTGCACAATATTTACTGCCTCTGCATAATAGTTTATTAAATACTCTCCTAGACTATATAACTGAGAAAATACACTAACAAATTCCCCTCCCCTTTTCTAAATTAAAAACATACTATATATGAATATCATTTTCATATATCTTGCTACTTCCTTAGCCTTCTTAATTATAAACTTGAGTCATAGCAGCTATTATTTATTGACTACTTACTTTTTAGATGCTGTTCCAAGTGCTTCACGTGTATAAACTTGCTTAGTCATCACAAGTGGGAACTATCATCCTCACGGTACAGAAGAGGAAGCAGAAGCCCATACGGTTTAAATACTTTCTCCAGGTTCCCATGGCTAGTAGGTGCGGGAGTGAAGATTTAAACCCATGCTCTTAATCTCTGTACTTTTCTGTCTGATGTAAATTTCTTATTGCCCATTTTTAGTATCACTGAACGTGAGGATATTGTTTATCTTTAGCAATGGAAAAATCATTTCCTCCTGATATTCTTTATCCAGTTTATCTAAAGTCTAAAAAACAAAACAACTGGTTTGTCATTGGGTAAACCCCAAAATTGGGATTCAGCTGGAGAGGCCACGTGGGTTCTTGTCTTCCTCCAGGAAAGAATTCAAGAACAAGCTGACAGAATAAAGTGAAATCAAGTTTATTAAGAAAGTGAAGGAGTAGGCCAGGTGCGGTGGGTCACTCCTGTAATCCCAGCACTTTGGGAGGCCGAGGCGGGCAGATCACAAGGTCAGGAGATGGGGACCAGCCTGGCCAACATGGTGAAACCCTGTCTCTTAAAAAATACAAAAAGTTAGCCAGGCGTGGTGGCAGGCACCTGTAATCCCAGCTATTCAGGAATCTGAGGCAGGAGAATTGCTCGAACCTGGGAGGCGGAGCTTGCAGTGAGCTGGGATCACACCACTGTACTACAGCCTGGGCAAGAGTGAGACTTCATCTCAAAAAAAAAAAAAAAAGTGAAGGAATAAATAAAAGGCTCGCTACTCTATAGGCAGAGCGGCCCCATGGGCTATTGGTTGGCTATTTTTATGGTTATTTTTGATCATATGCTAAGCAAGGGGTGCATTATTCATGAGTTTTCCAGGAAAGAAGCTGGGAGTTCCTGGAACCAAGAGTTCATCCCTTTTTTACACCATATAGAGTAATTTCCAGGAGTTGCTGGCATCTGTAAATTTACTGTCATGGCACTGGTGGGAGGGTCTTTTTTTTTTCTTTTTGTCCACCTTTTCCCTACTTCTACCATTCTACTCTCTACTTCTATGAATTTGACTTTTCTAAATTCCACACATAAGCTGTCTTTCTGTGCCTAGCTCATTTGACTTAACATAATGTTCTCTAGGTTCATCCATGTTGTTGCAAATGACAGAATTTCCTGCTATTAATTAATTTTTTATTATACTTTAAGTTCTGGGATACATGTGGAGAACGTGCAGGTTTGTTACATAGGTATACACGTGCCATGATGGTTTGCTGCATCCATCAACCTGTCATTTACATTAGGTGTTTCTCCTAATGCTATCCCACCCCTAGTCCCCCACCTCTCAACAGACCCTGGTGTGTGATGTTCCCCTCCCTGTGTCCATGTATTCTCCTTGTTCACCTCCCACATATGAGTGAGAACATACGGTGTTTGGTTTTCTGTTCCTGTGTTAGTTTGCTTAAAATGATGGTTGCTAGCTTTATCCACGTCTCTGCAAAGGACGTGAACTCATTCTTCTTTATGGCTGCATAGTATTCCATGGTGTATATGTGTCACATTTTCTTTATCCAGTCTATCATTGATGGACATTTGGGTTGGTTCCAAGTCTTTGCTATTGTGAATAGTGCTGCAGTCAACATACGTGTGCATGTGTCTTTATAGCAGAATGATTTATAATCCTTTGGGTATATGCCCAGTAATGGGATTGCTGGGTCAAATGGTATTTCTGGTCCTAGATCCTTGAGAAATCGCCACACTGTCTTCCACAATGGTTGAACTAATTTACACTTCCACCAACAGTGTAAAAGCATTCCTGTTTCTCCACATTCTCTCCAGCATCTGTTGTTTCCTGACTTTTTAATGATTGCCATTCTAACTGGCATGAGATGGTATCTCATTGTGGTTTTGATTTGCATTTCTCTAATGACCAGTGATGATGAGCTTTTTTTCATATGTTTGTTGGCCGCATAAATGTCTTCTTTTGAGAAGTGTCTGTTCATATCCTTTGTCCATTTTTTAATGGGGTTGTTTTTTTTCTTGTAAATTTGTTTAAGTTCTTTGTAGATTCTGGATATTAGCCCTTTATCAGTTGGATAGATTGCAGAAATTTTCTCCCATTCTGTAGGTTGCCTATTCACTCTGATGATAGTTTCTTTTGCTGTGCAGAAGCTTTTTAGTTTAATTAGATCTCATTTGTCAATTTTGACTTTTGTTGCCATTGCTTTTGGTGTTTTAGTCATGAAGTCGTTGCCCATGCCTATGTCCTGAATGGTATTGTCTAGGTTTTCTTCTAGGGTTTTTATGGTTTCAGGTCTTACATTTAAGTCTTTAATCCATCTTGAGTCAATTTTTGTATAAGGTGTAAGGAAGAGATCCAGTTTCAGTTTTCTGCACATGCCTAGCCAGTTTTCCCAACACCATTTATTAAATAGGGAATCCTTTCCCCGTTGCTTGTTTTTGTCAGGTTTGTCAAAGATCAGATGGTTGTAGATGTGTGGCATTATTTCTGAGGTCTCTGTTCTGTTCCATTAGTCTATATATCTGTTTCAGTACCAGTACTGTGCTATTTTGGTTACTGTACAGTTTGAAGTCAGGTAGCACGATGCCTCCAGCTGTGTTCTTTTGCTTAGGATTGTCTTGGCTATACAAGCTCTTTTTTGGTTCCATATGAAATTTAAAGTAGTTTTTTCTAATTGTGTGAAGAAAGTCAATAGTAGTTTCATGGGGATAGCATTGAATCTGTAAATTACTTCGGGCAGTGTGGCCATTTTCATGATATTGATTCTTCCTATCCATGAGCATGGAATGTTTTTCCATTTGTTTGTGTCCTCTCTTATTTCCTTGAGCAGTGGTTTGTAGTTCTCCTTGAAGAGGTCCTTCACATTTCTTGTAAGATGTATTCCTAGGTATTTTATTCTCTTTGTAGTAGTTGTGAATGGGAGTTCACTCATGATTTAGCTCTCTGTCTATTATTGGTATATAGGGATGCTTGTGATTTTTGCACATTGATTTTGTATCCTGAGACTTTGCTGAAGTTGCTTATCAGCTTAAGGAGATTTGTGGCTGAGACTCTGGGTTTTCTAAATATACAATCAGGTCATCAGCAGACAGAGACAATTTGACTTCCTGTCTTCCTATTTGGATACCCTTTATTTATTTCTCTTGTCTGATTGTCCTGGCCAGAACTTCCAATACTATGTTGAATAGGAGTGGTGAGAGAGGGCATCCTTGTCTTGTGCCGGTTTTCAAAGGTATATCCTGCAGAGTGTTCAAAGGATAATATCCTGCAGAGTGTTTTCCAGCTTGGTTCAGTTCTCCCCATCACTTTCAGGTACACCAATCAAACGTAGCTTTGGTCTTTTCACATAGTACCGTATTTCTTTAATCTTGTCTTATGCTTTATTTCATTAAGTGGTCTTCAATCTCTGATATCCTTTCTTCCACTTGATTGATTTGGTTATTGATACTTGTGTGTGCTTCACGAAGTTCTTGTGCTGTGTTTTTCACTTCCTTCAGGTCATTTATGTTCTTCTCTAAACTAGTTATTCTAGTTAGCAATTCCTCTAACCTTTTTTCAAAGTTCTTAGCTTCCTTGCATTGAGTTAGAACATGCTCCTTTAGCTCGGAGGAGTTTTTTTATTACCTGCCTTCTGAAACCTACTTCTGTCAGTTCATCAAACTTATTTTCCGTCCAGTTTTGTTCCCTTGCTGGTGAGTTGTTGTGATCCTTCGGAGAAGAGGTGTTCTGGTGTTTGGGATTTTCAGTCTTTTTGCACTGGTTTTTCCTCATCTTCGTGAATTTATCTGTCTTTGGTCTTTGATGTTGGTGACCTTCAGATGGGGTTTCTATGTGGACATCCTTTTTGTTGATGTTGATCCTCTTCCTTTCTGTTTGTTAGTTTTCCTTCTAACAGTCAGGCCCCTCTGCTGCAGGTCTGCTGGAGTTTGCTAGAGGTCCACTCCAGACCCTGTTTGCCTGGGTATCAC
>NW_012102066.1:359075-360214 GCF_000951045.1 Mandrillus leucophaeus | reverse complement strand
AAATAAATAAATAAAAAGTATTGAGCTCATCTCCTTTGAACCTTTACTTAAATGGACCTTATGGCCTTCTCTGGGCATCTTATTTAAAATTGGGAGTCCTGGTCGGGCACAGTGGCTCATGCCTGTAATCCTAGCATTTTGGGAGGCCAAGGCGGGTGGATCACTTGAGCTCAGGAGTTTGAGACCAGCCTGGCCAATATGGTGAAACCCCGTCTCTACTGAAAATACAAAAATTAGCTGGGCATGGTGGCACACGCCTGTAATCCCAGCTACTCGGGAGGCTGAGGCATGAGAATCTCGCTTGAACCCAGGAGGCAGAGGTTGCAGTGAACCAAGATCGCGCCACTGCACTCCAGCCTGTGTGACAGAGCAAGACTTCATCTCACACACACAAAAAAGGAAGGTAGTAATAGGGGTTGGCCCTTCATTTTATAAAGTTGAGAGCATTATATACAGAGAAGGGTTCTTCATCACTGTCTTTAGTCATTTGGTGAATCCCTTTAACATGAACATGAACCTTCATGTTAACATTGTAATAACAGTGACTATACCTGTCTTGTTCTTTGCTGTCTCTCCAACACTCAGAAGAGTTCTTGGCTCATGTGATTTGTTAATTAATTGAATGAGTGAGTGAATGAAATCCTATTGAGTGCTAATTTTCAAAGTATATATTTTAATGCCAGCTCAATATATAAAAACCTAGTTTACATAGAAGCTTTATCACCTTCTTGCCCCTTTAATATTTTCTTTGCCTGGTTTCTGCATTTTTCTGGAACAAGATTTTTTTTTTTGAGACAAGGTCTCACTGTCGCCCAGCCTGGAGTGCAGTGATGCAATCTCGCTTCACTGCAACCTCCACCTCCTTGATTCAAGCAATTCTCATGCCTCGGCCTCCCAAATAGCTGGGACTACAGGTGTGCACCACCATACCTGGCTAATTTTTGTATTTTTAGTAGAGATGGGATTTCCCCATGTTGGCCAAGCTGGGCTTGAACTCCTGGCCTCAAGTGACCCACCTGCCTCAGCCTCCTGAAGTGCTGGGATTGAGCCACTGTGCCCAGCCTGGAATAAGACACTTTAACATAAATTTGCTTGTGAGCTGATTCACTTTAAAAATACTTTTTTTTTTTTTTTTTTTT
>NW_012102066.1:354047-357245 GCF_000951045.1 Mandrillus leucophaeus | reverse complement strand
CTGTTTGTTAGTTTTCCTTCTAACAGTCAGGCCCCTCTGCTGCAGGTCTGCTGGAGTTTGCTAGAGGTCCACTCCAGACCCTGTTTGCCTGGGT
Organism: Mandrillus leucophaeus; assembly: GCF_000951045.1. Classification (NCBI taxonomy): domain Eukaryota; kingdom Metazoa; phylum Chordata; class Mammalia; order Primates; family Cercopithecidae; genus Mandrillus; species Mandrillus leucophaeus. Next base: position 357,151 of record NW_012102066.1, on the reverse strand, counting down.
ATCACTAGTGGAGGCTACAGAACAGCAAAGATTGCTCCCTATTCCTTCCTCTGGAAGCTTCATCCCAGAGGGGCACCCTCCACATGCCAGCCAGAGCTCTCCTGTATGAGGTGTCTGTTGACCCCTGCTGGGAGGTATCTCCCAATCAGGAGGCACGGAGTCAGGGACCCACATGAGGAGGCAGTCTGTCCTTTAGCAGTGCTCAAGCACTTTCCTGAGAGATCTGCTGCTCTCTTCAGAGCTGAGAGGCAGGAATTCTTAAGTTTGCTGAAGCTGCGCCCACAGCCGCCCCTTCCCCCAGTTGCTCTGTCCCAGGGAGATGGGAGTTTAAACCCCTGACTGGGGCTGCTGTCTTTCTTTCAGAGATGCCCTGTCCAGAGAGGAGGAATCTAGAGAGGCAGTCTGGCTACTGGGAGTGTCTTTTAGCATGCTAATTAGCATACATAATTATAATTAACTGTAATTGGCGCAAGGACAACCAGAGGTCTCTTTTGTCGCCATCTTGGTTTTGGTGGGTTTTGGCCCGCTCGCTTCTTATCCTGTTTTATCAGCGAAGTCTTTGTGATCTGCATCTTGTTAAAAGAAGTCCTGCCAAATTCCTATCTCAGGTTTACTGTAGTTAATGAGGAAAAAAAAAAAAGGACATTTTCAAGGAGAAACAGAAACATTATTAGAAAAGATTCTGGGCTGGGCGTGATGGCTCATGCCTGTATCCCAGCACTTTGGGAGACTGAGGTGGGCAGATCACCTGAGGTCAGGAGTTTGGGACTAGCCTGACCAACATGGTGAAATCCCATCTCTACTAAAAATACAAAAATTAGCCGAGTGTGGTAGCAGGCATCTGTAATCCCAGCTACTTGGGAGGCTGAGGCAGGAGAATTGCTTGAACCTGGGAGGGAGAGGTTGCAGTGAGCTGAGATCGCCCCACTGTGCTCCAGCCTGGGTGATAAAGTGAGACTCTCTCGAAAAAGGAAAACAAAAAAAAAAAGGAAAGAAAAGATGCTGGAGGTGGAAACAAGAAATAGTTTCCTGATCTTTGCTGGGCAACTGTACTTTTGGTAATACTTGATTAACTCAGATCTTCTATTGCTTTCTAGGAACTTATATTACTAGATTATATCATATATCATTAGCAGGGTAACAGTTACCTACTAAATTTTGAAGTTATATGAATAATCTTTATTTTCAAGAATCCTGTGAATTTTATGTGTTCTGCAAAAACAGCTAAAACTTCATTCCTCTTTTACTCTATTTACAAAAACTGTAATGGATTGATACATATAATTGCATGTGTGTAAAAGTAATATTAATATATTAATATCATGATCTTACTGGTATATGTTGGCAAACCACTTTAATTTTTCTAAGAAAATTAGGTAAGCTTTCCCCACTCTTTTAACATCTTAGTGTAATAAAAAATTGAGAGTATTCACACCCAGAGATACTGTCCAAAATAGAAGAACTAGCTTCAGGACTAGAAACTGACTAGGGTGCTAATTAGAGACCCTCTGTAGTCCTTTTATAGAAAGTGGTAAACTCAAGCCATTGCTTGTGAAAGCATTGAAAAGAAGGGAAGAGGAGAAGGGTTCTGGAGGAAGCAAGGAGGAAACTGCCAATGATGGCAGTCATTGTTCTGAAGTCAGTGTGGTGCCCAATCTAAGCTGATTTTCATTGAGGGCTAATGTCCATTTCCAGGTTTTGGAACTGAATGAACAACTGGTATGTTTTTGTTAACGTGGGAGATTCGCCTTCGCCACATAATGGGCATTGGAGAGGTCGAAAAAAGGAATAAAATATTAAAAATCATGTAACCCCCACCTGTAGGGAGCAGCTGTCATTGTATAATGTCATGAAACCTCTCTGATTAGCAGGCAGCAGGTGTGTTAGGTCCTTCTCTGCCTCTTGATTATAGCCCCTTTCTGTAAACTTCCAGGAAAATTGTATTAACAATTGCGTGTATCACTGATTCATGCACAAGCCCTTATTTCAGAATATCCACTTTTTCAGATCTTTTGTCAATTGTCCATTTCTGGCATAGATCCTGGGTCCCAGTGTAATTTATACTGTTTTTCATTTGGAAAAGGGCTTTTTTATTCTCACTCCTTGTTTTGAGTCTCAAAGCTAGTTCCTTACATTCAGTTCCTGCAAATGCTGTAGTGGCATATTTAGAAGATAGGCTTTGTGTGGACTTTTGGAAAAGTTTAATAGTTTATGTCTGCATGTTTTTCTTTAATCTCCCCCCTACCCGTCCCCAACAAATAGATTAAGAAAATAACTTCTGAACCGGGCGCAGTGGCTCACACCTGTAATCCTGGCACTTAAGAAGGCTGAGGTGGGCAGATCACTTGAGCCTGGGAGGTGGAGGCTGCAGTGAGCCAAGATTGTGCCACTGCACTCCAGCCTGGGTGACACAGCGAGATTCTGTCTTAAAAAAAAAAAGAAAATAAGGCCAGGCGTGGTGGCTCACGCCTGTAATCCCACCACTTTGGGAGGCTGAGGCGGGTGGATCACGAGGTCAGGAGATCGAGACCACGGGTGAAATCCCGTCTCTACTAAAAATACAAAAAAATTAGCCGGGCGAGGTGGCAGGCGTCTGTAGTCCCAGCTACTCGGGAGGCTGAGGCAGGAGAATGGCATGAACCCGGGAGGCGGAGCTTGCAGTGAGCCGAGATTGCATCACTGCACTCCAGCCTGGGCGACAGAGCAAGACTCCCATCTTAAAAAAAAAAAAGAAAAAGAAAAAGAAAATAATTCCCCTTTTTTTCCTTCTAATATTTTCTCCTTGCTCCTGTGTTAATTGATACAATTACACAAATAGAATTTTATGGTAAACCTGAAAGGTGTGACTAATACGAAGTTTCAGGTATTTGAAACCTTTTAAGTTTTAAAAAGTATTGGGCTGGGCGCGGTGGCTCAAGCCTGTAATCCCAGCACTTTGGGAGGCTGAGAGGGCCGGATCACGAGGTCGGGAGATCGAGACCATCCTGGCTAACACGGTGAAACCCCGTCTCTACTAAAAAATACAAAAAACTAACCGGGTGAGGTGGCGGGCGCCTGTAGTCCCAGCTACTCGGGAGGCTGAGGCAGGAGAATGGCGTAAACCC
>NW_012102066.1:320490-352707 GCF_000951045.1 Mandrillus leucophaeus | reverse complement strand
TCGATTTTGGCTCACTGCAACCTCTGCCTCCCAGGTTCAAGCAATTCTCCTGCCTCAGCCTCCTGAGTAGCTGGGATTACAGGCACCTGCCATCATTTTTGTATTTTTGTAGAGACGGGTTTCACCGTGTTGACCAGGCTGGTCTTGAACTCCTGACCTCAAGTGATCTGCCCGTCGCGGCCTTCCAAAGTGCTGGAATTATAGGTGTGAACCACCGTTCCCAGCCTAAAGGTACATTTTTTAAATGTGGCTTTCAAAAGTACATGTTTTATGTAACAAAGCATCCTCTAATTCTAGCTATTGAAGTTAGCCATGTCACTGTTAATTGTTGCTTTCAGACAAAGTTACCTCTTTAAAATTTTTTATCATGGAATGCAATGAAACATCCTTCTACAAAGTAAAGGAGTTGGCTACCTGAAAAAAAATATATATATAGACAGACGGAGTCTTGCTCTATCACCACGCTAGAGTGCAGTGGCACGATCTTGGCTTACTGCAACCTCCACCTTCTGGGTTCAAGCGATTCTTCTGCCTCAGCCTCCGGAGTAGCTAGGACTACAGGCATGCACCACCACGTCCAGCTAATTTTTGTATTTTTAGTAGAGACGGGGTTTCACCATGTTAGCCCGCCTCAGCCTCCCAAAGTGCTGGGATTACAGCGTGAACCACTGTTCCCGGCCTGATAATATATTTAAACCTGAATTGCACAAGAAGCTGGGCCTTTCCCTTGATTTTCAAAGTTCCTCACACATCCTGTGTCTTCCTAGCTCTTTTATGATGTTCTGAAACTTTGTCGCTGCTTATAAAATGGAGGAGTGACTTAATGGTAATTTGTTCTGTGTGAGTTTGCATTATCTAATGCTTCTAATTCATAGAAAAGTTGATTATCCTGTGATTAGAGAACAGAGACTCAGGTGAGCAGTAATAGTTTTAAATACACACAGTTTTTTACAGCTAGAATATTGAAAATAATTTCTTTCCTCCCTTCAAGTTGGATAAATTTTGTACACACAAAAAATAAGTTTGAACTTGTGGGCTAAATTCATTTCTTAGCTCCTTAGAAATATTTGGCCTTTTCAAAGAAGAAAGCATTAATTACACTGTATTCCTCAGGAAGGTTATTTCCTTCATGTAAATTATGACTTTTGTGCTTCTGGTAGCCCTGTGATTTCTTCATGAGTGTAATTAACTTAATTGCCTTCTCATTGCTTTATGCTAGGAAAATGGGAAAGTACTTTAAACTTTTGTAGATATTGATGTTTAGAACATGGTTAACTTGTTAACAAGGTACACATTTATTCTGATGCAAAAATCTACACGATGCATTGAGGCACCATATTATGTTTTGACCAGATTTTGTCAGTGTACTATATATGAGTGAGAGGATTGAATAAGATGCAAAAAATCGAATATAATGATGAATGATACAAATTTCTTTTCTGAGAGGAGCAGCTTTGCTTCATTTCTTTTCTTTCTTTCTTTCTTTTTTTTCTTTTTTTTTTGAGACAGAGTTTCATTCTTATTGACCAGGCTGGAGTGCAGTGGCACAATCTTGACTTACCGCAACCTCTGCCTCCCGGGTTCAAGTGATTCTCCTGTCTCAGCCTCCTGAGTAGCTAGGATTACAGACATGCGCCACCATGCCCGGCTAATTTTGTATTTTTAGTAGAGATGGGATGTCTCCATGTTTGTCAGGCTGGTCTTGAACTCCCGACCTTAGATGATCCGCTCACCTTGGCCTCCCAAAGTGCTGGGATTGATTACAGGTGTGAGCCACCGTGTCCAGCCGCTTCATTTCTTTAAAGTGAGATAAAACTGGTTGAGAGATCTAGCTCAGGAGTTAGGTAGGCCTGGGTTCAAGTGGTGCCTCTGTTAATTTGCATATTTGGGTGAGTCAGTTTCTCTCAGGCTGTTTATTTGTAAAATCAGGATAGTCAAAGTTCTCATTTCAGAAGCTCTGAAGGATTAGAGTAATGCTTATAAAATGATATATTTACATATTCAGTACTCAGTAAATGCTAGCTACAATTAAAAAAGTGTGTGTGTTTTAAATGACTAAGTTGGAATTGGCCTTTTTTTTTTTTTTGTGGTTTCCATCATTCAAACTTATTGATACTCATTAACGAATATAATTTTGTTGATTTTCTTTTGGTGCATTATAACACTTTTTGTTAGTGATTACACAATGTCGATCATTTATTTATTTATTGTACTAAATACTGCAACCTCTGAATTGCAAATTTTTACATGGAATTTCTGGCAGTGATGGGTGGCCCCTGCTTTCTGAATACATAAAATTCAGTCCATGGTTTTCATATTCCTTTGTTATTCTACCTACTGCTTTAAGATACATTCAAATAAAAAGATGTAAGTTACTTGCAGTGAGTGAGTGCCCAAATGCAACAGCAAGGAGAGCTGAGAACATAATTAATCAAAGCTTTTGTGTTCAGAGAATAAATAGTCTGAAACCGTGGGACTGAAGCTTGCTCCTTAGGGACTTTCTCAAAGTATCCTTGGTGGACATAAGGTTACCCTCACTCAACAGAAGGACATATCTGCTGCAGGGGGAGGACACAGAATGATGATTTCATTTACCTAGGGTATTTTCCTTCTGTAAATGTCTGGAACAAGTTGTCACAGGACACTGTGATGTACAGTGCAGCCCTCCTATTAGAATAAATAAATTATATGGTTGGACTGGAATGCTACAGACACACTATGACTGGAAGTAGAAGGAGAGAGAATGTTTATTTAAAATACAGCACACATAAATAATAAATAAAAGTTTAAAGCTTAATCAGCAACAGCAACCGGACCAGCCTCCCCTGTTCCATTCATAGTTCTTTTCACAAACACCTGTATCTTTTCCTAAGGATAAAAAGTGGCACAAGGAGACAAAAGGCTTTGGAGGGAAATAAAATACCTTGTTGTGAGTTTGTGCTTTTCTGAAACAAGAAGGCAAAGCATGTGGGCATTGAATGGCTACAATAAAAGACTGCACAGTGACCACACACTGGCAAGCCTCAGGTTTCAGAGGAAACACTGGAGCCAGCAGAATGCCAAAGCCTTATTTCTCCCTTGAACCAGTTCAGTATTATGAACTGGTTGTGGTTCTCCCGTTTTACTTTTACTGTTGATAAATTTCTTAATAAGCTTTTTCCCTATCCCTTTTCCCTTTAATCCTATGTTAAAGGTGTCTTGGGTCTGGTCTTAAATCAATTTGGTTATGACACTAGGTCCCAGAAAAAAGCTGCTATCTCATTAGCAGCTTGGTGTGTTTGAAATTCATGTTTGAACTGCACAAAAAAACCTACACTACCAGTACAATTACTTCCCTGCATATAAAAAACAAAAAAAGGAGGCCAGGCGTGGTGGCTCATGTCTGTAATCCCAGCAATTTGGGAGGCCAAGACAGGTGGATAGCTTGAGATCAGGAGTTTGAGACCAGCCTGGCCAACATGGTGAAACCCTGTCTCTACTAAAATTAACCAGGCGTGGTGGTGGGCACCTGTAGTCCCAGCTGCTTGGGAGGCTAAGGCAGGAGAATTGCTTGAACCTGGGAGGTGAAGGTTGCAGTGAGCCAAGATTGCACCACTGCACCCCAGTCTCGGTGACAGAGTGAGACTCCATGTCAAAAAAAAAAAAAAAAACAAACAGTGGGATAAAGAAAACAAATCACACAGAACACCAAGGGGCTGCTGAACAATGCAGGAGGAATGTAAATACATTCTCTTTCCGGTCAGACATTTGGCCAGACAGCTGATTACAAAACATCGGATGACTTCAAGTTGAAGGTATGAAAACAAAAGGTTATACCTCAAAAAAGAAATGACTGTCCATTGAGGCAGAGTAGTGAAGGTCTTGAAGAAGCTGGAACACCCATAAAAGAAAGAAGAGCCTTCTGCTCAGGAAAGCCACTTCAGCTACACGTGGCTGAGGACGGAGGCTCTTTATGCTCCCTACATGATGAGCTAGGTGAGGTGTCCGACAACACCCAGATGTGTTAATGGACAACGTGGCCCAGGCCTTTTTAAAGATGTTTGATAAAGCTCACGTAGCAACTACCAGGGCTTCGCTACACAGATATCTGTGGTATTCATTGAGTAAAACCAGCAGATTTCACATAAGCAGATGTTTTTATTTGTTCCTAAAGTCTTAGAAAGTGATGTTATATTAACATATAATATGAATTCCCTGTTACTCGTTGGATGGTTTGCATTTGACCAGTGTCTTTTCATTTTTAGTAAAAGTAAAATTTTTTCTAGACGTAATCCTGCTAATTGACGTTGCATACTATTTCATCTCACCCTACATACCACACATACCACTGATACATTGTATATACCACTGATAACATTCTTGGCCACTGTGAATATTATTTTTTTACATTGTTATTGGTCTCCAGTGTTGTAGGTAGGACTATGCAGGAATGGATCTTTTCTTTGAGACATGGTCTTGCTCTGTCCCCCAGGCTGGAGTGCAGTGGCACAATCTCAGCTCACTGCAGTCTCTACTCTCGGGTTCAAGCGATTCTTCTGCCTCAGCCTCCTGAGTAGCTGGGACTATAGGCATATGCCATCATGTCGGGGTAATTTCTATAGTTTTAGTAGAGACTGGGTTTCGCTATGTTGGCCAGGCTGGTCTCGAACTCTTGACTTCAAGTGATCCACATGCCTGGGCCTCCCGAAGTGCTCGAATTATAGACGCGAGCCACCACGTCTGGCCAGGAATGGCTCTAGAACCATTTCTTCCCATCTTAGAAAACACTGACTTCTCACTTGCCTTATTGAAATGGTTTGGAGATGTATAGCATCTAACAATACTGCACTTCTATAGAGCGGACTTGGGATAACAGTAACTCCTAAGGCATCAGCTGAAGTTGACAAAGGTAAAAATATCTGCTGTTAAGATAAAGTTGAAAACTCTGTACTTCCTGTACTTTATTCAAAATGTTAGCCTTCTCTTAGCAAATTCTTCAATAAGCTTTCTTTTAGGTTTCAACTGCTCAAGGCAAGGCAGATGAAAAACTAGGAGAGATATGTGAATGTGAATATCTGTAAGTAAGTGGACACAGGAGGATGCTTAGTTGTTTTTTTAATTGTCAAATTTTATATACTATTCACATACAACATGTTTTTTTCTTGTTTGTTTGTTTGTTTGTTTTGAGACGGAGTCTCCCTCTGTCGCCCAGGCTGGAGTGCAATGGCACGATCGCGGCTCACTGCAAGCTCTGCCTCCCGGGTTCACACCATTCTCCTGCCTCAGCCTCCTGAGTAGCTGGGACTACAGGCGCCCGCCACCACACCGGGCTAATTTTTTGTATTTTTAGTAGAGATGGGTTTTCACCGTGTTAGCCAGGATGGTCTCGATCTCCTGACCTCGTGATCCGCCCGCCTCAGCCTCCCAAAGTGCTGGGATTACAGAAGTGAGCCACCGCGCCTGGCCCTACAACACATTTTAAAATATGGATACATTGTGGAATGACTTGATCGATTTGACCAGTGTCTTCATTTTTTGATTGAACTAATTAACATATGTATTACCTCACTTATAATTTACTAATAATTATTATAGATATCATGTTGTAAAATAGATCTCTTGAACTTATTCTTCCTATCCAACTGAAATTTTGTATCCTTTAACCAAACATTTCCCCAAAACTGCACCCCCAACTCCCAGTCCCAGGTAACTACTATTCTACTCTCAAATTCTATGAGTTTAACTTTTTTAGATTCCACATATAGTTGAGATCATGCAGTATTTGTCATTTTGTATCTGGCTTATAACATAATGCTGTCCAGATTCATTCATCTTGTTGCAAATGATATAATTTCTTTATTTTTAAAGGCTGAATAGTATTCCCTTGTGTATCTTTGCCACATTTTCTGTTCATCTGTTGCTGAACACTTAGGTTGATTCCATATCTTGGCTATTGTGAATAATGCTGCAGTGAACATGGGGATGCAGATGACTCTGACATACTGATTTCATTTCCTTTGGATACATACCCAGTTATCCAGTAGTGCGATTGCTAGATCATATGGCCATTCTATTTATAATTTTTTGAAGAACCTTCATACTGTTTCCCGTAATGGCTATACTAATTTACATTCCTACCAGCAGTGTACAAGATTTCCTTTTTCTCTTTGTTCTTGACCTTTGGGAGTTTATTACATGCCTTAAGGTAGTCTTCTTTGGGTTAAATCTGCTTGGTGTTCCATAACCTTCTTTTACTTGGATATTGATATCTTTCTCCAGGTTTGAGACATTCGTTGTTATTATCCCATTGAATAAACTTTCTGCAGCCTATCGCTCTCTCTGCCTCCTCTTTAAGGCCAATATAACTCTTAGATTTGCCCTTTTGAGGCTAGTTTCTAGATTCTGTAGGTGTGCTTCATTTTTTTTTTTTCTTTAGTCTCTTTTGTGTCTTTTCAAATAGCCTGTCTTCAGGCTCACTAATTATTCTGCTTGATCTATTTTGCTAATAAAGGACCCTGATGCCAATTACATTTTTTAGCTCTAGAATTTCTGCATGATTCTTTTTAATTATTTCAATCTCTGTTAAATTTATCAGATAGAAGTATCAGTCCCTTCTCTGTTATTTTGAATTTCTTTGAATTTCCTCAACACGGCTATTTTGAATTCACTATCTGAAAGGTCACATGTCTCTGTTTTACCAGGATTGGTCCCTAGAGCTTTATTTAGTTCATTTGGTGAGGTCATGTGTCCCTGGATGCTGTTGATGCTCGTAGATGTTTTTCAGTATCTGGGCATTGAAGAGTTAGGTATTTATTGTAGTCTTCCCTGTCTGGGCTTGTTTGTGCCCATCCTTCTTGGAAGGCTTTTCAGGTGTTTGAAAGGATGTGGCTGTTGTCATCTAAGCTGTTTCTGCTTTAGGGGGCACCCCAAGCTCAGTAATGCGTGGTTCTTGTAGACTCATAGAGGTTTAATACCACCTTGACAATCTCGGACAAGATTCAGTAAAATTCTCTGAATCACTGGGCAGAGACTCCTGTTCTCTTCCCTTACTTTCTCCCAAACATAGAGTCCCTGTCTCTGTTCTGAGCCACATAAAGCTGGGGTTAGAGTGACCCCTGTGACCACCACCACTATAACTGAACCCCTGTGGCCACTACCACTATACTGCATGGGGTCAGACTTGAAGCCAGGAGAGCACTGGGTCTTGCCCAAGGCTTGCTGTAACTACTTCCTGGCTGCTGCCTATGTCCGCTCAAGGCCCTGGGGCTCTACAGATGGCACGTGGCTAAACCAGCCGGGCCTGTGCCCTTCCCTTCAGGGCGGCAAGGTCCCCCATGCCCTGGGTGGGGCCAGAAGTCAGGAACCAGAGTCAAAAACCTTAGAAGTCTACCTGGTAATCTGCTGTTTTGCAGCTGAGCTGGCACTCAGACCACAGAATGCAGTGCTTCCTACTCTTCCCTCCATTTTCCAAAAGGCAGAAGAGCCTCATCCTGTGGCCGCTGCCACGCCTTGCCACGGAGCACTGCCAGACTCCTGCTGATGTTCCCTTAAGGCCCAGGATCTCTTAAGTCAGCCTGTGGTGAATGCTGCCGGGCCTGGGACTCACCCTTCAGGGAAATGGGTTCCCCTCTGGCTTGGGCAGGTCCAGAAATGCCATCCAAGAGTCAGAGTCTGGAACCAGGGACCCCAAGAGCTCGCTTGGTGCTCTACCCTCCTGTGGCAGTGTTGGTACATAAGGTGCAGGACAAAGTCCCCTTTACTTTTCCCTCTGCTTTTCTCAAGCAGCTTTTTTGCCCTGTACCCATCACAGCTGGTAATATGCTGGGCCTTGCCTGAAGTCGGCAAGTCTCAGTGGCTCACCCAAGGCCCTCAATGTAGTACCTGGGTATCTCTGCTGGTTATTCAGGGTCTAAAGTCTCTTCACTTAGCAGGTGATGAATGCTGCCAGGACTGGGTCCTTTCCTTCAAGGCAGCGGGTTCCCTTGTGGCCCAGGATGTGTCTAGAAGTGTAATCTGGGAACTAGGGCCTGGAACAGGGGCCTCTTGACTCTGACTGGTGACTCTGACTGGTGCCCTTTCCTGCTGTGGCTGAGCTGGTATCCAAGATGCAAGATAACGTCCTCCCCGCTTTTTCCCCTCCTAAAGTGGAAGAAGGGGGTCTCTTTTGGAGTTGCAAGCTGTGCAACCTGGAACTAGGGGAGGGGTGATGCCAGCACTCCCTTGGCTGCCCCAGTTTGTGTCTTAGTGTGTTGCTTGTCCCCCTAGTCCACTGTCTCTGGGCCTAGTTCAGCCCTAGGACTCACCTAGAAGTTGCAGTCCTTGTGACCTAGATAGACTGCCTTTCAAGTTTACTTAGACACCAAAAGCACTTTGGCCTTAGGTTTGTGGGCACTGGGATTGCGATTTCCCTTTGGCTAGGGCTGGTTTAAGTGCTCCCTCTGTGGGCAGGGGTCAGCTGAGTTTGGTCTGGTTTTCTTTTCTGCTTTAACAGGACAGCACTGAGTTCAGTGCCCCACAATTGTTGTGTTCTCCCCCAGTGTCCAGAGATGCTCTCCACGCCATGCCGCTGCTGCTCTCAGGGTAGGGGAAGGGTGGTGCTGGCAATTCAGGAGTGTTGTTTTTGTTGTGTTTTTTGTTTTTTTTTTTTTGAAATGGGGTCTCGCTCTGTCATCCAGGCTGGAGTGCAGTGGTGCGATCTTGGCTCACTGCAACCTCCGCCTCCTGGGTTCAAGCGATTCTCCTGCTTCAGCCTCCCAAGTAGCTGGGACAACAGGCGTGTGCCACCACACCTGGCTAATTTTTTGTATTTTTAGTAGAGACGGGGTTTCACTGTGTTAGCCAGGATGGTCTCAATCTCCTGACCTCGTGATCCACCCGCCTTAGCCTCCCAAAGTGCTGGTATTACAGGTGTAAGCTACTGTGCCTGGCCAAGATGGTTTTTTCTGTCTCTTCGGTGCCAATTTCAGTGATATGAAGCTAAAACCAGGTACTGTGAGTGCTTACCTGACTTTTGGTTCTCACAAAGGTGTTTTTTTTTTCTGTGTAGATCGTAGTTAACTTGGTGTCCTTGTGGTGGGGAGGGGAGATAGATGGAGCTTTCTATTCTGCCATCTTGCTCTGCCTCTCCCATCTTTCATCTTTTTTTTTTTTTTTAAGAGATGGAGTTTCACTCTGTCTCCCAGGTTGCAGTGGTGCGATCTCACTGCAACCTGTGCCTCCCTGTCTCAAGCAATTCTCCTGTCTCAGCCTCCTGAGTAGCTGGGATTATAGGCACACTACCACACCCAGCTAATTTTTTGCATTTTTAGTAGGGACAGGATTTCACCATGTTGCCCATGCTAGTCTTGAACTCCTGAGCCCAGGCGATCCACCTGCCTAGGCCTCCCAAAGTGTCGAGTTTACAGGCATAAGCCACTGTGCCCAGCCTTCCATCTTTTTAATAGTAGCCATTCTAACAGGCGTGAGGTGATAGCTCATTGTGGTCCTAATTTGTGTTTCTCTGATTAATGATGTTGAGCATTTTTCATATATCTCTTGGCTGTTTGTTGTCTTGACAGATGTCTGTTCAGGTATTTTGCCCATGTTTTAATTGGGTTGTTTTCTTGCTGTTGAGTTGAGTTCCTTATGTGTTTTGGATTTAACCTCTCACTAGATGTATGATTAGCAGATATTTTCCCCATTCCATAGGTTGTCTCTTTGCTCTTATTGTTTCCTTGGCTGTGCAGAAGCTTTTTAGTTCAGTATAAGTTCATAGTAAGGGTGCTTTTAGACACAGGCACAGTAACAGGAGTTATGTCTGACAATCTGACATCAAGAGTAGAAAAATTGGCCAGGCCTGTAGTTCCAGCTACTTGAGAAGATTACTTGAGACTGGGAGTTTGAGTCTAGCCTGGGCAACAGAACAAGACTCCTGTTTTTTTTGGTTTATTGTTATTTTTAGAGATGGGATCTCATTCTGTCTCCTGGGCTAGAGTGCAGTGGTGCAATCATAGCTCACTGTAGCCTTGACCTCCTGGGCTCAAGCAATCCTCCTGCCTCAGCCTCCTGAGCAGCTGGGACTACAGGCATGCCACTACCATGCCTGGCTGAGATCTTGTGTTTTAGGTTGTGGTTTTTTTTTTTTTTTTTGAGGCAGGTTCTCACTCTGCCACCCAGGCTGGAGTGTAGTGGTGCGATCACAGCTCACTGTAGCCTCAAACTCCCAGGCTCAGGTGATCCTCTGGAGTAGCTGGGACTACAGGAATGTGGCATCACACCTGGTGGTGGCGAAACATGGAGAAGCCCTAATTTTTTTTGTATATTTTATAGACACAGGGTATCGCCGCGTTGCCCAGGTTGTCTTTCTCTTGGGAAAAAAAAAAAAAAAGCCAGAATGAAAGTGAATGGTACAGCCTTCAAATTGAGTGTTTTGTGTTTTATTATGACAATTTTGAAGAAGGAAAAATGTTTATTTCAAAGAGCCTAAAACCAAACTAAAGCAATAAGTTGTGATTTTAAAAAAATTGACAGGTTGACTTATTTTGAAAAACAATTCTACGGAGATGTAGTTCGCATATTATACAGTTCACCCATGTAAAGTGTACAGGCTGACGACTCCTCTCCCCTCCCCTCCCCTTCCTCTCCTTCTCCTCCCTTCCCTCCCCCTCCTTCCCCTCCTCTCCCCTTCCCTCTCCTCTCCTTTTCTGTTTTTGAGACAGAGTCTCACTCTCTTGCCCAAGCTGGAGTACAGTGGTGCCATCATGGCTCACTGCAGTCTCGACTTCCCAGGCTCAAGCAGTGCTCCACCTCAGCCTCCCAAGAAGCTGGAACTACAGGCATGAGCCACCACACCTGGCTAATTTTTAAATTTTTTATAGAGACAGAGTCTTACTATGTTGTCCAGGCTAGTCTCGAACTCCTGGGCTCAAGTGATCTCCCACCTTGGCTTCCCAAAGTGCTGGGGTTACAGGTGTGAGCCACTGCACCCAGCAGACAGGCTGATTTTCAAGATAGAAAACTTTGGTTTGTTTTAATGCAGTTCCATGGAACTCTGAATTAAGCAATTTTTGTTTTTGTTTTTGTTTTTTTTGAGACGGATTTTCGCTCTTGTTGCCCAGGCTGGAGTGCAATGGTGCAATCTCGGCTCATGGCAACCTCTGCCTCCCAGGTTCAAGTGATTGTCCAGCCTTGCCTCCCGAGTAGCTGGGATTACAGGCGCCTACCACCACACCTAGCTAATGTTTGTATTTTTAGTAGAGAGGGAGTTTCACCATGTTGGCCAGGCTGGTCTTGAACTCCTGACCTCAGGTGACCCACCTGCCTCAGCTTCCTAAAGTGCTGAGATTACAGGTGTGAGCCACTGTGCATGGCCTAAGCAATGATTTTTGACAAGAATTTTCTCCTTTCAAAAGTGCTTAATTGTGGCAAAGTGAGACCTGAGGTGAAGATAAAGGATGGGTGGGCATTTCTTCAGAATTCAGCAAAAAGATTTGCCAGCCTTTAAGTAGACATGCTGTTCCAAACTTGTAATAACATAAATGCTTTCTACCAAATTGTGTAACAAATAGATTTGAAATGGTGATTGATATTAATATATATGTTTGACTTATTAGAATATCATTCACCAACACTTAGCAAAATTGAGATAGAAGAACAAGGGTCGTTGATGAGTAAGTTCCATGCAGATATGTACCTTCCTGTAACATTTACCAGATGAAGACTTTTGGGTGTGTGCCAAAAGTGATGAATTAGCCGTGAAAGAATGTGAGACAGAGCCGGGCGCGGTGGCTCACACCTGTAATCCCAGCACTTTGGGAGGCTGAGGTGAGCGGATCATGAGGTCAGGAGATCGAGACCATCCTGGCTAACACGGGGAAACCCCCTCTCTACTAAAAGTACAAAAAATTAGCTGGGCGTGGTGGCGGGCGCCTGTTGTCCCAGCTACTCGGGAGGCTGAGGCAGGAGAATGGCGTGAGCCTGGGAGGCGGAGCTTTCAGTGAGCCGAGATTGCATCACTGCACTCCAGCCTGGGCCACACAGTGAGACTCGTCTCGGAAAAAAAAAAAGATGTGAGACGAAGTGTGAAGGTAGTTCAAAGGTCCTTAAAGAGACAGAAAAGCTCACCCTTGCCTTCGTAAGATTTGCTAGAGAAAGAAGTAGGTGCCTATTGAAGTATTTAGAGAAATCTCAGTTTGGCTAGTCCTTACAAGAAAGAAATCCTTTGAAAGGAATACAATATTCATAATGTGACTGTTTTAAAATAAATTTTTATATGTTTAATATTTGTAAAAAGTCCTTATTGAGGTTTTCCTCTCTTCATCTAATTTTGCCATTTCTGTGGTATAAAATAGGTTTTTAGGAAATTTGACTTTGATTTACTCTTGGACCGTTGCTTAGGAATGATTAGGTTGCAAATTGGGGATTGTCTGAAAGACAATGGCTTTTTATTTGGGTGAGGACTGAAGAACACATCTCATGATAGGATTATTGAATAAAATCTGTTGTTTCTGTGAATGCTGAAAATGGCAGTTGGAAAACATATTTATTGCATTTCATCAATGGGCCTCTGTGCATTGGCTGTTTTGGAACTGAATTTATACATTTCAAATGGTCATATAAGCAGTCATTTTGTGGAAGGAAGCATAATTCAAGACTGGGAGTTGGGCTATACTGCGAGTTATGAAGAAGACACACACTATTTCCAAGGGCCTAAAATTTCTTTGTTAAACACAGATTCAAAATAATTGTAAGGACCTTCTACCTATAGAACAAATTTTCAAGAAAAGTCTGAAGACTGGAATTTTATTTAAAATGCATTTGTTTGCAGCTAATTTAAATGTTAGTTTGGACTGGGTGCTGTGACTCACACTTCTGTGAGCACTTTATGAGGCCAAGGTGGGCAGATTGTTTAAGTCCAGGAGATCAAGTCCAGCCTGGGCAACTGGAGAAACCCCGTCTCTACTAAAAATTCAAAAAGTTAGCCCAGCATGTAGTCCCAGCTACTCGGGAGACTGAGGTGGGAGAATCACCTGAGCCTAGAAGGTCAGGGCTGTAGTGAGCCAGAGATCAGGCCACTGCACTCCAGCCTGGCCAACTGCAGTGAGACCTTGTCTCAAAAAATAAAAATAAAGTGTTACTTTGTTTTGTGGACCAAGGGAAACCTGCCTGTGGGCTAGGTCGAATGGCCTAGACAAGATAGGGTAGAAAAAGTAATATCTTTTTTTTCCTCACTCATTACAAGGTTCATGGCTGGTGCACTGCTAGAGTCTGAGTGTTTGTGTCACCCCACCTGCCCCTCCCCACCCCACCCCAGTATTTTTATGTTGAAACCTGAAGCCCAATGTAATAGTAACTAAGAGGTGAAAGCTTCAGTATGCTGAATACAGGGGTTATGTCTAATGGCAGTACACAGGGTCGGGGGTACTTAGCAAGGCCTGTTTGTTCAGATTCTTTTCTGTGTCCCTGTGTCTACAGAGATCAAGACATTCCTTTCCTCCAGGTATAGGAAATGAGGCTATTAAGACCTATTCAGGGAAAGGTCAGTTAGGTTTTATGGTCTGCTTCAGGGGAGAAGAGGCAAAGGAACAGGGAACAAACTTCCTGTTTCTGCTGTTTCCTCAAGTGCCAACGGGCCATATTTTGGGGTAGCATGTCCTGAGCCCTATCAACAGCGTGGGCATGATTCTGAGGAGAAACAGGACATCAATATCCGTTCTACAAGCTTAAAAGTGTTAATGCCTAGAGCACATAGAGACACCAAAGACCTGCAGTGGGGACATTGAGGAACAGCGCATACAGGAAGTGATGTTGATCTCGTTCCTGGAGCACAGGTAGGATTTAGCAGTGGTGCAATGAGGGGCATGCATCCTGCCCAGAGCCGGAAGCACAATACGGTTATTGTGAGCAGCAGACAGTTCAGTGTGTTAGCAGCCTTGGGCTGTGGAAAAGTTCCAGGTAACAAAAGGATAAGGCAAAGCTGCCCCTTTATTTTGTTTGAGTCCCTATATACACTCAAAGCCCCCCAAAATAAATCATACAGGTTAAAGGAAACTATGAAAATATAAAGCTGTGAGAAAGCTGCTTTAAGGCATGTCTCCTAGCTCATCCAGACCGTTGACTCCTTTAAGAAAACTTTTCTGTGTAGTGGAGCTGCCACTGTTCTATAGGTAGTCACTCATTTTCTCTGGGGAGTCATTGGGCTGAAAATAAAACCCTTGCTTGTACTCCTTACCTTAAAAAGGATATTGGCTTACGATTGGACAAATTTAAATCTTTGGTCCCTTAAATTTTGTTATTCCTTCACTGGACTTTCATGTTTTAGAACCACTTTTACATTTCTCAGTGAGTAGTTTATGGGGTGTGGTTGGTTTACTCAAATAGAGGCTATTAAAGTTATTCTTTTAACCTTTAACCTTTCCAGAGTTAAAGTTTATTGTCATTCTTTTTAACCATTAGATTCCCAACTTAAGGTGACACAGTTATAATATTTACAGTATCATATTGTATTAAATGAGATGGCCCATTTGTAATATATGAGATAACCTGATACAACTCAGAATTAAATGTACAACCGAAAGGTTTAGCATTCTAGTCTTGAGCCATCCAAATTTGCTCAGTGACACAGGTCAAATCACTTATGCTGAATGACTTGCTTTGTTATTTGCCTAAATAGAGAAGTGTAACTTGCTTAAATACTTGATAGGGCAAGGTCTGAAACATACAAACAGTTTGTACACCATGTCTGATTTGTTCACTTGAGCCCTTAGCATCTCGTACAGTGCTTCACACATAGCAAGCACTCAAATATTTGTTGGTTGAAATAAATGTAAGAGAGAAGTACACCTATTTTTCCTGTGGTCATTATTAGAGGCAGAAGGTGTATATTTTCACTGTTTGTTTTTGTGTCTGTGTTGGGGAAGGAACAGACCCTAAAACCTTTACCCATTACAGAGGGAAAGAACGTTGGTACAAGACAAAGAACTGTTCAGCAAAAATAGATTTGAATGTCTGATCTGTCCCCAAATCTTCAGATGCTGCAGATGTTAACCGTGGCCTCTTGGATGCCCTCACTTGCTCATTCACTCACTTTGATTGATTCATAAGATGAGCTTGAGTTCATGCTAGCAAGTAAGCCATGATCTTAAGAGGGAAAATGACTGGAAGCAGGTCACAGTGCAATATGGTGTTAGAGGTATTAGGATGGATGGATGTAGAAAGTACAGTGAGAGTACAAAGAAGGGAAGGGAGCCATCATTTCTGTCTGAGCAAATGGAGCGGAGTCATATGGACTCATAGAAAAAGGGGTGCTTGGCTGGGCGCGGTGGTTCATGCCTGTAATCCTTGCACTTTGGGAGGCTGAGGCGAGTGGATCACCTGAGGTCAGGAGTTCGAGAGCAGCCTGACCAACATGGTGAAGCCCTATCTCTACTAAAAATACAAAATTAGCCAGGCGTGGTGGCACGTGCCTGTAATCCCAGCTACTTGGGAGGCTAAGGCAGGAGAATCGCTTAAACCCAGGAAGCAAAGGTTGCAGTGAGCTGAGATCGTGCCACAGCACTCTAGCCTCGGCAACAAATAGTGAAACTCCATCACAAAAAAAAAAAAAAAAGGGGTGATTGAGCTTGGACTTGAGGTAGGAATGTGTGTTAAGCAGGGGGAAGGAAAGAAGATAGAAAGGAAGCAGTCCGGTAACACGGGAGCAGCCTCCTCGCTTCCTGTAGGCTGCAGTATAGGAGAGGATGTGTGGGAGGGAGGGCAAGGTAAAACTGGGGAAAACCGGAAACCATGACACAGCTCCTGAGACAGATTAGACTGTTTCTAAAGTGTGGTTAGAACATGAATACATTAAATAATATGTTAAGTAAAACCTTTGTTCCACTAAGTGAACTGAATGTTTTATTTTTATGTAACTTAATCATCTTCATAATGCTCTTGGAGAGATAGACAGTATTAACATTTATAGACTGAGAAACTGAGATAGATAAAGTCAGGTAATTACACTAGATGTGGTTCCTATATATTATTTTTTAATTTCAAAAACCATCTCAAATATACAGAAAAATTTTTTCCTAATTGATTTAATAGTAAGTTACCCACTTGAAGCCCCATCATTTCTGTATATTTAATGCCTTTTTTTTTGTCTTAACAAACAAGGACATGCACCTACATAGCTATAATATAGCTATCAAAATCAGGAAGTTAATCTTGATCTATTATTACCGTGTAATCCCCAGATCCCATTTAAGTTTCACCAGTTGCACCAATAATGCCCTTCATGGCAAAAGGATTAATTTCAGGATTATCCATTGCTTTTAGTATCCTGTCTATTTAGGTTCCTATAGCCTGGGACAGATCCTTAGTCTTTCCTTGACTTTTATGACCCAGAGGTGAAAGGCCACATGTTTTGTAGAATGTTCTTAAACTTGGGTTTATCTGAGGTTTCCTCGTGATTGAATTCAGGTTGGACACCTTTGATGGGACTGTCATAGAACTGATGCTGTGTTCTAATTGCATCTTATCAGGTGACTTATGATTTCTGTTTGTCCCATTATTGATGCTGTTACTTTGATCACTTGATTAAGGTCGTGTCTGCCTGGCTTCTCCAGTGTGAAATTTCTTTTCTTCTTTGTAATATTTTGTGGGGAAGTACTCTAAAACTATGTAACTATTTCATTTCTTTTCTTTTGAAACAGGGTCTGGCTGTGTTGCCCAGCCTAAAGTACAGTGGTGCAGTCACACCTTACTTCCTGCCTTGACCTCCTGGGCTCAAGGGATCTTCTTACTTTAGTCTCCCAAGTAGCTGGTTCCACAGGCATGCACCACTCTGCCCAGCTAATTTATTTATATTTATTTATTTATTTATTTATTTATTTATCTTATTTATTTTATTTTTTTGAGACAGAGACTTGCTCTGTCACCGAGGCTGGAGTGCAATGGCGTGATCTCAGCTCACTGCAACCTCTGTCTCCCTGGTTCAAGCCATTCTTCTGCCTCAGCAGAATGTAGCTGGGATTACAGGCACGTGTTACCATGCCTGGCTAATTTTTGTATTTTAGTAGTGACAGGGTTTCACCATATCGGCCAGGCTGGTCTCGAACTCCTGACTTTGTGATCCGCCTGCGTCAGCCTCCCAAACTGCTGGGATTACAGGCATGAGCCACTGCACCTGGCCTATTTTTATTTTTTAAATTTTTGTAGAGACAGGGTTTTGCCATGTTGCCCAGGCTGGTCTTGAACTCTCGGATTTAGGAGATCCTTCTGCCTCAGCCTTCCAAAGTGCTGGGATTACAGATATGAGCCACCACGCCAGGCCAACTTATCACACTTTAAGTTTATTCACTTGTATCAGTGTATACTCACCATTTCCTAAAAATTGTAATCTTTTACTCCCCTTTCAAGCTGGCTTCTGTTCTCTTTTAACAAGTTATTATAATTCTTTGAGCATGTCTAGCTGACACAAAATGTTCTAGGCTCATCTTATTCTTCCCTACCCTGGTACTAGAATCAGCCATTTCTCCAAGAGCCCTGGTTTCTTAGTGGAAAAGGACGTATACAAACCAAGATCTGGCTGCTAAGTGTAATCAAAGGTTATTTCTCCTTTCAGGCTTTCTTGGTGAGCAAAGGTAGGGAATATATTCATACACACGTACACATTTACGTGTTGTCTCTCTCTCTAAAAGTCATGAATTGTTCCTACTGACGTATCCACTTCTAATCTTACCACAGGATTCATTCCAGTTTTCTCCCTTGCCCCATTTGTAACTTCTTTTCCTGAAGATGAGAAACCTGGTTCCTTTATCCCTAAGTTACTTACTTAGTCAATTCTGCTCTGTGTAACCAGTCTCCCATTGCTGCTGCTCCCTCCCTCTGTGCAGATGTCCTATACACTTGGGCCCTGCCTGACATCCTGTGCTGCAGTGACCCCCACATGGACACACCCTCCTCACTTGGCATGCACTTGGTTCTCTTTTTAAGTGTGACACGTCTACAAGGACTGGACTTCTCTTATAATTTGGGTGAAGCTTTGCAAAGAGCAAAAGTTCTTATTGAGGTCTTGCCTATCTCCCTTAACCTTAAATTGCATTTTTTTGGTCAGTCCTTCTATCTAATTAACTTTCTTTTTGTTTGTTTTGTCCTTAACTACAGTAGTGATGAATATATTTACCAGTGGGTGTTGATTCTCGTATCAGTGGGTATGTACATTATTATTAGACAGCTTGTGATATGTTACATAAATGTTATCTGTAGTACTTTTTAAGGTGTAAGTAGTAAAGCTATATGTTTCTACATCAACATAAAATGCAAAGGTGTTAGACCCTGCTTAAAAGTCCCATGTGTCTGCCTGTGATCCTCATGATTATGGATTGCATAGAGTCTGTAATCATATCAGAGTACCCAATATAACTAGACTATCACAAAACTTATGATTCTCTGATTTTAAAATTATATCAAAGAGCTCACCAGTAGTGATTTAGTTTCTTTTGTGTTTGTTATTCCTTAGAAGGATCTTTTTTTTCTTTAAAAAATGCATGAGGTTTGAAAGTTACTACTTAAGGCCAGGCGTGATGTCTCACACCTGTAATCCCAGGAGGGATTCGGAAGGCCAAGATGGGTAGATCACCCGAGGTCAGGAGTTCGAGACCAGCCTGGCCAACATGGCAAAACCCTGTCTTTACTAAAAACACAAAAAATTAGCCGTTGTAGTGGCAGTGCTGAGATCACTCCATTGCACTACAGCCTGGGCACCAAAAGCGAAATTCCATCTCAAAAAAAAAAAAGAAAGTTGCTACTTAAGATCATGCTGATATTCTAAAGATAACAATAACAGAGTTTCTTACCTGCCCAAGCTATGTTCCCATGGATATCCTTCTTCAAAAACAAGTCACTTTGTTGGAAAATAGAACTTCCTGAGTGTTTTTTATTCTATGCGCTTACCCTAATTTATAGCAAGCTACGTAAATGTGGGCACTCTGGGAACAATTGTTTAATTACTCCCAAGGTTCTGACTAATTAAAAAGCATGCTGACTTTAGAGTTCTTTTTCTTCTTTACATTTCCTTTTGTTAAGTCCATTCTACTGAAGTAACTCTTCTGGGAAGCCATCCTGTTTCACTATTATTTTTCAGTGATCTGGGAAACAGTTGTATAGGAAAAAGATTTATGTCTTTGCCTGTGATCGATAGAAATTTTTATGGAATTCTCATTGCTAGTAAGTACCAGACAGAATTCAGATATCATCTCTCATTCATAATGAATCTAGAGGTCAGTGTTGCAGCCATAAGTGGGCAGATAAATGTTCTTCCAAAAGCAAGTTAATGCATTCATTTGTCTACAAATGAATTATTGATAGACAATATATAAATATTGGTAGACAAGTAGGAAGCTACTGAAGAAGTTATTAATCTGAGTGTAGGTAGATCAATTTGTAAATGCAGTTACACTGCATGCAAAGTAATACAACTGATTGAATTGGTTAGATTTACACAAAAAGTAAAGCTGCAGTGATCACATGGTAGGTGAATGATTTTATTTGAGCATTCTCCTTGCTTTGAATTCTAGTCTACTATTGTCCTTTGAACCATATGACTCTTAATAGCCAAGAGTGTATTATGGTAAAGAATGAGCGAGGTGCAGTGGCTCACGTCTCTAATCCCAGCACTTTGGGAGGCTGAAGCAGGAGGATTGTGTGAGTGAGCCCAGGAGTTCAAGACCAGCCTGGGCAATATACAGATACCCTGTCTCTTCAAGTAATTAAAAAATTAGCTGGACGTGGTGGTACATGCCTGTAGTTCCAGCTACTCATCAGGCTGAGGTGGGAGATCACTTGAGCCCAGCAGGTCGAGGCTGCAGTGAGCAGTGATTGTGCCACTTCACTCCAGCCTGGGCAACAGAGCGAGATTCTGTCTCAAAAAATAAGAATGCACTAGATACACAATTTTATTGAACTTTCTATTATGGAAAATTTCAAACTTATGCAAAGTAAAGACTGGTACGACCTCCATTTACCAATCATCCAGCTTTGATAATTATTAACACATCCAAATAATTTTATGTTATAAAGATTTATAAAATTTAGAATAAATATATATATATATAAAATAATAATAATTATTTTTTAATGTAGAGCCTCACTCTGTTGCCCAGGCTGGAGTAGAGTGCAATCTTGGCTGACTTCTAACTCTACCTCCCGGGTTTAAGCAATGCTTGTGTCTCAGCCTCCCGAGTAGCTGGGATCACAGGTATGCACCACCATGCCTGGCTAATTTTCGTATTTTTAGTAGAGATGGGGTTTTGCCATGTTGGCCAGACTGGCGTCGAACTCCTGGCCTCAAGTGATCCACCCGCCTCTGCATCCCAAAGTGCTGGAATTACAGGTGTGAGCCACTGCTCCTGGCCTAGGATCTCTTATTTATCATTAGTCCTGGATAAGTACTCCAATTTGGCTGATAAATTGTGTGCTCATCCTACAGAGAAGCAAACTGGTGTTCAGAGAGACAATTAACTTGCCCAACTTGCTTAGAAGAAGCCTAACCTGGGTTCATTGTTTCAGGCTTTGAAAAACTTTTTTCTGTAATTATTACCATACTTTATTTTTTAGATATTCATTTATCTCATTCTTTAGACTGAGGAGGGCAGGCTTACACCTGTTGTATTTACTAATCCACACCCAGTACCTAGCTGAACAACGGATGTATAGAGTTCATTAAATATTTGTTGAATGAATGGATCAAAACTATTTTATATTAGGAGTCTGATTTGCATCTAAAAATATTTTAGGTGGCATTATTTATTTCCTTCCTATCAAGAATAATTCTGTGGTTTTCCTTGTAAGTGGACTCTTGCCACCAGGGAAATATTGTGGACTCGATCTCTGTGTTTAGCTGTTAATAAAAAGCCCCAACTGAAGATAAGATGTGAAATGATAAAAAAATGGTTTATTTCTTAACCTGGTAGCCAGTTATTAAACTCCTAACAGCATTGAGGAGAAATAGGCACATTGATAACGAGACATAAGAGACAAGTTCTCTGTGTTTCAGGAGCAGAGCAATGTTCTTTTCTCTAACATTCACACTGAATGAGTAATATGGGAGTGACTTGAAGGAATGAGCATTTGTACTGCATGCGAGGGTTTTTGCTTTTTCTAGTGCCTTCATTAAGGGATTAGCCTTTCGTTCTTTGAAATGCAAAATCTCAGTTGCCCAAAGAGCGGAGTGGAAATGATTAGGCAGCATCCTCTCTTCCTTAAGAGAAGTGATCTTTCTTCCATCACTTAAGACGTTTTCCTATAGTTGAGGATATTATAGCAAAGATAATTTTTTAAACCATGTTACTGGTTAAAAACATTTTTTTTTTGTTGGTCTTAATTTCATAAGCATATAAGGTTAGGGCCAATTACTAGTCTTTTCTAAACTTTTATTTTTTAAAAACCACTAGTGCTTTAAAATACTGTCAGTGTGATAGGTCCCAGCTGCTGATTCCTTCCTATCAAATGATTGTTTTAAGTTTTGATTCCTGTTTTCCTTTGACTGTAGTAGTTTTGTTTTACTTTTAAAAATTAAATTCAACAGGATCATAAAGCATGCTTTTGACCAAATATTTTGCTGTTATCTTAAATTGACTGCAGTATAATTTAGAGTCTCAGAAAATTTTCTTTTAAATAGTTGCCTTTTTCCATCCTCAGTGTTCTTGTTCTGACAGTGTATCTTGTGATTTTTAAACTTTTCTTCCTTTCTGGGTGAAGTGACAGAATTTTAAAGTCTTTTTTGAAACATCTGGTGATCTAAATACAGTTTAGGGGAGCTTTGACCTACTTAGAATGGTTCTTTGTGCCAGAGAGCATGTTTATTCCCAAGGTAACTCTGCTACAGAATTGCCCATGTGAATGCATTGAGACTTGCAACTTGCCAGATCTTTTATTATACAAACACAATGAAGCAGCAGGCAGCCAAAAAGAAATGAGGAAAATTGCATTGTTCTTGTACTTCCTTGAATTAAGAAGTTTATTCATCTTGGTATTTTCTACAGATTTCTTTGACAATAATATTGTGAATGAGGATTTAGCAGCAACAGTTGATTGCATATGTGTTCATTGTCAGTATGTTTGCTCTGTTGAAACACCTTTATGCATTTTGTTCAGTAGGAGATCATACACATAAAATTTTTTATTTATCTTTAGAGCTTTTTTAGACATGGCTGTATCATGAAGTATGGTAGTATATTCCTTTTAGATAGTTTATTTTAAAATATCAGGATAATTGTATTTAAATGTATAGTATAGATTTTGAAATATTTACATTTATTAATATTCCATTTCTGTGATAGCAGAATATCTATGCCATTTCTTTTGTCTCTTCAAGGTTGGATCATTTGCCATAGACTTCCCTAATCAGTTCAGTATTTTAACATACAAAGGTATTTACCCAGAAACTAGAAATAGAGTCCCTTAAGATAATAAACAAGACATATTCTTTGCAGTTTTTGTGAAGACTCAAATTTGAGAGTGTGTGATTTTTGTTAAAATTAGACTTTTTGTGAAATAGAGGTGTTTTTATGTACCTTTGGCCTCTAGGAGGCAGCATGATCTAGTCTAAGATTTCTGTATCCTGAATCAGGAAACTTAGTCCTCTGTCATTTTAAGAACTTTTGTATATGAAAATATTTGCCTTCTGAATCATAAAGTTTTGCTATAAATGAATTAAATAATAGCGGATCGTCACAGAGCCCTAGACTAGACTTTGTGATCCTGTTATTCTCTTTGTGAATGCTTAAAAAGCAAAAGGAATTATTGTGATTGCTGTAGCAGTAGAATAACAATAGAAAAAGTAATCATTTCAGTGGATGAGTGCATTTTCAATTTGCAGACTGCTAGTCTCCATCCAGCCTTCTCAGTTGTGTAAAACCCTGCAAGCATTACTGTCATTAACAGCTGAGGATATCTTTTTCTAGCTGATGTTTTTGCTAAAATAATGTGTCAAGTGTTTATTTAAAGATAACATCAGTAAAATCTTAGCAAATGTTATAGCTCTCCTATAGTTATTACTAAAAGCTATCTAAAATTGCTTAAAATTCAGGAGATACATTGTGCCCATTTTTTCACTGTAATAGTGTATACTTTTCGTATGTGATTAGAATGTACCCATGTGACCATTGCCATAATTTGTGGCTTCAGGGGAATAGAGACTAGGCATGTATTGTAAGGGGACAGTGGATGAACAGTTATCCTTTAGTCGATCTATTTTTCTTTACTTCTTTCTGTTTTCGTAGCACCTGGATAATTTCTATTTAGTGGCTCACATGAGACTACTGTAGTAAAAGGATACTGCCCCTTGGTTGTTGGAATTGCCAGCTTTGGGAGAATTTATTCTGCTCAAAACTTTAGGTTCAGAAGGCAAAGTAACTTGTGAGAGGATTTACCTGTAATCTTATTAATGAGATTGATGCTGCCAAATATTATCATTAATTTAATTTTGGATCTATTTTGATCAAAATGTTATAAAGTTCAGGTCATGCTCTCATGCCCTAGAATGTACTTAATCTAGAAATATTTGACCAAAGTAGTCAAAAGCTATACTGAAAGAATTGATAAATGTTTAGAAAAATTAGAGCTGCCGTATATTTCTAAATAATTCCAGTAGATCCTCGTCCACAAAAAGATGCAGTCCTTTTTAAAGGAACAAATAACCTGCCATTTTCTTGTTTGAGTGATCTGAGACTTCCATCTCCTCTTTTGTATTTGAGACATAAATGTCTTCAGTCAGCTAATGAGCTGGGCTTCTTTTGCTTTTGCTGTAAACACTTATTTGAATGTGCATTGTTTCTGCATTGACAGGATGATATTTGGGACAAAATGAGAATGGGAGAACAGGAACTGGTGTATCCTGTTCTAAGCTCTGTAATGAGCAGGAGTGGACTTGATGAAGGGATTGAATTATTTGAAAACCTCTAGATTTTACAAAGCAGAATAAGGCTTCTATCCTCAATTTTGTCCTTATCTTTACATTATGTCATTAGAAAGTTTCTTATAAGCAACAGTAAAGTTTTAAGTATTCCATTTTAACATTGTTTATAGTTTTGTTTTGTTTTTTTTTTTAACTAGAAATCAGAGATACACATGTGAGACATTTTCTATTTTAGCCAGAGTGTGCCTTGGCTTGTTTTTGTCTGTTAACTTAGTTCAGGACTGTAACACTTGAAATAATAATGCCTAAAGATGTCATGATCTTAAGATGAAAAACTGTAGTGACTAGATTTTTCTTTTCTTACTAATTACCACTGTGTTTATTTTGGAACTAGCCTATCTAATGCATGCCACAAGTATATGTCACAAATATAGTGCAGTGTACAAGGAAAATTTTAATATCTAATTGCTGGGGTCTTTTGCAAGAAAAGACAGTTTGTGCTTGGTTTATTAAATTAGTATGGAATAATATGTACTGTTAACAGTGTTTATTGAGCTTCTGAGATATCTTCAGTGGACTCAGAATACAAGGATTGCTTCTTGTGGGTATGTGTTTTATGTGTAAATGTGTAAATAAATGTTTACTGGACTCTTACTAAAATGATCAATTTATCAGGTACTATTAAAAATATTACATTGTTATTTGTGCCTGGAACAGTGTGTAACATATAAAAATAGAATGCAAATTGCAGTGGAAACCAGAAACAGAGTCCCTGGGGTCGAAAGGGACCTTGGAGAATATGTGGTGCCTTAATCTTCTAGCTCTGCTCTAAGGAGCTTGGTTGTGGAGTTCTGCTAGTGAAATTAAATAAATAATTAATAATTAATGACAGGATTGTTTTCTTTCAATTAGATAATATAATTTCCTCATTTATGATTTTTTTCACCTTTTTTTAAAAATTTTCATTATTTTCTATCATTTCTCTGCTTGGGAGTACTAACCTGAATTCAAAGTGAAATAACAGGTACAAATGAATACAGATTAAGAGGGAAGATTCAAATAACCAATTTTTTTTGTAGTCTTGTGTGCTGGTAGCTGTGATTTTTTTTTTTTTTTTTTTTTTTTTTCCTTTTTTTTTTTTTTTTTTTCCATTTGAGACAGGATCTCATTCTGTTGCCTAGGCTGAAATTCAGTACTGTGATCACTGCTCACTGCAGTGTTGACCTCCCTGGGCTCAGGTGATCCTCCCACCTTAGCCTCCTGAGTAGTTGGGACTACAGGCGTGCGCTACCATGCTCATTTTTGTGTTTTTTTATAGAGACAGGATTTTGCCATGTTGTGCAGGCTGCTCTTGAACTGGGCTGAAGTGATCCTCCTGCCTTAGCCTCCCAAAGTGCTGGGATTACAGGCCTGAGCCAATGTGCCCGGCCTGATTTTTAAAATTTTTAATATATATAATATGATTGAATTTTCCATTCATAAGATATCCCCTGTGTGTGATAGAACTGAACTTAGCTGGTAAATAAATATTTTATTCCACTGAAACGTGTTAAGCAAAGAGCATCGTTTGTTAATTTCAAGTGCTCCATCGCCCATAACAATTATTGGAACTAGTGATTTGGTCCAGTAATCTCTTTTACCAATTAGGCCCAGAGAGATTGACTTTCTTAAGGTTACTTGACAAATTAATGGTAGAGTCCAGGTTGTATTCTGTGGCTTACAACTTAACATTCATTGTTCTAAATTTAACAGCAGTACTTCACAGGTACAACTGAATTTGGAGGGAGTTTTTGTTTAGGAAGCATTCACCCATCATACAATCCTCATTTTTACCAAAGAGGAAACAGGCTCATAGAGTTTGAAGGATTTGCCTAAAGTTTTCCTGAAGCTTCTCCACTAGTTAGAAAAGAAGCCAGGTCTTTTCATTGGAATTATCAATCCTTTCCTTATGTAATTGGCTATTGGTAGGAGGAAAATTATTAACAGGAGTGATGATACCTTCAGAAATCTCTTGAGTCAACAACTTATTAGAATTAATAATTTTCAAGTATTTAGATAGCAGGAAGAGTTGGCCAGCAAAAGATTATTAATTTGGTTAGTAAATTGTGTTTATTTGGGATGTTTGACACTGCTTTTTTTTTTTTTTTTTGAGACAGAGTCTCTCACTCTGTCGCCCAGGCAGGAGTCCATGGGTACACGCTCTGCTCACTGCAACCTCACCTCCCAGGTTCAAGCGATTCTCATGCCTCAGCCTCCTAACTAGCTGGGGTTACAGGTGTGCACCACCACGCCTGGCTAATTTTTGTATTTTTAGTAGAGATGGGGTCTCGCCATGTTGGCCAGGCTGGTCTCTAACTCCTGGCCTCAAGTGATCCGCTGCCTTGGCCTCCCAAAGTGCTGGGATTATAGGCATGAGCTACTGTGCCTGGCCAGACACTGCTATTTATAAGGATCATAAAATGTAAATTTAAGGCACTCAAAAATGCTTCTGCATTTGGATTTATCTCCTTCAAAAATAAACATTTGATTCTTTTGTGCTATTCCCGAAATAAAAATACAAATAAAATAAAAACTTAAAAAAGATTTGAAAAAGAAATGTATTTAAAAATCTAAAAGTGTTTATAAGTAGGTTTTGTTGTTTCTTTTTTTTAAAATTTCAAGACAGGGCCTCACTGTGTTGTCCAGTCTGGAGTGCATGGTGTGATGACAGCTTACTGCAGCCTCCATTTCTTGGGCTCAAGCAATCCTCCAGCCTCAGCCTCCTCAGTAGCTGGGACTACAGGCACATGGCACCACAGCTGGCTGATTTTTTTTGTTTTTTGTTTTTGGAGAGATGTGGTCTCATGTTGCCTCGGCTGGTCTCTAACTTCCTGACTCAAGTGATCCCCCCAACTCAGCCTCCTGAAGTGCTGGGATTATAGGCATGAGCCACCATGCTTAGCCTACTTGATGATGATTGTTTAGGGAGACTAGGCCTCTACAGCCGCAAATAAAATCAGAACTATCACAGAGATTCTTTGAAGTCTGAATTTACATCCACTGTTATTATGTATGCACTTTGCCTGACATTTTATCATGCCTGGAGATATTAACTAGTATTGTGAAGCCAATATTTAAAACTACTTTTCATTTTATCTTTGTATCATCTTATTAAAAGTGCTATTTTTGGCCAGACATGGTGACTCACGCCTGTAATCCCAGGACTTTGAGAAGCTGAGGCGGGAGGTT
Organism: Mandrillus leucophaeus; assembly: GCF_000951045.1. Taxonomy (NCBI): domain Eukaryota; kingdom Metazoa; phylum Chordata; class Mammalia; order Primates; family Cercopithecidae; genus Mandrillus; species Mandrillus leucophaeus. Next base: position 325,625 of record NW_012102066.1, on the reverse strand, counting down.
TGCTTGAGCCCAGGAGTTCAAGACCAGCCTGGGCAACATAGTGAGACTTTGGCTTTACTAACAAAAATAAAATAATTAGCCACTGGTGGTGGTGCGTGCCTGTAGTGCCAGCTACTTGGGAGGCTGAGGCTTGAGTCTGGAAGATACAAGGCTGCAGTGGTACCACTGAACTCCAGCCTGGGCGACAGTGAGACCCTGTCTCAAAAAAAAAAAGAAAAAGAAAAAGCTATTTTTGAGTATTTTATAATATAGTAGAGTAGTACATGTACAGAATTTATAAGTGGACATATCCTGGAGTAGAGAGTCAAAAAGTCAATGGATTGCATGATGAAAAACTTGAGACAACTTAGAGAAAGACACTGGAAAACTAAGGCAAAGAAAGATCGGTCATTTGAGGATTGGTTTAGATTCTAGTAGGTACCAGTGATTATATGATTTCCTTTGCATATGTTATGTGACATGATGTTAATAATCTTCTGAAATAAATATTTCCACTTTATAGTCAGCAAGACTGAGGCTCAGAGAAGTGTAATAACCTGCCCATGGGCACAGTCACTGTATTGCAGATTCTGTATTTCAGCCTCAGTCTTCTTTCTAAACTCTTTCCACATTCTGTTTCTATTGAATTAACTGGGCATTTGAAAATGCCATTAGCTGAGATAAGGAATACAAGTAACTGATATTCTCCAGATTACTAATTGAATTTTTTTTAAGAATGTATTTGTACTAACCCTACTTGAGACATCTAATACATATATAATGTGTGCTAGTTGTATCTGTGGTCCGTAACTTATTCATCATGTTGAAAGTTAGTATTGATTCTTCTAAGTTTGTGTTTGATAACAGAATATTCAGTTATGGCAAAATATTTTTCCTTTGGGAAAATATCATATTTTAAATTAAGATGATGTACAAAAAACCATAATAACTATTTAAGCAATTAAAACTGGTATAAATATGAAATTTTCTGATTTTTTTTTTTTTTTACCCTTTTCAGATGAGAGTTTTCATGGTCCTATATGATTGATGATATCACCAAGCTCTAGTAACAAAAGTGTTGATTAAAATGATTTCTTCAGTCTCAGGAGCTCACATGTTGTAGAAAAATGCCACAATGCTTAAGAGGCTTTTACCTGAAGAAATTAGTAGTAACATTTCCATTTATTCATCTGTTTTTCTATTTCTTTTGACATGTTTTTGCCAGGTAGTTTATTTAATGTGAATTTAGCAGAAGTGGAATTTGAATCCACGTATTTGCACAGAGCACTGAAAGCTCCCATAAAGCAAACAGAAGAAGGCTTCCAGGGAGAATTTCAAGAATGTTGTGCATTTTTAAAATGTAAGTGTCTGCTATGCTCTGTTTCCACAGTTTATGCCCTTTCCCTTGTGACTATTATCCTTTCTTTTCATCTTTGCAACAGTTTTGTTTGTTTGTTTGTTTTTGTTTTTGAGAAGGAGTCTTGCTCTGTCACCCAGGCTGGAGTGCAGTGGTGCAATCTCAGCTTACTGCTACCTCTGCCTCCCGGGTTCAAGCAATTCTCCTGCCTCAGCCTCCTGAGTGGCTGGGATTACAGGCGCCCGCCACCATGCCAGGCTAATTTTTATGTTTTTAGTAGAGACGGGCTTTCACCATCTTGGCCATGCTGGTCTTGAACTTCTGACCTCGTGATCCACCCGCCTCAGCCTCCCAAAGTGCCGGGATTACAGGCATGACCCACCGCGCCTGGCCTTTATAATAGTTTTAACCGTGACCTTTTAAGTTATGGATTTAGTTTGGTTTCTGCATAATATCAGGTGGTTTATAGCAAGTAAACACTGCATATCTGTGATTGGAAAGTTGGTGGGAAGATTGCTTTTCCATTCTTGATGTGGCAGCCTTAAGTGTCATCACAGTTTGTTCTGTGGTTTGCCTTTTTTTTTTTTTTTGGTGGGTGTCAGATACAATGATGCATGCAAAACTTTTAACCCAATGTCCAGTGCAGAGGTAAGTGCTGAATACTTAATTGCTATTATTCCTTTATCTCCTATTTTTGACTAGCTTCCTTTTCTGGTTCAAGGCAATTAGCTTCTATTATCATTCATTCGTGTATTCTCTCCAGGGTTCACTCATCTTTTACATAATTGCCATTTAGACCCTGCATTTGTTTTTATCTATTTCTTTTTTTATTGGTGTGGAAGCCACTATATACTTTTATTTAAAACTGAACTTAAATTTTATCCTAATAGAATTCCAAATATTTCTATAAATAGACAAAATACTGGAGGCATTTATATGTGCAAAAATGCTTGGGACCCTACTTAACTGCTCCCTTGCCCCTGATTGCTGCAAGAAAGTAGAAGCAGGGTGACAATAGAGGGAATGCAACCAACACTAGCCAGGTACAGGGCTCGGCTATTTAGTATACATTATGGAATGTGTTATCTATCCCCAGTTTAGGTTGGAGGAAACTGGGCTTCAGAGAATTTAAGTAACAGGCTCTCGAAGGTTGTACCACTAATAACTGACAAAGTAGGGATTCCAAGCAAGATTTCTGATTCTGGCACTGTTGCTCACATAGTGGGTACTTTAGAACAGTGACTTTCAATTTTTTTTTTTTTTTTTTGAGAAGGAGTCTTGCTCTGTTGCCCAGGCAGGAGTGCAGTGGCGTGACCTCGGCTCACTGCAACCTCCGCCTCCCGGGTTCAAGCAATTCTCCTGCCTCAGCCTCCTGAGTAGCTGGGATTACAGGCACCGGCCACCACGCCTGGCTAATTTTTTTGTATTTTTGGTATAGACGGGGTTTCATCATGTTGGCCAGACTGGCCTCAAACTCCTGACCTCAGGCAATCTGCCTGCCTCAGCCTTCCAAAGTGCTGGGATTGTAGGCGTGAGCCACTGCGCCCGGCCGACTTTCAAATTTTTTAACCACAGCCCAGTATAACACTGTGTGTATGTGTGTGAGTGTGCTTGTATGTGTGTTTGAAATAAAACTTTTTCAGGTGCTTGTACACCGATTTTTTTTTTTTTTTTTTTTATCAGAACCACTAATGAGATGAGACCATAGTTTGTAAAACCTCATGCCTTAGAGAAAAAGATAGGAAGACATTTTCTTTTTCGTTTATTTTTCTGTCTTAACTGAAGACCTTCCAGGCTGGCAATATCCAAGGGCCAGATTCAAAGTGAGAAGGTTATATACCTCTTGAAATATGTAAGGTTGGATAATTAGACCTTGATGCTTAAAATAGTGCTTTCAGGCAGTGGAATTTTCATCAGCTCCCCCCACATTTACTTGTGCCATTGCTGTAATACAAAAGCAGTGAGAACAGCAAGAAAACGCAATGTAAGTACTGTACATCATGGCAAATATTCTTGCTAAAACTTCTACTCATCCTGTATTTCTTTTGTGGGGGGATTTTAACCTAATTTCTTGCAATTTTTAGATCAGTGGGCTTGTGTTAACTCACATCACTTAGAGAATACACTGGAGACAACTTTAGAAATCAAGTGGGAGCTCTTGAATGAAAACTGCTGCCTCAGATGCTGACTGAACTGAGCAACCAGTGTTGAACAGGTGCCTTCTTGTTCATAACTTGGTGTGTATGATCTCACTTGCCTCCTCATAGGTAGCTCTGAGACCAGATGGAATTTTCTTCTTTCACAATAACCATTACTGAAAAACAAGCAAACAAAACCCAAGAGCTGAGATAGCTTGTTCTAAGTCACATGTGACTAGTAGAAAAGAGTAAAACTTCAACCCACGTGTGGATTTCATACTGAAGATCTTAAAACAAAAATCCCTTCATTATGTAATTAAGAATGTCAAGAGTCACCTTTGTTGTGGATTAAAACACCAACTTTTGGGGCAACAGATTAGGTTAGACTATAATATAATAAAGTATCATTCAGTTTTCATTGTTTAAAGGTAACTAATGTATTCTTCTTGACTTTGAGCTTCAGATATCTAAAATGCCTTCATTTGGAGAAACATTGATACAGTCCCCATAAATATGTATTTTTTAACCCTGTGCAGTGAACCTGGAAGCCTGGGTAAATGTCCCTGTTTCATGATGTGTCTTCACTGTTTTTGTTCTGAAAACCTGTGAAATAGGGGGAGCAGGTGGTGCCATTGTTGGCAACACTGAGGTTGCCCCAAGAAACTTAGGCCCCAAGTTTCTTTTAACTTTTGTGTGAGAATTGAAATGAGAACTCAGGCTTTCTGACCACTGCCCATTTCTTTGCAGAAGCATTAGTCCATGTGGGCAGAAAATGAAATGTTGTGGTTAAAGTCAAGAGATAAAAAATGGCAGAGGAAGATTTATTTGCGATTTATTTGCTACTTGGATTTAGAATGTAGCCTTGTGAAGACTTTGTCAGTGTTGTATAAAGTGATCCCATGAAGAAAGAATTCAGTAAAATTCTATATTTAGAAGACACTAATTTAACGTAGCCACTAAGTAGACAACTCAGTAGGTAGAAATATTCTTAAAAATTCTGATTTCCTTTACTCCCCAAGTTTCTTTTAACTTTTGCTAAGCACTTATTTGCATGTGTCCCAGTGAAACATGTTACGTATGTACATACTGGATTAGTCATGTTTTTGGGTTTTGTTTGTTTGTTTGGTTTTTTGAGACAGAATCTCGCTCTGTCGCCAAGGCTGGTGTGCACTGGTGTGATCTCGGCTCACTGCAACCTCCCTCTTCCTGGGTCAAGCAATTCTCCTGCCTCAGCCTCCCAAGTGGCTGGGACTACAGGTGCGCACCACTTCACCCGGCTAATTTTTTCTATTTTAATAGAGACGGGGTTTCACTGTGTTGCCCAGGCTAGTCTTGAACTCCTGAGCTCCAGCAATCTGCCCACCTCGGCCTCCGAAAGTGCTAGGATTACAGGCGTGAGCCACTGCACCCGGCCTAGTCATGTTTTATAACTGTTTTTGGCCCCAACCACCTGAAGTTTGATTCCACAAGGGATTAAAGAAAAAGGACAAATGCACATAGGGTGTTTATATTATATGCTCATTGAAAGGCTGATTGAATAATAATAGAAGGGTAAGAATGGATAAAATTTATTGAGAGCTTCTGTGTACCGGGTAGTATTCAAGGTGTTTTATGCATTTTATCTCAGAAAAATCTCGTCTGAAGATAGATGCTATTAATTA
>NW_012102066.1:316122-320440 GCF_000951045.1 Mandrillus leucophaeus | reverse complement strand
CCCTTCATTATGTAATTAAGAATGTCAAGAGTCACCTTTGTTGTGGATTAAAACACCAACTTTTGGGGCAACAGATTAGGTTAGACTATAATATAATAAAGTATCATTCAGTTTTCATTGTTTAAAGGTAACTAATGTATTCTTCTTGACTTTGAGCTTCAGATGTCTAAAATGCCTTCATTTGGAGAAACATTGATACAGTCCCCATAAATATGTATTTTTTAACCCTGTGCAGTGAACCTGGAAGCCTGGGTAAATGTCCCTGTTTTATGATGTGTCTTCACTGTTTTTGTTCTGAAAACCTGTGAAATAGGGGGAGCAGGTGGTGCTATTGTTGGCAACACTGAGGTTGCCCCAAGAAACTTAGGCCCCAAGTTTCTTTTAACTTTTGTGTGAGAATTGAAATGAGAACTCAGGCTTTCTGACCACTGCCCATTTCTTTGCAGAAGCATTAGTCCATGTGGGCAGAAAATGAAATGTTGTGGTTAAAGTCAAGAGATAAAAAATGGCAGAGGAAGATTTATTTGCGATTTATTTGCTACTTGGATTTAGAATGTAGCCTTGTGAAGACTTTGTCAGTGTTGTATAAAGTGATCCCATGAAGAAAGAATTCAGTAAAATTCTATATTTAGAAGACACTAATTTAACGTAGCCACTAAGTAGACAACTCAGTAGGTAGAAATATTCTTAAAAATTCTGATTTCCTTTACTCCCCAAGTTTCTTTTAACTTTTGCTAAGCACTTATTTGCATGTGTCCCAGTGAAACATGTTACGTATGTACATACTGGATTAGTCATGTTTTTGGGTTTTGTTTGTTTGTTTGGTTTTTTGAGACAGAATCTCGCTCTGTCGCCAAGGCTGGTGTGCACTGGTGTGATCTCGGCTCACTGCAACCTCCCTCTTCCTGGGTCAAGCAATTCTCCTGCCTCAGCCTCCCAAGTGGCTGGGACTACAGGTGCGCACCACTTCACCCGGCTAATTTTTTCTATTTTAATAGAGACGGGGTTTCACTGTGTTGCCCAGGCTAGTCTTGAACTCCTGAGCTCCAGCAATCTGCCCACCTCGGCCTCCGAAAGTGCTAGGATTACAGGCGTGAGCCACTGCACCCGGCCTAGTCATGTTTTATAACTGTTTTTGGCCCCAACCACCTGAAGTTTGATTCCACAAGGGATTAAAGAAAAAGGACAAATGCACATAGGGTGTTTATATGATATGCTCATTGAAAGGCTGATTGAATAATAATAGAAGGGTAAGAATGGATAAAATTTATTGAGAGCTTCTGTGTACCGGGTAGTATTCAAGGTGTTTTATGCATTTTATCTCAGAAAAATCTCGTCTGAAGATAGATGCTATTAATTACTTCAATTTTTATAGATGAGGAAACCAAAGCACAAAAAATACAAGTTAATATTAAGGGTCATAGTTTCATAAATGATAGAGCAGGTGTAATGTGACTTACATGCTGTGCCTTTAATAACTGTGTTATGCTGGTCCCTTATAATAGACATGAAACTAGGAGTTACTAGAAAATGGGTCCTAATCATAATTTTATCATTAAAGTTCGAGCTTGTACAAGTCAATCTCTTTTTTTGTTTCGTCATCCTAAATTGTGCTGTTCTACCTACAACTCCAGTTTCTGATTAAATTGTGATGTAATAGGGATTAAAGCCAGAGGAGAGTAGTGGCTATAGGCTAGGATACATTATGGAAATTAGAGGAACAGGAGGAGTAAAAACAATAGAAAGTGTTAAAATATGCAGTTGGCTTTTGAACAGCTTGGGGGTTGGGGCAGTGACCCCTGTTGAGCTGAAAATTCACATATAACTTTTGACTCCCCGAAAACTTAGTTTACTAATAGCCTACTATTGGCCAGAAGCCTTACTGATAACATAAACAGTCGATTAATACATATTTTGTATCTTGTATATATTATATACTGTCTTCTTCCTTGTCTTAAGAAATTGCCATAGTCCCCCCAGCCCTCACCTTTAGCAGCCACCACTCTCACCAGTCAGCAGCCATTAAAATCTAAGAAAGAGGCTGGATGCAGTGGCTCACACCTGTAATCCCAGCACTTTGGGAGACTGAGGTGGGCGGATCATGAGGTCAAGAGATAGAGACCATCCTGGCCAACATGGTAAAACCCCGTCTCTACTAAAACTACAAAAATTAGCTGGGCGTGGTGGCGCACACCTGTAGTCCCAGCTCCTCTGGAGGCTGAGGCAGGAGAATCACTTGAACCCAGGAGGCAGAGGTTGCAGTGAGCTGAGATTTGCACCACTGCACTCCAGCCTGGCAACAGAGCAAGATTCCGCCTAAAAAAAAAAAAATCAAAGAAAGACCCTCCGCTAGCAGAAAGATTATTACTTACTGAAGACTTAGATGATCATTAGTACTTTTTAGCAACAAAGTGTGTGTGTGTATTTGTGTATTTGTTTGTTTTTTGAGACAGGATCTTGCTCTGTCACCCAAACTGTAATGCAGTGGTACAGTCACTGGTCACTGCAACATTAGCTTCCTGGTCTCAAGTAATCCTTCTGCCTCAGCCTCTCAAGTAGCTGGGGCCACAGTCATAACGCCACCATGCCTGGCTGCTTTTTAAATTTTTGTAGTGATGGTGTCTTGCTATGTTGCTCTGGCTGGTGTTGAACTCCTGGCCTCAAGCAGTCCTCCCACCTTGGCCTCCCAAAGTGTTGGGATTATAGGCATGAGCTACTGTTTCCAGCCTAAAGTATATTTTAATTAAGGATGCCCATTGGTTTTTAAAACATAATGGTATTGCACATTTGCCAAACTACAGCATATTGTAAACATAACTTTAACTTTTATATTTACTAGGAAATGAAAAAAGTTTGCAACTAGCTTTGAGGTATTTATTTTGTTTTGGTGGTCTGGAACTGAACCTGCAATATCTCTGAGTGTGCCTGTATATATACATATAAAAAAATGTATTGTAAGGAATTGACTCATGAGATTATGGAGGCTGACAATTCCAAATCTGCAGTGGGGTTGGCAGGCTTAAGACTCAGGAGAGTCAATGGTGCAAAACAAGTCCAAAGGCCATTTGCTGGGGAATTTGCTCTTGCTTGGGAGGCTGGTCTCTGTTCTGTTCAGGCCTTTAACTGATTGGATGAGGCCAGGAGTTTGAAACCAGCCTGGCCAATATGGCATAACCCTGTCTCTACTAAAAATACAAAAATAAGCCGGAAGTGGTGGTGCACGCTTGTACTCCCAGATACTCGGGAGGCTGAAACAGGAAAATTGCTTGAAGCTGGGAGTGGGAGGTTGTAATGAGTCAAGATGGCATCACTGCACTCCAGCCTGGGCAACAGAGTGAGAGTCTGTCTCAAAAAAAAAAAAAAAAAAAAAAAATTTAGCAATTACAGCCCCTGTGGAATGTGGTACAGGCAAGACCTTTTTAGAGGGCATCAGCCCTCACCACCCTACTCCCAGAGCTTCTCTCCAAGCCCAGCATTTTTAGCTGTATTTTTGCACATATATTTTATTAGGTAGAAATATATTTTATTAGGTAGAAATCCTAAAACCTATTCAAACCAAATAAAAATAGGCAAGAAAGCATCCTATTGTGAAACAGTTACAATGCAAAGAATTTAGGGGAGTGGTGAGTTAAGAGGATGTGGGTAGAGTTTATTATAATTGTGTGGATTGTCACCTGTCATAAGGATTACAGTTTGGCAAAAGAAAAATAAACCTTTTCTTCATTTTGAGCCTGGAATGTATGTTACTATACACAGTACAATAGGGGCCTTATTAGATCTATAGGAAAATTCTGTCTTCATTCTAAGGGAGAGTAGCTGTGGGACCTTAGGAACCCTGGCTGTACTACCCAAACACTGGACAAGTCTTACCTCTTTTGATGCTGCTAACTCTTCAGAGGAATTCCTTGTGGTGGTATATAACTCGTTGGTTGAAGAATAAATGCATAAAACGTAATTAAGTCTATATAGCAGCTACTGTTTAACCATATTATCTCATATAAACCTTGAAAGGAGCTAATAAAGTGGAGGGCATAGTTATATTACTGCTCTTACAGAAACAGCAACCACAATTTTAAGTCTTCTAGTCAGTGTAGGACAGTGTTTTGTATATAGGTGCTTAATATAAATGTTTGATTTAAAACCAATCTTGTTCTATTTTTGTAATTGTTTTCTTTTTTCTCTTCCACTGGTCTTTAATTTTAACCTTTGGCCGGGTGTGGTGGCTCACGCCTGTAATCCCAGCACTTTGGGAGACCGAGGCGGGCAGATCACCTGAGGTCAGGAGTTTGAGACCAGCCTGGCCAACGTGGTGAAACCC
>NW_012102066.1:314752-315872 GCF_000951045.1 Mandrillus leucophaeus | reverse complement strand
AATGCTATATATATATATATATATATATTTTTTTTTTTTTAAAGAAAAAGTAATAGAATTTAGATCTGTCCCTTGAACTTTTGACAGATTAATTTATCTTAATATCAGAGTGGAAGTGAGTACTTAATACAAAATACCGTCTAACACCTTTTTAAGTAGAATACTGGCTGGCTGGGCACAGTGGTTCATGCCTGTAATCTCAGCACTTTGGGAGGCCAAGGTGGGAGGCTTGCCTGAGCCCAGCCTTTGGGACCAGCATCTCTAAATAAACGTAATTAGCTGGGCGTGGTGACATGTACCTGTAGTCTTAGATACTCCTGAGGCTACTTGCTTGAGCCTAGGAGTTGAAGGCTGCAGTGAGCTATGATCGTGCCATTGCACTCCACCTGAGTGGCAGAGTGAGACCCTGTCTCAAAATAAAAATGAAGTAGGGTACTTTTTTTATAGCTTAGATTTTTTTGTTGTTGTTTAATTCTAGAGAGGAAACCTTTCTGTAGTGTAACTTGCAAAAGAGTTAGTGTTTTTCTTTCTCAGTGATCTGTTACAGCAAATGCTCATTAATTAAAAATAGCTGACCAACACAGGAAACAGCTCATGTAGCAGCTTATGATGCTGTTCTAAAAACAGACTTGAGCTCTCGGGTGCTAGAGAAGCACGAATATTGAAAACATTGCGAACAAATTCAGGTAAAAGTATGGTGTGTTCTAAGAAGGATCCATGTGCCTTTACGTTAATAGTTTTCTGATTCTAAAAGTCGTGTGCTTACTGTTAAAAAGATAGTATAGGGGCTGGGCGCAGTGGCTCATGCCTGTAAAGCCAGCACTTTGGGAGGCCGAGGCAGGCAGATGGCTTGAGTCCAGGAGGTTGAGGCTGCAGTGAGCTGTGATCGCGCAACTGCACTGCAGCCTCAGCAACGGAATGAGACCCTGTCAAAAGTAAAAAAGGATATTGTAACCATGTATTTTGTAGAAGATGAAATTCGCACCCAATTTATAGCATTTATTTATTCTGGTGGTTTCTTTTTTTGTTTTTTTTTGAGACGGAGTCTCGCTCTGTCACCCAGGCTGGAGTGCAATGGCACGATCTCGGCTCACTGCAACCTCTGCCTCTGGGTTCAAGC
>NW_012102066.1:305470-312572 GCF_000951045.1 Mandrillus leucophaeus | reverse complement strand
TTGGTGTCTGTGTAGTCCTTGCTGACTTCCACATTCTCTTGTGAATTTAATTGATACACAGGGCCTTGCCTTAGATTGGGCTGTATTCTGGTCTGCCATCAAGACATGTCAGGTAATGCTGACATGTCTCATCCTTGGGTGCTCTTCCCTGATGGCCTCCATAGCTGCTTGTTTTCTGCTGAAAATGGAAACTTTAAATATTTGTTATTAATTGTTTAGACCCTGTGATGGTTAATTTTAGATGTTTCTCTTTCTCTGTCTTTCCATTCTTTTCCTGTCCTTGGACATCAGAACCGCGGGCTTTTTGGCCTTTGGACTAATTAGGGGCCTGCCAACCTTCCCCCCAACCCCCACACCAAGCTCTCAGGTCTTTGGCCTCAGACTGAGAATTACATCATTGCCTTCCTTGGTTCTGAGGCTTTTGGGCTTCAACTGAGCCGGGCACTGGCATCCCTGGGCCTCCAGCTTGCAAATGGCCAGTTGTGGGACTTCTGAGCCTCCATAATCACGTGAGTCAGTTTCCCTAATGAATTCCCTTTCATCCATCCATCTCTCTCTATCTGATCTATATCCTATTCGTTATGTGTCTCTGGAGAACCGTGGCTAATATGTACTCTAGAAAAGCCTCCTGAGACTTAGAAGCTATGTTTCCTTTGTTTAAACGTTGTTGAATTGATCACAGATGTAATGCATTAGATTTTTCAGAAGAAAGAAAAGGTTTATTCCACATTACATCTCTTCAGAAGCCCACCCAAAGGGGATCTCTGTTTTGGCTATTTATTGCAGTGTATTGCAGTGTAATAAACCACTCTAAAGCTTAGTAGCTTCAACTAGTGATTTATTACGTCTCATGATTCAGTGGGCTGACCAAGCTGTTCTTTTGGTTCATGTGGTGTTGGCTAGGTGCTGGAATGGCTGTGTTCCTCTGTGACATGGATGGGTGCTCAACTGGGACCCGGTGGATGCTTGGGTCACTTGTGGAGTTGTATCTGGATTCCAACAGGGAGGCAGTGGATGTTACCCTACACAGTTAAGGACTAGGCCCAGAACCGGGACAGCATCATTTCTGCCATGTGTTAATGGTCAAGGCAGTAATAGGCCCAGCCTACATCAGTGTGGGAAGGGACTAAACAAAGATGTAAGCACCTAGACATGTAGTTCATTGGGGATGATCACCAAAATAACCACTGACCAGAGTGTGCTCTCTGGCCCTTCACACATGCACGATAGAGCAGCCCACACAAGTCTCTCTCACTCACTCCATTACTACATCAGCTTGACGGGTCTAGGATCTCATCCTGTAAATCAGGTCCAGGTGCAGGTGAGGCTCCTTGAGTGCAGCTCATCTCAAACCGAAGGCCTATGAACTAAAAGGACACATTATTTTCCCTTCTTCCCCACTTTCCACCCCAACATATAATGGTAAGGCAGGGACAGGAAAATTGTATCAGATATTCCTCTTCAAAAAGGTATTAGGGGCTGTGGGCCGTGCGCGGTGGCCAATGCTTGTAATCCTAGCACTTTGGGAGGCTGAGGTGGGCAGATCACAAGGTCAGGAGACTGAGACCATCCTGGCTAACACGGTGAAACCCCGTCTCTACTAAAAAATACAAAAAATTAGCCAGGCATGGTGGCGGGCGCCTGTAGTCCCAGCTACTTGGGAGGCTGAGGCAGGAGAATGGCGTGAACCTGGGAGGCGGAGGTTGCAGTGAGCTGAGATTGCGCCACTGCACTCCAGCCTGGGCGACAGTGCGAGACTCTGTCTCAAAAAAAAATAAAAGGTATTGGGGCTGTGGAGAAATCAGAGCCCTGACACACTGCTGGTAGAAATGTAAAATGGAACAGTTGCTTTGGAAAACAGTCTGGGTAGTTCTTTGAAGGTTAAACATAGAGTTGCCATATGATCCAGCAATTCTGTACCTAAGCATATACTCAAAAGCAATGAAACCTTAGTTCCACAGAAAACATTGTACATAAATGTTTATAGTTGCAATATAATAGCCGAAAGGTAGAAACAACTCAAATGTCCAGCTGATGAATGAATAAATAAAAAGTGATATGCCTGTATGATAGAATTTTTTTTGCCATATGAAAGAATAAAGTATTCCTACCTACAACATGGATGAATCTTAAAAATGTGCTAAGTGAAAGAATTCAGTCACAGAAGACCACATATTGTGTGCTTCTATGTATATGAAATGTCCCAAACAGCCAAATCTATAGACAGAAAGATTAGCGTTGCTTAGGCTGGGAGGGCTGGAATGGGGGAAGGTGATAGCTAAAAGGTATAACTTTTTTGGGCTGGGAGAGGTGGCTCATGTCTGTAATCCCAGCACTTTGGGAGGCCAAGGTGGGTAGATTGCTTGAATCCAAGAGTTTGAGAGTAGCCTGGACAGCATGGCAAAACCCCATTTCTACAAAAAATACAAAAATTTGTCAGGCATGGTGTCACGTGCCTGTAGTCCCAGCTACTCCGAGGCTGAGGCAGGAGGATTGCTTGAGCCCAGGAGGTTGAGGCTGCAGTGAGCCATAATTGTACCATTGTACTCCAGCCTGGGTGACAAAGCCAGACCCTGTCTCCAAATTAAAAACAAATTTATTTTTGGTGTGATGAAAAAGGTCTAAAATTGATAGTGGGTGTATGTATCTGTGAATATAGTAAAAACCTTGCCATTGTAAACTTATTTAAATAGAAAAAAGCAGCAGATGTGACTGGGAGACACATGGCCGTGACTGGTACATAGCAGTTCTGACATTTAGCTCGATCTATATCCTTGTTGAGGAACTAGTTCACTACCGGGTGCCTCTCTTTGGCCCTCATCTCCATCCCTAGGCTCTTGGCTGTCTTCTGATTCTTTCTTTTCCACAAGAAATGGCCCGTGTTTTTTGGCCTCTTCCTGTCCGAATAGGGGTGCTAATATTTTTCATTTTTAACTAGCTCTATTAATCCAAGCTGATGGTGTTTCCACTGCTATATTTCTCTGAATATGGGTTTTACCATAGATCTTTTAGGTGTTCACAATATTAGATAAAAAATACCCCTACAAATCTTTTTAAGATAGGGCTTTCTTTACCTTGGACTGCCTTTGTATCAGACTGTCATGTGAAAATAACCTTTTATTGTCAAAAGCTCTACTGTCTGGTTTAGTTGGTACTCAAAGCACCCACTTAAGATTCTTTAAAGCCTTTTGGTCTAGCTATGTGATTCCAAAAGCATGGGTGTCTGTACCAGCAGCATTTGTATCACCTGAGAACTTACAGTTGACGTCTGCATCCAGACTTGCTAGATGAAAAACTGTGATGATCCATCCCAGCAATCTAGGTTTTAATAAAATCTCCATCTGAGTCTGATGCACATGAACTTTTAGAATCACTGGTCTAACAAAAAGTCCGCGAGCAACCACCTAACATCTTCATGAGGTCTCAAAAAAGGGTCTTACCACCACATCCTAGAGGCTCTACTGGTAGCACTGGATTTGATCTTTGCCCTAAGGCCATTTCTTATTTTGAGTGGTTTTAAGCTTAGCTGCTGAAAAGAGGAATTGTTTTATTTTTTAACCCATGAAGTCCAACTTCTTTGTATTTCCTCTGAATTCTGCTTAAAAAGGAACCAAACAGTTCCTTTTTTAATTCATCTCACTACTCCTGTATTTTATTATAGGCAGCTATAAAAACAAGCCAGTTGGCACTTTTGACATTCTTGGAATTCTCCTTAGTTGGGTCCATGAGTTCATTAGGGACCCTTTCTGTCCTCCATATTACTGTATGAAACGGGTCTGCTGCTTTTTCTTGGGTCTCCATTTCTTCAGCCACCAGTAACATATCTATACTGTTTTTCAAATCTTTACTAACAGTCTTCTAGCTGTTGTCTACCACCTGGACCCAAAACCAGTACATATTTTGAGTTTTTGTTACAGCAGAGCCTCACTTCTGATACCAAATTTTATTTTGGTTATCTGTTGTTGCATAATTCATAATTTCAAAATTTAATGGCTTAAAACAAGTATTTTCTTGAGGATGGTCTTGCAGTTTGGCCAGAGTTTGGTAGGAATGGTGCATCTCTGATCTGTGTGCTGTCAGCTTGGGTGGCTTGATTTGATTTATTTCCAAGATACCTTAATTATATGACTGTCAAGTTGGTCCTGCCACCTGAGGTTTTAGTTGGGATTGTCAACTGGGGCCTTAATTCTACTCCACACAGCCCTTCCTGATGCATGTTGCTGCTTAGACCTTCTCACAACGTGGCAGCTAGACTCCAAAAAGCAGGAAGCAGAAGTTGCCATGCCTCTAGCTAGGTGGAGGGTTATGGTGCCTGTAATACCAGCTACTCAGGAGGCTGAAGTGAATGGATCATTTGAGGCCAGCCCGGGTAACAGTGAGAACCTGTTTCTAATTAAAAAAAAACAAACAAACAAACAAAAGAGAAGTTGCCTGGACTCTTAAACATTAAGCTCACAATTGGTATACAGTGGAATTTCTGGTCTTTTCTGCTGGACAAAGCAGTCATATACCTAGCTCAGATTCAAGGAGGTGGAGAAATATACCCCATCTCTTAGTGGGGGTAGTGACAGAACACACTCTTGGCTTAAGGTTATGAGTTGGTGAAAAGTAATTGTTTACTACTTGAAAAACTTGAAGATCTGGCCAGGCGCGTGGCTCAGGCCTGTAATCCCAGCACTTCGGGAGGCCAAGGCAGGCGGATCACCTGAGGTCAGGAGTTCAGGACCATCCTGGCCAACATGGTGAAACCTTTTCTCTACTAAAAGTACGAAAATTAGCCGGGCATGGTGGCGGGTGCGTGTAATCCCAGCTATTCAGGAGGCTGAAACAGGAGAATCACTTGAACCCAGGAGGCAGAAGTTGTAGTGAGCTGAGATCATGCACTGCACTCTAGCCTAGGTGATTAGAATGAGACTCTGTCTCAAAAAAAAAAAAAAGAAAAAACCTTGAAGATCTGGAAAGAGGTAGCAAGAAAACCTTTCCATATAAAGAGCCTCTCTTGATATCAGTTTGTTGAAATTTTATTTTAATATGGAACACTTCACGAATTTGCATGTCATCCTTGTATTCTTCTCTGTGTCATTCCAATTTTAGTATATGTGCTGCCAAAGTAAGCGCTATTGGAAGAAATTTTAAATGGTATATTTCACAGATGGACAGAAGTCATTTTAAGTTCCTTGCCAATAGAGTAACACTCTCCAGCACCATTGGTTGTGTCAAAGTTTGTGTGTGACAGGGAAGTGTGAATGCGTTTATACATCTTACTTGATCTTACCAGTGAACTGTGTATTTTTTTAAAATAAAGCTTGCCTTATACACTACTCAATGTAGAGAAAAGAGTCCCCTTCCACATACTCCCCTCCTCAAAATAGCAACCAGATGCTCAAGAGTTGTGAACAATGAGAGGCATAATCTGGATGCATTGTAGAAATGATTGTGGTAAACCAAAGAGGGAATAATGGGATGACAGAAGCCCAGGGCTTTCTATCACTTGGAACTTTTGTGGTGCAGCTGTTTGTAGATTGGTAGGAGATGACAAAACAGATGGCAGCAGAGGTTGCCTCTGCCTTTGCTTATTCACCCGAGTCATCTATTAGGTTTGCTCATACGGGATAGTAAATGGCTTCCTGAATTTGTTAAGCACTTAGACTAGTAAATTTCTCCATGTCTTATTTGGAGTTCTGTTTAGAAAAAAAAATATCAAATTAATGCCCTGTGACAACAGTGATTCAACAGAGTTTATATCCATCTTTCATAGAATCTGTTAGTATTAAGTCTTTGACCTTTATTTTGTTTTTTATTGTATTGTTGTACTTTTGATTTAATGCTTTTGTTTCTGGTTATACATTTTCTTGATAGCATCCGTAAGTTGTTGGTAAGTATTGAAATAACTTAAATATTTTTCTTCAACGTGATTGTGTTTTTTAATGAGACAGAGTCTCAGTCTGTTGCCCAGGCTGAAGTGCAGTGCCCCGATCTCGACTTTCACTGCAGCCTCCATCTCCCAGATTAAAGCAATTCTCATGCCTCAGCATCCCGAGTAGCTGAAACTACAGGTGTATGCCACTACACCCAGCTAATTTTTTGTATTTTTTGTACAGATGGGGTTTCACCATGTTGGCCAAGCTGGTCTTGATTTCCTGACATCAGGTGATCTGCCCATCTTGACCTCGCAAAATGCTGGGCTTACAGATGTGAGCCATTGTGCCTGACTTCTTGTTAAATATTGAAATAACTCAAATATTTTTTCTTCATCATGATTGTGAAAATGTTTGGGATAGCACAAGCTTCCCTTAGTTGCTTGCAGTTTTACTCTGCCACACCTGAGTGGTTTGCAAGTGTATCTTCCATCCTCCTCATACCTTACCAAGTCTGGTGGAGTAACATATTTAGGAATGATCTTATGGGTAGCGTGGTTGAGGCATGATCACAATTATGATCCGTGTCATATGAATCTGCATGAGGAATCCTTCCAGCTCCTTCTTGATATTCTCCATCCCAGTGTCAAACTTCCGTGGCATGATACCATTACCAACTGTTTCAACAACGATGCCCACACTCTTGGTTTCTAGAGATTATTTCCTTCTGTATCTGTGCAAATTATAGTTCCGTTTGCTTTGGGATATGCTAGATACTTATCAATCCGTCAAACAATTATTATATGTGAACTAGTAAAATGTTAACTAGGAGACACAGAGGTGAACAGGAAATGTTCACTGTAATTGGCTCCTTGGTCTTCAGTCTTCACAATTTTTCAGTCAGATTTGAAAGCTGAATGTAGTTTTCTGAAGGCTTGGAGTATATGCTTGTGCTGTTTTAGGAGGTCTCTGAGTTTTTTTGGTGCTCTTGCCTTAGAACTATACTTTAGTCATATATAATATTGTTTCATTTCCTATTAAATATGACTAAAGTATAGTCATATGACTAAAGTTTTGTAAAACTTGCTGTGTTCTATTTTATTTTTAATAGAGATGGGGTCTCGCTGTGTTGCCCAGGCTGGTCTCAAACTTCCGGCCTTAAGCAGTCCTCCTACCTGAGCCTCCCATGAGTTCTTACTATTTTAAACTTCTGTTGTTAAGAATGTATTCTTGCATATAATTTT
>NW_012102066.1:219907-304070 GCF_000951045.1 Mandrillus leucophaeus | reverse complement strand
GGTGGCTCATGCCTGTAATCTCAGTACTTTGGGAGGCTGATGCAGGTGGATCATGAGGTCAGGAGATCAAGACCATCCTGGCTAACATGGTGAAACCCCTTCTCTACTAAAAATACAAAAATTAGCTGGGCATGGTGGCATGCGCCTGTAGTCCTAGCTACTCAGGAGGCTGAGGCAGAAGAATTGCTTGAACCTGGGAGGCGGAGCTTGCAGTGAGCCGAGATTGCACCACTGCACTTCAGCCTGGGCAACAGAGCGAGACTCCGTCTCAAAAAACAAAGAAAAAGAATACTTAAATACTGCATTGGTGTGTAAATTATATCTTTAGTATGTAAGTTAAAAGACAAAAGGCAAAACTCCACCTGTCAAAAAAGATTTTTTAATAGGAGGAGGGGGCAGTGAGTGGAGTAAATAAATGGAGAGACATGCTGTATTCATGAATTGGAAGGCTCAGTATAGTAAAGATCTCAGTTATCCCACATTTATATAAAGGTGTAACACAATTCCTGTAAAATCTCTAGCAAGATTTTTGTAGCTAAACACAAGATCATTCTAAAGGTTTACATAGAAAGTAAAGTAGTAGACTGGGTATGGTGGCTTACCCTGTAATTCCAGTGCTTTGGAAGGCCAATGCAGGCAGATAACTTGAGTCCAGGAGTTTGAGACCAGCCTGGGGTAACATGGGGGACTTTGTTTCTACAAAAATACAAAAGTTAGCCAGGTGTGGTGGCTGTAGTCCCAGCTACTCAGGAGGCTGAAGCAGGAGCATTGCTTGAGCCCAGGAGACTGGCTACAGGGAGCCAAGATTGTGCCATTGTTCTCCAGCCTGGGTGACAGAATGAGACCCTGTCTGCGGGGAGAAAAAGGCAAAGTAACTAGGATAGTAAACAGTTTTGAAAAAGAAAAATGTATGTGGGATCACTCTATTCACTTTTAGGATTTATTATGTCACTACAATCTTCAAGACTGTGATATTGGAAGAGAGATAGACAAATAGAGGAAACAGAATATAGAACCCAGAAATAGGCGTGCATAAGTACAGCCAGCTGGTCTTTGACAAAGGTGCAAAAGTATTACAGTTGAGGAAGGATGATCTTTTTAACAAATGGTTATAGAGCAGTTGGATGTCTGTGGACAAAAAAATAAAAATACCTCAGCCCCTACATAAAAATTAGCTCAAAATAGATCATTTATTAAAATGTTAAACATAAAACTGTAATACTTTTTTTTTTTTTTTTTGAGACAGAGTCTCACTTTGTCACCAGTCTGATGTGCAGTGGTGCGATCTCGGCTCACTGCAACCTCCGCCTCCCGGGTTCAAGCGATTCTCCTGCCTCAACCTCCCGAGTAGCTGGGATTACAGGCTCGTGCCGCCACACCCAGCTAATTTTTGTATTTTTAGTAGAGACAGGGTTTCACCATATTGGCCAGGATGGTCTTGATCTCTTGACCTCATGATCCGCCCACCTCAGCCTCCCAAAGTGTTAGGATTACAGGCGTGAGCCACCGTGCCCAGCCAAAACTGTAATGTTTTCTAAAGTAATACTGTAATACTTTCTAAAGAAAACATAGGAGAAAATCTGATAAAAAGTTCTTAGCCATGACACCAAAAGCATAATCCATCAAAAAAAGTTGATAAATCGAATTTGATTGAAAGGAAAGGCTTTTGCTTTGCAAAAGTCTGTGTTAAAAGGTAGAAAAGACAAGGTTTAACCTGGGAAAAAAACCACTTGGAAACTCTGTAGCTGACAAAACATTCTATCTAGACTATTTAAACAGACCTCAAAACTCAACGGTAAAAAAAAAAAATCAATTAATTAGAAAATGGCAAACAACATAATGACATGTTTCCCCACAAAGGATGTACAGAAGACAAACGAGATAAGCACGTGTGAACACTTATGATAATCACAAGACCTCGCAGTTATACTTCTGGGCATTTATTCCAGAGAAATGAAATGTTAGAGCCACACAAACAAGTTGTACATGAATGCCCATACCAGTTTTATTTGTAATAGCCAAAACCTATGAACAATGAAAAATTTTGTTTTTTTGAGTCAGAGTCTTGATCTATCATGCAGGCTGGAGTGCAGTGGTGCGATCTCGGCTCACTGCAACCTCTGCCTCCCGGGTTCAAGCGATTCTCTTGCCTCACCCTCCCAAGTAGCTGCGATTAGAGGGGTGCACCACTATGCACCGCTAATTTTTGTATTTTTATTAGAGACTGTGTTTTAGCATGTTGGCCTGGCTGGCCTCAAACTCCTGACCTCAGGTGATCTGCCTGCCTCAGCCTCCCGAAGTGCTGGGATTACAGGCGTGAGCGACCTTTCCCACCAAAATGTTCTTTAATACATGAATAGCTAAACTAACTGTGGTACATCCACACAGTGGAATTCTGTGCAGCAGGACAAAGGAATGTGAGATTGGTACCTGCAAGAACTTGAATGACTGTCAAGGGCATTATGTGGAGTGCAAAAAAGTAATCTCAAAAA
This sequence comes from Mandrillus leucophaeus, assembly GCF_000951045.1. Taxonomy (NCBI): domain Eukaryota; kingdom Metazoa; phylum Chordata; class Mammalia; order Primates; family Cercopithecidae; genus Mandrillus; species Mandrillus leucophaeus. The sequence continues at coordinate 301,578 of NW_012102066.1, read as the reverse complement.
GTTGCATACTGTGTGATTCCGTTTATATAAGAAACATTCTGTAAGTGACAAAATAGTAGAGTTGGAGAACAGATTAGTAGTTGCCAAGTGTTAAGGATACTGGGTAGCAGGGCATTGGGTGTGACTAAAGAGGTAGTTCCAGGGAACTCTGTTGGAATGATTGTCTGTATTTTAACTGTGGTGATGACTACACAAATCTATACAAGTGACAAAGTGGTATAGAACCAAATACATTGTAGCAATGCGAGTGTTCTAGTTTTCATATTGTGTTATGGTCTTACAAGATGTAATGATCAAAGGAAACTGGGTGAATGGTACACTGGACCTCTCTGTCATGTTTTTGCAACTTCCTATGAATCTGTAAGTATTTCAAAATAAAAAGCTAAAAGATATATCCAGACTTTAGACCTATGCCGTCCACTAGCCACAGATTGCTTTAAAAATTAACATCAGCCAGGTGTGGTGGCTCATGCCTATAATCCCAGCACTTTGGGAGGCCGAGGCGGGTGGATCACAAGGTCAGGAGTTCGAGACTAGCCTGACCAACATGGTGAAATCCCGTCTCTACTAAAAATACAAAAATTAGCTGGGCGTGGTGGCTTGCACCTGTAATCCTAGCTACTCGGGAGGCTGGGGCAGGAGAATTGCTTGAACCCAGGAGCTGGAGGTTGTAGTGAGCCGAGATCATGCCATTGTACTCCAGCCTGGGTGACAGAGTGAGACTCCATCTCAAAAGCAACGACAACTACAACAACAAAAACATCAGGCCAGGCGTGGTGGCTCCCGCCTATAATCCCAGCATTTCGGGAGGCCCAGGTGGGCAGATCACTTGAGGTCAGGAGTTCGAGACCAGCCTGGCCAACATGGTGAAACCCTGTCTCTACTAAAAATATATAAATTAGCTGGGTGTGGTGGTGTGCACCTGTAGTCCTAGCTACTTGGGAGGCTAAAGTGGGAGGATCTCTTGAACCTGGGAGGCAGAGGTTTGCAGTGAGCCAAGATCATGCCACTGTACTCCAGCCTGGGTGACAGAGCGAGGCTATCTCAAAAAAACAAAAACAAAAACAAAAACAAAAAGCAAAAAAACACCTAAGTTAATTGAAATAAAAGAATAAAAGTTAATTTCAGTTCCTTGATCACACAGACCATGTTTCAAGTGCTCACATGGCCACCTTATTATATACCTTAATTATAGAACTTTCCATTATTGCATAAAGTTCAATTGGGCAGTCTGCTTTAGATAAAACCCTCTACACTAGTGCCAGTTGTCACATGTCTTGGTACCTACACATTTCTTAGAGAACAGTCTCAAATTTATAAATAAAAATAATTGTCTATACCAGTAAGATTAAGTAGAATAAATAAATTTAACAAGCATTTTTTTAAAAAGTGCCATGACTTTCAAGGCCGCATTCTATATTTTAATGAACAAAGGAAATGAAGTATTTGCTTCATGTTTGAAATAGGAATAAGGTGTTTTTCCTTATCTGCCAAAGTAGTTGCTGTCTTTTTCCGTAATCACAATATAGCATATTTAGGAGATGGCAAAACAGAGACAGATGGGTAGAGAAAAGAGAAATTCTGGCATGAAAAGTATTTTGAATATCCCATACTTCTTGTTTTCTATTTCTTAGTGACCAGCTTACCAATGGTAGCTTACAATTGCAGAGGAAGTGTGATTTAGCAACCAGACCTTAAACCAAAATTCTATTTCTGGCTCGAAGTGACCTTGAGGAAGTTACAAATGTGTTCTTCTCATTTGTACAGCGAATAAGCAAATTAAGATCAAAGCAACTCTTGCTGAGCGGACTGTAGGACTGCAAGATATGTTACTCTAAAATGATCCCACTATTCCAGATTATATATAAAATGATTTGCTTACAAGTAGATTAAATGCAGAGTTTTCAGGAATTTAGTTATGCAAAGAATCACATGAGGTAGAAAGAGGAACTTTACCAGGCATAAAAATTTTTAAGTTTTGAGTTTGGGGGGAAAATACAAGAAAACGAAAACATATTGTAAAAGTTTTTATTTCATCCCAGGTTGACAAACTTTGGGAGGATAAGCAGACATTCTGCACTTTAGAATCAGGTTTTGAAGTTTAAATAGTTGAGGATTTGCATTCCAGACCTGCCATTTACTATCTGGAAAGTTACTTTCTCAGTTATAGATGATGTGTAGATTTTCTCAGTTTCAACACCTAATAATGACTTTTTGTTGAGGTGGTTATGAGGAGAGCACATAGCAAGTTAAGTATACTGCTATGATTACTGATAATCTTAATTTTATCAAGATACAGAATATAATAGTGGTATTAGGAAAATATGAATAGCTTAGTGTATTCTCTTTTTATGAAGCTTTATTTTTAGCCATGTGATAATTTTTTGTGGGTAGCATACTAATTTTAGCTTGTAACAAATTGGTTAAAATCGCAGTTCCTAGAGCCATTCTGAATTTTAAGTGTGTGTGAGTAAATTGATCAGGATCTCTTGATTTAAAGCCAGTAGGGATAAATCTGTACTTTGTAAAATCTAGAAGGCAGAGAATCTGTGCATAGAACTCAGAAAAACAGCACAATCACACATCTATGAGTGCAATTTTATTTCAGTGTAATCCCTGCAGCAGTTTTCTACGGCTAGATCCATGTAATCTCTGAATGAATAGTGAAAGGTTTAGTCAATTGTAAAGATATATAAAAATCTACAATATACAATGTCAAATTATCAGAAAATATTCCATACAACTTTTCTTTTTCTTTGCCCTCCAAACTGCCAAAATATTGAAAAAGAGGTCAAGAACAAAAGGCAGCATACTCATGAGGATCCTTCTGGCCCTGGTTCCCAGTAGCAGTGCAGGACAGTTCCAGTTTTAGCCCATATGGTCAGTTTGAAGTTTCCCGCAGTACTTTTCTGAACTAGAGAGAGGGAACCAAAAATGCTGACATCCTCATTTGACATCTTCACTCCAGCCTGTGTAAGTGCCAGCACTTCCTGTATAAAACCTATCCTGACTGTAGAGGACACCCCCAGCCCTCAGCTGACCTGGATGAGGATGATGGCTGGAATTGGTGAGGTTTGGAAAGCATGAGCCCTCCGATGGACACCACCGCAGTATATGAACATGCTGTGTCTTATTCCTATACCTTTCACTTCATAAAGATCAGCTTTTAAAGTTTATGAAAATAACATCGATTGACAGCAAGTGATTGTTGGAGGTAGGTTAGTAGCTCTCAAAATCACCACTCCGTTGCAGTATTATACTAGATTATGGTGTGTTCAAGAAAGAGTTAATTATTTAGATGTATAATGCCTTGGAAATTACACCAAAGAAGATCTATTGGAAGCTCTGAATTGTACATATCTTGTCTCCCTCATACAGTATGGCTTTATCTTGACTGCCTTATCAGTCTTGGCCTCAATTTTCTTTTTTTTAATAGTTGACTTTTTTTTATTATTATACTTTAACTTCTAGGGTACATGTGCACAACGTGCAGGTTTGTTACATATGTATACATGTGCCATGTTGGTGTGCTGCACCCATTAACTTGTCATTTACATTAGGTATATCTCCTAATGCTATCCCTCCCCTTTGCCCCCTCCCCACAATAGGACCCAGTGTGTGATGTTCCCCTTCCTGTATCCAAGTGATCTCATTGTTCAGTTCCAACCTATGACTGAGAACATGCAGTATTTGGTTTTCTGTTCTTGCAAAAGTTTGCTGAGAATGATGGTTTCCAGCTGCATCCATGTCCCCACAAAGAACACGAACTCATCCTTTTTCATGGCTGCATAGTATTCCATGGTATATATGTGACACATTTTCTTTTTTTTTTTTCCCCAAGGAGTTTTATTTATTATCCAAAATAAGAAAGTAAAAGAGTATGATTAAGTTCCAAGACTTGTTTAAAAAGTGTCTACTGGAGCTAGACCTGGTGGTGCATGCCTGTAATCCCAGCCACTTCAGATTGGCCTCAATTTTCTTATCCACACAATGGGAGGATTTCTAAATGGCTTAAGACTTTATGATGTTAGTGTTACTTCTCCAAGTAGTTTCCTCCATGCTTCCACTTGTTGGTTCATAAGCTATATCAGGTATCTGTTTTACTATACCCATCAAAATTTTCTCACATACTCTCAAAATGCTTTAAGGTAATACACAATTTTTAGTTTGTGATTCTTGTAGAAACATAATAATTTTAAGAAGTGATACTACAAAGTTGAACTGAGTCTAGGTATTATGGTTTGATTCTGACTTCAACATTTAAATATTACATGAAAAGGGACATTTGTGTTATTATGTAAATGTTGAATTTACATGGTCATTAATGTTTAGGTGTTTTGAAACATCTGTTGTGTGATAAATTAACTAAAATATCCCTTTTAGGCTAGGTGCGGTCGCTCATGCCTGTAATCCCAGCGTTTTCAGAGGCCGAGGCAGGTGGATCTCCTGAGGTCAGGAGTTCAGACCAGCCTGGCCAATGTGGTGAAACCTCACCTTTACTAAAAATACAGAAATTAGCCAGGCATGGTGGCGGGCACCTGTAATCCCAGGTACTCTGGAGGCTGAGGCAGGAGAATCGCTTGAACCTGGGAGGTGGAGGTTGCGGGGAGCCGAGATCACACCACTGCACTCCAACCTGGGTGACAGAGGGAGACTCTGTCTAAAAAAAAAAAAAAAAAAAAAATTCCCGTTTTATTTTTTAAGAAATGGTGCCTCACTCTGTCGCCCAGACTGAGGTACAGTGGTATGATCATAGCTCACTATGTAACATCAACCTTCTGGGTTCAAGTGATCCTCCCACCTGTTGAGTAGCTGGGATGACAGGCACGTGCAGTAACACCCAGCTAATTTTTTAAAATTTATTTTTGTAGACATGGGGTCTCACCATGTTGCCTAGGTTGGTCTCTAGTTTCTGGCCTCAAACATAAAACATTCATTTTAATCCATAATTTTAATTTATAGGCCTAACATGGATGAGAAATTTGCCTACTAATCAGTGTCTTCCTCTTTTAAAAACCTGACATGTTTTTGTATAGAAACTACTTGGGATTGCTAAGTAACCCGCATAGCCATTCCTGGAAAAAAATGGAAGGCCCTTTTTTGCTTTTGGGAATATGGAGAGCTTATACACAGTTTCACTATTCAGCATTGCTTGCACTATTTCTTACAATTTTCTGATGTCTGTCAGAAAGAATTCCGAGATCTTTTAAGACCTATTTTTTTTTTTTATTTTTGAGAGAGTCTCTCTCTGTCGCCCAGGCTGGAGTGCAGTGGCGCGATCTCTGTTCACTGCAAGCTCCGCCTCCCGGGTTCAGGCCATTCTTCTGCCTCAGCCTCCTGAGTAGCTGGACTACAGCACCCGCCACCACGCTCGGCTAATTTTTTTTTTTGTATTTTTAGTGGAGACGGGGTTTCATCGTGTTAGTCAGGATGGTCTCGATCTCCTGACCTCGTGATCCGCCCACCTCGGCCCCCCAAAGTGCTGGGATTACAGGCGTGAGCCACCGCGCCCGGCCAAGACCTATTTTTAAAGGGAAGATTGTTATAAGCCTAAATGCCATAAATGTAATAAAGTCATGTGCATTTGGCGTCATACTTCCTAGTCCACCCTCAGTGTTCTAGAGCTCTCTCACTACATTTTGAAACACCTTCGTGGAATTTTGAAATGCATTACTTGCGTAGTTCCTTGAGGCTGCATCACTGCTAGAAGAAGACTTATGAAACAGCACTCTGTACTTCCCATTAGTTAGTTCTTTATCATGTTGAACACTAGAAGTGTAAGTGTCTAGTGTCTAAATACAGAATGCCTATAGTTTCTACCAATAACTTATGGATCCAAATCCTTGCTCCAGAAGCAGGAAATAGGTTAATCAGAAGATTGCTGGATGTTATGAAAGGAATCTTTTATGGGGGGCTGTGAGTATTGTTTTGCAATTGCCATTTCTGAAATAGCTTAAAACATTTGGATTTTTTCACTATGCAAAGTATAAAATAAATGAAGTAACTGGTGTTTCTCTTTGTTCACTATTAAGTGACAGTAATTTGTACCATTATGGAAAAATTACTGTGGATTTTCTTTAGAGTAATTCAGTGCTGTGGTTTTAGCACAAAGGTGTGTTTTTTCTTATCTTCATGATCCAGGAACAATTACTTGAGGGAATGGCATTTCTCCCTGTGAGTTTGTGGCACAGAGTGTTTCCTGAGAGTAGTGGAAGTAAGTGCAACCACTGTTGACCCTTGTCATCTCAGTCTTTTTTATTATAACCTCTTTCCTTCTACTTTTTTCACTTATCTTCTATTTCTAGTATTTAAGATTTATGCTTTAGCCAGTTTCTTAAAACCTGTGTACCTAATATTCTCTTGGTCATCAATTATTTGAGGATAAGAATTCCCCCTACTGTTAAAACATTAGCAAGGTACATTGGTAATTCTCAGGCTTAAGGATTTCTTGAAATAACATTATCTGATTTATTGGGATCTGAAGCATAGTTGACTCGACTAGATACTTCTATCATTGTGGCTTAAGTGATCTTGTAGTCTTTTATAGTTAACTGAAAAACCATTTAGGTGGATGTTTTTGTTCAGAGAAACATTTTAAGTTTTAAACCAATATTTTTGTTGAATAGGAAGGAGAAAAAAGTAAATATCCAAGTATCAGCTACTATAACATTTTGAGGTGTTTTTCCTCTTTGTAGCTATCGTTTTGTGAAACTGAGGCTATACTGTGTGTGGATTTTGAATTATGCTTCTCCCTCTAACCCCCACCAAGTATCATTAAATTATTTCAGGTTACTAAAAATTCTTAGGAAATATCCATTTCAGTTGCTGTACTCTATTCGGTTACAGGGTAGTACCTTAATTAACACATCCACTATTATTAGATATTTAAAATTTTTCTACATTTTGTTTTATAAATAACCGTGAGAAGAACATGAATTTGTAAGACTATCTTGCAAGGTGCCTTTGGTTGGGGGGAGTCTCATTGTAGTTGTATTCTTGATTTTAAGATATCAATAATAGCTTGACCTTAGATTTTTAAGCACAAACATTGAATTAGGATTTTAAACACATGTGTTGGGCATATATTTGTTTAAACTTATGAATATTGCCCTTTTTACACTTTTACTTCTATGTGACAGGTAGCGATGTGCTTACCATTTTAAAATTTATGTTATTATTATTGTTTTTATCATTATTATCATTTTTTCAGAGACATAGTCTCACTCTGTTGCCCAAGCTGGAGTATAGTGGCCTGTTCTCGGCTCACTGCAACCTCTGCCTCCTGGGTTTCAGTGATTCTCGTGCCTCAGCCTCCCAAGAATGACAGGTGCATGTCACCACGCCTGGCTAATTTTTATGTTTTTAGTAGAGATGAGGTTTTGCCATGTCGGCCGGGCTGGTCTTGAACTCCAGACTTCAAGTGATCCGCCCGCCTCGGCCTCTGAAAATGCTGGCATTACAAGCGTGAGCCACCATGCCCAGCCAATTTATATTATTTATTTATAGAAACAAGGTTTTCTCACTATGTTTTCCAGGTCGGACTTGAACTCCTGGGCTCAAGCAGTCCTCCCACCTCAGCCTCCCGATAGCTGGGACTATGGGCAAGTACCATCACACCTGCCTTAGCCATTTTAAAAATGTGGATTCCATTGCTTTTTTCAGAGAGACAAAGTGGAATGGAAGCCATAGAACTTATTCAGATAGCTGGACCCTTGAGAAAACTAATAGAGGACTTCAACTAAGGCAAGCTCTTCTATGTTCCCAGTATTATATGAATGAAAACTAGATCCATGCATAGGAGATAAATCAAGCCTGGGCTGTGAAAATGTTGGTAACTGGAAAAACAGAAATTCACAAAGCTTTTGGCCAGTTTTTCTTTGTTTTATTAGGTTATCAATGGCCTTAGATTTTCCCAAATAATTCAGCCACAGAAAAAAAAAAAAAGAGAGAGAAAAGGCTTTTTGTTTTTTAACATTGTGACATTGTAAAAAGTTTCTGTGTCACAGACTTGCACCAAGATGGTGTACTGAGCTTTCTTGGGGAATGAATAGAACTGAGTTTAGAGTACTTTGAGTTACTTATAAATTCTTAAGTGTGCCTTCTATTTAAAACTTACGGTCATAAAGATAATAATAGAAGAGAAATAGCTAGGGTAATATGATTATACGGTCAGAATTTGGAAGTTTGAAGCCTTATCTTCAAGTAATTTTAGATCAGAAAATTTGAGGTTTTTTTTTTTTTTTTTTTTTTTTAATTTGACTTCAAGATCTCAGGGGATTTCTTTTTTTATTTGCCCATTCTTTGTGTTCCCTTTGTGAGCTTAGATGGTGTAGTATAGGCAACAACCTGATTTTTTTGTTTAAAAATACATTATCTGATTTGTATTAAATCCCAGATATATGTTAATATTAAAAAATAAGTTGGCTGAGCACAGTGACTCACGCCTGTAATCCCAGCGCTTTAGGAGGCCAAGGTGGGCAGATCATGAGGTCAGGAGTTCGAGACCAGCCTGGCCAACATGGTGAAACACTGTCTCTACTAAAAATACAAAAATTAGCTCGGTGTGGTGGCGCTTGCCTGTAGTCCCAGCTAGTCAGGAGGCTGAGGCAGGAGAATCGCTTGAACCCGGGAGGCGGAGGTTGCAGTGAGCTGAGATTGTGCCACTGCACTCCAGCCTGGATGACAGGGTGAGACTCTGTCTCAAAAAAAAAAAAAAAAAGAAAAGTAACAGTGGGATTTATTATAGAACCTATATTTTATTCTCTGTGATAAGTAGTGAGTATATTCATTTGTAAGACTAAAAGTAGACTCAGAGTTAGTCTGAAAACCATACTAATTTTTTTTTCCTCCTGTATTTGCCTTCATTTTCTTTTCTTTTCTTTTTTTGTATTTCATGTATCTCAGCCTGTCATATGCTTCTCTTCAGTGTATGCCTGTAGTGCACATAAGTCTTCTAAGGATCAACTTTGTAACTGAACCAACTGGACTCCTGTCCAGGAGTTTATACCCTTCTTGGCATCTCTCCTGCCCATTTGTTTAATCTTTCCAACTCATTTGATCCTCTGGTATTAGAGCTGACAGCTGCAGTTACATATGGAGTTCATAAAGTAGCTGAATAATAAAATGTCATGACCCAGTTCTTGTACAGTTTCACTGATGACTAAATCAACAACTCTTTTCATATTGAAGTGGGAATGATCAAACTGCGTAATTTTCTTTGGAAGTTCACGTATATTCAATGAGTAGTTTTACCTCCTATGTCTTTCTATAGCAGAAATGCTACAGACTTATTTGGCAGGTCAGGTGGAACATTATCTTGATTTTATATTATCTTGATTTTACGAGAGGAAAGTTTGTGTATAAAAGGGGTTGATGAGTGATTCTGAGTGATATTGTATCTGTGAACTCCTTGTATTATTGCTTATTGAGCACCTATTAGACACGGTGGTTTGTGTTATATACACATTATTCCTGATCCTGAGAACAATCTTATAAGATAGGTGATAAGACCCTATTTTTCATGTGGAGAAAGCAAGCTCAATGAGGTTATTTTATTTATATTGAAAAAAATCAAGACTTTGGCCTATTAAAAACATTTTTTTGTCTTGTTGAGTTGTCCGAGTTCTTCATGTATTCTGTATGTCAGAGATATGAGCTAAACGTGTTTTTCTCCTCTAAGGCTTTCTTTTTCATACTTGGTATCCTTTGAACAGTTTCAGTCTTTTCCTTTACCGTTAGGTCTCTGTATCCTGTTTTAAAAACTTTGCCTACCTGAAGGTCATAAAGGTATTTTCCTATAGTATTTCCAGAAGCTTTACTGTTTTACCTTTCACATTTAGGTCTATGACTCATCTGTAATTGATCTGCATGAATGATGAGAGGTAGGAATCAAGATTCATTTTTTTGTCCCATTTGGAGTGACTATCCTTTGCCCACTATATTTTAGTGGCAACTTTGTGATCTCTACAGTTTTGACTAAAAATTCTGACATTTGACATTTCCAGAGTCTAAACTATCTCAGATGCTTTTTGTAGTTTTTCTTAAATTGTCTCAGGCATAGACTATGTTTTCTATTTTATCTAGTATAGTATAGTGAGATAAAATAGAAAATATATATTGTAGGAAAAGAGATTTTTATCAGTCTTCTTTTTTTTTTTTTGAGACAGCCTTGCTCTGTCACCCAGGGTGGAGTGCAGTGCTGGGATCTCGGCTCACTGCATCCTCCACCTCCCAGGTTCAAGCGATTATCCTGCCTCAGCCTCCCGAGTAGTTGGGACTGCAGGTACCTGCCACCACACCCGGCTAATTTTTGTATTTTCAGTAGAGACAGGGTTTCACCATATTGGCCAGGCTGGTCTTGAACTCCTGACCTTGTGATCCACCTGCTTCGGCCTCCCAAAGTGCTGGGATTACAGGCATGAGCCACCACGCCTGGCCTTATCAGTCTTTTTTAATGGGATGGCAGCAGCTGGGATGTATACATTCCTGCAGGGAAAGAGAAGGAAATGGCTTCACATTGCTAGATGGAAGCAGTATGTGTGTTTCTGGGTATAATCTTCCTAGCTGCACTTTTCCCATAAATTTCTTTCTACTAAAAATCAGGAAAGTTTGGATTATAGTTCCTTTCACAGGAGTGAAAGCAAGTATCAGAGGAGTCATCCATTCAAAACAGAGTTCTTCAACTGCAGTATCTGATGTGTCCTGTGTGTGCGCTGGGGTGTCTTTTCAGTCAGTCTACACACAGTTCACCAGACTGGAGACCTTTTACCCTGCGTGATTTGTTTTGTTTTACTCACTCTTTTCAATGACCAATTTGATTTTTAGGTAAGCACTGAGGCAAAGACTTCCATGAAAGACTTTTGGTTTTGGCCGGTACGAAGAGTAATGGATGCTGGAATACCTTCTGCCAGTTAAAAAATAAAAATAAAAAAAGAACAAACTATAAAATTGGAAAGATATATAGGCATTATAGGAACATATTAGAAACAAATTATGAAGATGTAAGCTTCCACCTTAAGGAAATAATTAAACTCTAAGTAGAGAGAGAAAAGTCAAATAGCCGTACATGTACTAAAGAAAATGAATTTGCAATTTAAGATCTTCTAGTAAATAATGCCATAGTGCTGCCAGTCCAGGAACTGCACTTTGAGAATCATTGTCTTAGGCTTCTGAGGTCTATAAGCCTCTTTTAATTGTCTGTGTGTGGTATAACATTCTTGGTAAATGTTTGTTGAATAGAATTGAGAGCATGACATGGTACCAGGTACAGAAAGTCCCATCCCTTGAAACACCTAATAATTTTTTTTAACCTTTTTTCCTTGGTAAGGAACTTTTGTCCTTCTCTCTAATGCATTTCAGAAAATGTATGTTCCTGCTGATATGGTAAAGGTTTCATTTCTTATGTTTGTGAAACTATATCTGAATAGGAATGCCTCAGGGTTTCCTTGGTACATATACATCGTATACGTCACTATAGCCCATCATGAACATTGTGAGCTATAATGTTCCTAGGTATGCTACTTTAACTGAAAATCTTAAATCCTGTTTTATAAGTTAAACCAAAAGTAACACTGATCCTCTTTCTAGCAATGGCAATTTGTTATTTTGGTCCAGGGGCAGTGGAAGTGTAGACTGGATTATGTCTCTGCATGTTTTTGCCATTTCTCTGGCATTACAGTTCCTTCAGATACTGCGTTGTCCATTTTTAAAAGAAAAGAACCAAATTATAGCATCCCAATTGCTTGTTAACATTCATGAGTTTTATCCAGCATGAATCACTATTCAGCTGATGGTTGAAAATTTTCTAAAGTGAACAGCACTTTGGAGACTATTAAAAGCCTTTTTAGAAAGATAGTGACTCTGGACAATGAATTAGCTTAACTTGCAGGAGGAAACTGTACATCAGCTGAGAGGTCTTCTTTGAATCAGGTGGCAAGTCTTCTTGGGCAGAGTGTTTATTTAAAGAAACTTGAAATGAATGTATTGACATTTATTGGGCTGTTACAGAAATTAGGTTCATAAATAGTGCCAACCTCTATGAAATAAAAGTTAATTAAGTGGCTTAATTACACATCAAAGTCTCCTTTTAACCGCAACTACCTGACATGATTGAGAAAATACAAAGCAGACTCTTCGGTCGAAATCATTTCGTAAAATTTGTTACAGAGCACAATATTCAGAAAAACCCTAATTCTGATATGTGTCACACAATACCTTTCAGAAATGCACCAAAATGCTGATTGTGATTATGTCTACACAGTGGTTTTATAGTGGATTTTAATTTCTTCTTTTTATCAAAACAATTGATGTTAGTTGCAACTCATATTTTAAATATACTTACAAATATGTTCCACAGAGTGTGTCTTTGAAATTGCTATAGTTTATGATAAAAGTGTTAGAGCAGGATGTACAATATGCTGCTTTATAAACATAATACATTTGTGATATATTCATGTGTAGAGGTATATGAATGTATACCAAAATGATAGGAAAAGGTATCATTGGGAGTTACCTCTAGATGATGGGAAATAAGCTATGTTGGTTATATTTTTGGTTATTTCTCTTATAATTTTTAAAATAAAACCTTAATTCCTGGTTCACAAAGTTTTTTAAAAAGCAGTCGCAGCAAGCATGGGAATCAGCATTTCTTCTAGCTTTAGCAAAGGTGAAAAGCTGGTGCTGCGCCACCTCGGACAGCTTTGCCTTCCAGGAAAAGACAGTGAAGGTGGAACAGACTCTAAGAGAATGTAGTTGGATGCTTATGGACTGGGCAGCTATTATGGACACCCAGGCCTGCTGACTCTATTTCAGTTTTCAAGGTGAAAACTCTGGTCTGAGCTCATTGCACCCGGTTGGGATTTAGATGACTGCCAGATTTAGGTCACAAGATGTCTGGGTCACAGCCAGGAAGGTAGAAATCTAGCATCAAAGTCACTGGGCACTCAGCGTCCAGCTACCTGGCAATATAGCAGAGAAATAGGGAGATATGGAAAAAGGAGTTTTTGTTTTGCTTTGTTTTCCTTAGTTTTTTAAATGTTTCACTTGATTTCCAGTTTTGTTAAGAATGGACTTCTCTTTCAAGTTTCCTCAAAAAGCATGGAGAAAGTCAGTGACCTCTGCAGGGTCCTCATTGTCTCCCAGGCTGTCACACCGCTTTCCTTTGAGCCCCACTCTGTTGTCCTGGAGAAGGTGTGGTAATCTGATGAGCCAGGGTTATTAGTCCTGGGACATAGGCTTCCTGTCTGGCAGCTCATCAGGACTAGAAAGCATTCTTGCTGCTTGACCTGCTTCAGACACTTGTCACCCACCTCCACTCCATTAGCTCAGATGTGTCAGTGACCCAGATCCACGGTTACCTCCTGAATAACCAACAGTGGTGCCGCCCAGGCTTAGCATTATCTTCATGCCCAGCCGTTTTTTATTTGTTCCTTCAACAAAGATTTAATGAGCACCTACTGCGTGCCAGACACTGGAGATTTCTTGGTAAACAAGACAAAGCCCCCTGTGTGTATGGATTTTACCTTTTAGGGTAGGAGCCAGAAATTAAAGCAAGGGAAAAAGAAATGTTCAGTATAATGTTGGGCAGTGATACCTTAAACAACAAGCAAGGCATTGGAATAGATAGAAAGTGACAGAGGTGGGAATAGTACTCCTATTTTTGATAGGGTGGTGGGGAAGGAAACACCTGAGGAAGTGGCATTCAGCAGATTTGAATGAAGTGTATTGAAGAAATAAGAGGAAGATCTGGATGAAAATGTCTTAGGTAGAGGGAACTGCAAATGTAAAGGGTCTGAGGCAGGAATGAGCTTTGGTAGTCAAACTTCATCAGGGAAGTGTTTTTTAAGAGTTGGTCTAGCTATGTTGCCCAGGCTGGAGTGCAGTGGTGCGATCAATGCAGCTTCAAATTCCTGTGCTCAAGCAATCCTCCCGCCTCAACCTTGAGAGTAGCTAGGACTACAAGTGTGTGCCACCACACCTGGCTAACTTTTTTATTTTATTTTTGTAGAGATGAGATCTCGCTATGTTGTCCAGGCTAGTCTTGAACTCCTGGGCTCGCAATCCTCCCTCCTTGGCCTCCCAGAGGTGCTGGGATTTTGCAAAGAAGTGTTAAAATACCTACACAACTGTTCATTGGACCAATTTGTGAGGGATGGTGAGGTCTTTTACCCACCTCCAGCCATATAATCAGAAAAATATTAATTAGTTTGCTTCCTTATTTACAGAGATTAAGAGCTTCTAGCCATTCAGTCAGATTCCATGTCTGAACTGATAACTTTATATTTTAACAATGAATTGCTGTGCAGTAATATCTAAACACATTTACTGGTGATATCTGTTTTTATGAACATCTGTTCAGTGAACATTTATTGATCTTACCTGATTTATTAGATGTGATGGAGGAGAGAGCAGGACACAGAGTTGCTGATGAAAGAAGTGTTCAGAATCCTGGAGAACCAGGAGAGCTGGTTATGAGAAGGCCAGGGAGGAAAGGTCAAGAAAGAGGGCGTGGTTGGCACCCAAGAGGGTCCAGGATGCGAGAATTGAACCTGACCTATGGGTTTGGAGCTGAGATGTCACTGCTGGCCTTGCTGGGAGCAGTGTCAGTTGAGTGCTGGGTCAGATAGATGTGGCTGAGGAGTGACTAAGAGGTGAGAAGTGACTAGACCTCCCACCCTTTTGATAAGCATAGAAAAGCAAGAAAGGAATGAGCTTAGACAGCTTGACAGTAATATGAATGGGGCCAAGAGGTTTTTTTCGTAAGAGACTTCTGTGTTGTTGTTTTTTCACGATAGGAAGTCAATTGTTTGACATTCTGTCTTCACAGAATAGAGTCCCCCCACCCCCCACTTTTAAACCTGCTTAATACTTCTTACAGCTGCATAGTTTTCCAGATATTCAAAGAGGTTTCACCTACATGATCTCATTGATCTTCCTGAGAGGATGGTACCAAATATTATGCCTGTTTATTTCTTAAATGAAAGCCTCAAAGCTCAGAGATTGTAGCTTAGAAATCACCCTGCTAACAAGTTGTTTTGTCACATACTCTACCTAGCCCAGAGTTTGTGAACCTATATTCACAGCATTAACCAATCATGATTTGCCCCATATTTAACTGGTTATGCCTTGGTTATCTTAGAAAAGAACCCAGAGCATTTATGAAATAAAACTTGCAGGACGATTAAGAAGCTTTTCAGGGCTGGGCGCAGTGGCTCACGCCTGTAATCCCAGCACTTTGGGAGGCCGAGGCAGGCGGATCACAAGGTCAGGAGATCTAGACCGTCCTGGCTAACACGGCGAAACCCCGTCTCTACTAAAAAATACAAAAAATTAGCCAGGCATGGTGGCAGGCACCTGTAGTCCCAGCTACTTGGGAGGCTGAGGCAGGAGAGTGGCGTGAACCCGGGAGGCAGAGCTTGCAGTGAGGCGAGATTGCACCACTGCACTCCAGCCTGGGTGACAGAGCGAGACTCTGTCTCAAAAAAAAAAAAAAAAAGAAAAGAAAAAGAAGAAGCTTTTCAGAACCCCCTCCACCACCTCCTTCCATATCCTGCTGCACACATACATTGATCTCACCCGCCTTGCATATCACTGCTGCATATCTGTTTGTGTGCATGCATGTGCGCGCACACACACTCCGCCTACCCTGCATACACACCCTTGCTGCATACAAAACCTCAAATTCAGTTATCTTCAAATGTCATAATTAGATACACCTCAGTCCTAGTCTTAAGGGACTCTTGCCCACCAGGCTTGGCCACCCTCGCTTTTCTTTTTTTTTTGAGACGGAGTCTCGCTCTGTCGCCCAGGCGCGATCTCGGCTCACTGCCGTGAGTCGGCTCAGTGCAGTGGCGTGATCTCGGCTCACTGCAAGCTCCGCCTCCCGAGTTCACGCCATTCTCCTGCCTCAGCCTCCCGAGTAGCTGGGACTACAGGCGCCCGCCACCGTGCCCAGCTAATTTTTTGTATTTTTTAGTAGAGACAGGGTTTCACCGTGTTATCCAGGATGGTCTCGATCTCCTGACCTCGTGATCCGCCCGCCTCGGCCTCCCAAAGTGCTGGGATTACAGGCGTGAGCCACCGCGCCCGGCCACCCTCGCTTTTCAATACTTTATTCTTTCTGGGATTTGGGCTTGGGATAGAAAAGTAAAGTTAGGATTGATTTTAAAAGATCAGATGAGAGGTCATAAATAAATCCCTGGTATCAACAATAAACATTCAAGTGATCGTTACATTTTTGCTGAATTTGCTTTCTCTCTTCAAAAATGCAACCCTGTAGAACTTGAGTGAAACAGTTTTTGTTTAAGTTTGAACCTAAAGCCATAGTTGTTTGCATGCTTTGGTCCTTTAGGATATTTTTTGAGCAGCAAGGATTAACCATTCAGCATTGGGTTTCATCAGCACAAAGCTTGAATTATACTTTTTATTCTGGCCTGATCTCAGCCCTAAAATATGAAGCGAAGGTTCATAATGTTGGTAATGTATTAGCTTTTGCAGAATGTCTGTGTGATATATCTTTGCTGTTTACCTGGTGCTGTACATCTATTTTATCTTGTTAGCTCCTCTCCCCAACCCCCTACAGCAAACGTTAAATGTCTTTACTTCTCATACATATCAAAAACTCATCAAGAAAAAGGGGTAACGTATGCTTTTATGTCTGTGGAGTTTAGAATGGAACTTTGCATATTATTAGAAGCCTCATTTATAGAACGTTCTTTATTATTAGCCCTTTTTCTGTTTTACACTCCACACATATTTTAGATTTGTTAATGTAATTAATACATCTATATATGTTATACATATGTCTTACATATATCCTTGTAGAGTCTTCATTTTCATATATTTCAGAAATTTTCTTAAGGAAAGAAGAATTAAAATATCTAGATTTCAATTATCTATGAATCACTTTTTGAAAAAAAATGTGGATAAGAATTAAGAGTGTGGAAGGCAGGGCCTAGGTGCTTGTGTAATTTCCTCCCACCTTTGTTTTAGAATCAATATTAAGGATTTGGAAGGATAGGGAATATTACTATAATGAAGACAGTGACAAACAATCTAATGATGTAAAGAACTAAATCTCATTATTCTTATTTGACTAAGCCACATTATCTTTCAAACTTTAATTAAAAATATCCCTGGGGCATTGGTAGATCTAGGTGAGTTTTTTGATGGTTGGACATGAATAGAAAAGGGCTAGAAATATAAGACCTCCTCGCATAGACTTCCCTAGTCAATGTTGGTTGTTTTTTTGGCAGTGTATACTTGGGCAAGTCCTGGAACAACAAGTACTTCTCTGAAATGCTAACCACATGAGAGGAATGAAAGGCTTGAGCAGGAGGTATTGCTCCCACTAAAAAAGTTTCTATCAAATTAGGCTTTAGATTCTTAACCTTAACCCCTTGCAAACTGGGCGGAAAAGTTCGATTTATTAATATTTCAATGTGTTTTATCTTCCTTATAAAGTACTCTGTACCCTGCAAATACATTTTTGCTCTAAGTCACTTTTATGACATGAATTATAAAAACCCCATTAAATTAAAACAAAACAAACTCATAGAATTTTAACCAAAAATGCAAAATTATTGGTAATATATAGAAAATATCTAAGGAGATGCCACCTCTTTATAGATACTGTATTTTGTGGTTTCAATATCTGTAATTGGTTAGCTCTGCTGTTTAGGCTTTTTGGGTTCATTGATATGTTTGATCCCCAATTAGGATAGGTAATTTGAGTGTTTCATAGTCACAGGCAACACTAACAATATCTGGTCAATTCATAATATAAACTGTTTGTCAAGAAGGAGTCTCAGCAAGAATGGAAAGAGAACATGGAAAGACAAGTAAAACCAGTAGCAGAGCTCGTGGCATTTTTACGGAAAGCACACCCTAAATTGCATGTCATTGTGCAGGTACAATTGCCATTTCAACTGGTACTTGAGCAATACCTCCTGCTCAAGCCTTTCAGTCATACCACATGTAAGGGTAGTATGCAGAAGTATATTATTTTAAATTTTAATATGCGATTTCCTTCTGGAAAATAAATGTTTCTTGTCTTTGCTGCTTCAACCTTTTTTCTTCTTCTCGACTCAGTAAGACTCTCCTCTAACGTTTATTCTCATTATTTTAGAGCTGAAGAGAACTTTGGAGATGGTCTAAGCCAGCGTCCTCCTTTTGTGACTGAATTGCACAGGAGCAGACAGAGTAAATGTCTTGCCTGTGTCGTAGGGCTGGCTAAACAGGAACTGGAGTCTGGGTTTCTGAATTTGTAATTAGGGAGTTGTAGTTGGACTCCCTAATTATAGAGGCTAAGGGCTTAAACACATAACTCCCAAAATTATGTGCCTAGGTACTTTGGGTATCACTGCCAACTCACAGGAGTGCTGTCTGCAGGGTATTTAAAAATTTCAAGGGAAAACAACAACATCTATCAAATACTGTGCAAACTCCTACCTCTAGATAGTTCCCTTTTAAAAAATATTTGATTGCAATATATTTCTTTTGATAGTGGCATATTTTGCGGAGTCGAGGGTTTGGTGGGTACCATGATAACAAGCTGGTGAAAATCAACTTGGGAGAGGAAATGAGGTTTGCGATGTTTAATAGGATCCTATGGTATGAGAGGTTGGCAGGGTACATCCACATCCCATTAGTAAGTAGTAGGAGTGATTTAGGAATAGAATAAAAGTGCGATTTTTTTTTCTTGAAATTATTATTTGTTATATTCTCAAATGTTGCTAAGTTGCTAAGTCAAAGGTAGTTATTCGTTTTTTGTTTGTTTGTCTGTTTGTTTGTTTTGAGACAGAATCTCTGTCGCCCAGGCTGGAGTGCAGTGATGTGATCTCGGCTTACTGCCACCTCTGCCTCCTGGGTTCAAGTGATTCTCCCACCTCAGCCTCCCAGGTAGTTGGGACCACAGGCATGCACCACCATGCCCAGCTAATTTTTGTATTTTTAGTAGAGACAGGGTTTCACCATGTTGGTCAGGCTGGTCTCGAACTCCTTACCTCGTGACCTGCCCACCTTGGCCTCCCAAAGTGCTGGGATTACAGGCGTGAGACACTGTGCCCAGCAGTTATTAGTTTTTTTGTACCAAACCACTTAATCAGTGGAACTCTAAGTAATTGCTCCTGCCCCGGGTCACTGTACAGAAGTTACTGAGATGCTCTGATTTGAAAAGTTTGGGGACCTCTGATTTCCTGGGTAAAGCCTCTTACAAAAGGAAAGAGAAAGGAGGAGTAAGGGCAAATGGAATTAGGCATATTCAGCCACGAAGGGAAATGGAAAAATGCTCCCGAGATTATTCCATCTCTGCCTAGCTGGCACAATGGCTGCAACAGCAGATATTCAAGGCAAAGTTGCTGCCTGCCCAGTATTTGAGGAAGATAAATTATCAGGCTCCTGCTTCCAACGCCTTTTTATCTTAAGAACCTTTATGGGAATTGTTGGCTGTTCGTCACATGCCCTACACTTAGGTTTCAGGCCCTATAATTAGATTCCAGGCAGTGTGGTTTGAGGGGATACTTTAATGATGATAATACCAGAACACTTGGAGGTGAACTTGGAGCTCCAGAGGACATTACTATTCCTTACTCACCTTTCATAGATCTGCCTTTATTTTTCCTTTCTGAGTCATTTTTTCCCATGGCATCAATTCTCTAAAAACTGTGTGCCAATTCTTTTTAGTTTTTTTATTGTCTCACTTGTTTGTAGATCTTCCCAAGAACATGGTGGAGTGAACATTAAAAAATACGTATAGGAGGAGTAAATATATTTTTAGAAGATTATAAAATTATAATTTGACGTTAAAAATTTTGGAAACTGGAGAAGAAAAATAAGTTCAATATTTCTTCCTCACAGGTACTCTGAAAATTTTGAAGCCTAGGTAAGCCTGGCCTTTTGTTGCTAAGATTCTCTTCTCTGCTCGGCAAGAATCCTGTAATCCCAACACTTTGGGAGGCCGAGGCAGGTAGATCGCTTGAGCTCAAGAGTTCAAGACCAGACCGGCCAGCATGGCGAAACTCCGTCTATACTAAAAATACAGAAAAATTAAGTGGGTGTGGTGGCACGTGCCTGTAGTCCCAACTACTTGAGGGGCTGAGGCAGGAGGATCAGTTGAGCCTGGAACGTTGAGGCTGCAGTGAGCCAAGACTGTGCCATTGTACTTCAGCATGGGTGACAAAGCGAGAGCCTGTCTCCAAAAAAATATATATATATTTTTTTGTATCATTGCAAATGCATAGTGTTTATTCGTAGTGGGTATTCAGTTTTGTATTCTGTTTTTCCTCCCACTTCTGGGAGGTGGTGTAGCGTAGTGACTTAGATCCAAGCTTTGGTCTCAGACAAATGAGGTTCTCGTTGCAATGGTGAGACCAAGGGCAAAGAGCTTAAATTCTGAATCTCAGTTCTATACCTAAAACATGAAGATAATAATCCCTACTTCATAGGCCCTGCGAGGTTTATATAAAATATTTGTAAAGTGTTTATTATAGTGTCTAGCACATACTAGGGACCAGTAAACAGTACTTGTTAATATAAACATTTCCCCTTTGCCACATAGTCTTTCTGATCTTATTTTATTTTATTTTATTTTGAGACGAAGTCTTGCTCTGTCACTCAGGTGGTGGAGTGCAGTGGCGCGATCTCGGCTCATTGCAACCTCTGCCTCCCGGGTTCAAGAGATTCTCCTGCCTCAGCCTCCCAAGTAGCAGGGACTACAGGTGCCCGTCACCACACCTGGCTAATTTTTTGTATTTTTAGTAGAGACAGGATTTCACGTGTTAGCCAGAATGGTCTCGAGATCCTGACCTTGTGATCCGCCTGCCTTGACCTCCCAAAGTGCTGGGATTACAGGCGTGAGCCACCGTGCCTGGCCATGACCATATTTTAATAACTGCATAATAGTGTGTCAGTTGTGTATACATTGATATTTGCATCACCATTCTTCTAATTCTGGATTCTTAGGTACCTCTAAATTTGCACTAGAATTTTAAAACAGTCTTTAGTCATTCATCAGATTTACTAAATTCACACCGTGTACAAGGACCTTGGCTTCCTGTTAACAAATGGTTCACAGTGGCACTGTCCCTGGCCTTGAGGTGCTCACAGTCTGAAGAAGAGATGTGTACAAATAACTGTGCCCTGTGGTAAACACCATCAGTGTCCAACTTACTGAGAAAGTGTAGAGGAGAGAACAAAAATGTCAGACTCTGCCTCGAGAGCTCAGGGAAGTCAGGAGGGGTTGTAGGAGATAAGTGAGTTAATGTAGGTGGGGTCAGGTTATCAAGGGCTTTTTAAGCCATCATACAGATTGGGACTTCTATTCCCATTAAAATGGGAAAGCCAGTTTTATGAAGAGAATTGACCTTATCTCGATGGTATTTTAGCCTGTAGGGTACAAGATGGGGGCAGAGAGTCTAATTAGGAAGTTAAGGGATCCAGGTGAGAGATGGTGTGGCCTACACCAAGGGGGAATGGTGGAGGTGTAAGAAGTGGCTGAATTTGAAGAAATACCCAGGACACGAGGGGACAGTTGGATATAAAATGTCAGAGAGGAGTGAAGGATGGCCTCCCAGGCTGAGTGACTTGAGTGACTAGAAGGATAGAGTTGCCATTTCCAAACACAAGGAAGGATACAGGAGGACCAGATTTGAAGATTAAATGGGGAATTGGGTTTTGGAATG
Source organism: Mandrillus leucophaeus (assembly GCF_000951045.1). Taxonomy (NCBI): domain Eukaryota; kingdom Metazoa; phylum Chordata; class Mammalia; order Primates; family Cercopithecidae; genus Mandrillus; species Mandrillus leucophaeus. Next base: position 279,901 of record NW_012102066.1, on the reverse strand, counting down.
TTATATTTGAGATGCCTTTTTTTTTTTTTTTTTTTTTTTTTAAAGAGACGGAGTCTCGCTCTGTCGCCCAGGCTGGAGTGCAGTGGCACTATCTCAGCTCACTGCAACCTCTGCCTCCTGGTTTCAAGTAATTCTCCTGTCTCAGCCTCCTGAGTAGCTGGGATTACAGGCACGTACCACCAATGCCCGGCTAATTTTTGTATTTTTAGTAGAGATGGGGTTTCACCATATTGATTAGGCTGGTCTCTCTATCCGCCTCGGCCTCCCAAAGTGCTGGGATTACAGGCGTGAGCCACCGCACCCGGACTTGAGATGCTTATTAAACATCCAAGTCCAGGATGTTCAATAGGTAGTCAGAAGTAAGAGTGTGGAATTCACAGGGAGAGAGGTTTGTCCTGGAGTCATATATTTGGGAAGTATTAATGTATTCATGGTATTTATAAGATGTTTTAAAAACATGGTACAGTTACTTCACCCATCATTATTACTATTACAACTCATGTAGAATTTTCTTTCATATTTTTATGTTTTATTTATTTATTTATTTTTGAGATGGAGTCTTGCTCTGTCTCCCAGGCTGGAGTGCAGTGGCACGATCTCGGCTGACTGCAAGCTCCACCTCCCGGGTTCACACCATTCTCCTGCCTCAGCCTCCCGGGTAGCTGGGACTACAGGCGTCCACCACCACGCCCGGCTAATTTTTTTTTTGTATTTTTAGTAGAGACAGGGTTTCACCATGTTAGCCAGGACGGTCTCGATCTCCTGACCTCGTGATCCACCTGCCTCGGCCTCCCAAAGTGCTGGGATTACAGGCGTGAGCCTCTGCCCAGCCCTTTTAAATATTTCTGAGACGGAGTCTTGATCTGTTGCCCAGGCTGGAGTGCATTGGCGCAACTTGGCTCCGCCTCCCGGGTTCAAGCAATTCTCCTGCAACCTCCGCCTCCTGGGTTCAAGCGGTTCTCCTGCCTCAACCTCCCGAGTAGCTGAGATTGCAGGCATGCGCCACTACGCCTGGCTAATTTTGTATTTTTAGTAGAGATGGGGTTTTACCATATTGGCCAAGCTGGTCTCGAACTACTGACCTCCTGATCCGCCCACCTCGGCCCCCCAAAGTGCTGGAATTACAGGGGTGAGCCACCGCACCCAGCCATTTTTATCTATTTTTTAAAAATTTAAATAAACTTTACAGTCACTTTGTTAAATTGATTTTTTAGAGTATGTTGGAAATTTTACTAGGAGACTATTTGGTAAATTGGGAAGACTTGGCATCTATAAAATGGATATTCTTATTCTTCAACACATTATGTCGCTGTTTAGCTTTCCTTTATTTCTCTTAGAGTTCATTTTTTCCCCCAAATAGTTCACACACATTTCTAGATAATATTATTTCTATACTTTTTGTTGCCATTATGAATCCAGTCTTACTGGTATTCTGATAGTTTTGCCCTTATAAAGGAATTATATTGATATATTTGTATATGATTACCTCACTAAACTTCTGGTACTATAAGTAATATTGTACTTCATTCTTTTAATTTTTTTTGAGGGGGGGCTAGGCATCTATAAAATGGATCTTATTTAGGAGAAATAGAATCATATCATCTATTTGAAATAATTTTTGTCTTTTTCCTTTTGGTGTTCATGTCTCATTTCTGGTTCGTGCCAAGAAAAGAACTTTGAAATTAAGATAGGGAGTTACTATAGAGTAAGAAGGTAATTAATACCTAAAGTCTAGTCACAATACACTGTTTTTGTTTCATTTTCTTTTTTGGCTTATCCTAATTATTTTCCTTGCCATTTATTTTTTATTCTTTATTTTTTATTTTCTTGGAGGCAAGGTCTGTCTATCACCCAGGCTGAAATATAATGATGCAGTCATGGCTCACTACACCCTTGACCTCCTGGGCCCAAGCAATCCTCCCACCTCAGCCTTCTGAGGAGCTGGGACTACAGGTGTGCACCACCACACCTGGCTAATTTTTTAAAAAATTTTCTGTGGAGACAGGGTCTCACTGTGTTACTCAGGCTGGTGTCAATAATGGACATTTTGAGTGCCTATAGTTTTATATTTTCTAGATTTATAGTTTACCTCTAATAGTTGTTTTTTATGTGGTATATTTGGTTTTCAGCCAATTTGATCTTCCAAGGACTTAATCTGTGATTCCTTCATGAAGACCAGGGGGTGGGCAACTGTTCAGCAGAATCAGTGTTTAACCTTCATATGCTGAAACAGAGTAAATTCAGTAGATAGTATAAAATTATGATATTTTAATCCTATAACTGGGTAGGACTCTAGATGAAAATTTTAAATCCAGCACTGCCTCTCCCCACAAAGTTCAATTAATGCAGTAAAAATGAATGTATGTTTGCCCAGAAATTATTCATTTATAACACAATTGATTTTTGAAAACTTTATTTTCAAATTAACATTTTTTCCAAGTTTGAGTATTATATTTGTTTTAAAAAATCCTTATAAAAGCAGTTTCAGTTCTGATGTGGATTCCAAATCATAAAACAACTTGCTGATGAAGCTTACATTTCTAGAATGCTTTATCTTTAGTTTTCAAGTTAACTTTGAGGTTTTATTTTCTGTTTGTCAAGTCAAGCCTCTTGTGACCTTTCTCCCTGAATGAGCAGAGCTAGCTATCTGAAATGTCAGGAGTTTGTACCATCAAGGGTAAATTTGCTGGAAAGCTTTTAGTTGGGCTGCACTGACTTGTTTAAATAGCCAAACACCTGCTAGGCAAGCCCTGCGCATGTGAGTGGCTATATATGTTCCTTCCTTTAGGATTTGCAAGGCTGGAGCACAAAGACAGCGATTGTTACCCAATAAGCAGTAGTCACACACTTCTACCAATCGCCTTAGGAGGGCTGGTTACCATGGAATCCACCATCTGTTCACTCCCCACCGGAATGTGATTATCCTTGCTGGGCTGGGAACTGGGGAAAGCAGGGGAGCCTGTGCTGGGTGAGATTATCTGCAATGGACCGGGTTAATGGGAGGCTTGCTTTGGCTCGCTGGAAGAACAAATGAAGGGAGTTTTACTTCAGCCATTTGTGACTTCTGGCCAAGAGGAATAAATCCAGCTTTTATAAGGTAAGTAACCCTAGTAATATGTATCCAGTTTGTAGTACATTTGTGTGAGGGCATTATCTCCATGTGGTCCAAGGAAAGTGAGCTCTAAGCTCTTTTTAAAGAAACCTCCAGCGTTATACACCTCTCTTGTATTGATTTTATGCAGTTCAATAATGCCTGTGCAATTACATGTTGATTTTGGAAAAAATGGAAAAAAAATTAATCTTTTAAACTGTTTTCTGCTTGTGAAATTGTTTTGTGACTCCTGAAAGTGGCAAAAGGACAGTCATTTTTAATGGTTTTTCAGAATGAATTACACTGGTATCTTTCTGAAATACGCCCATGGCCCCAATGTATTCAATGCCTGTTCTTATTATTTGAAAAAATAACTCAGGTCAGGGACGTTTGTAGGTTATGATTTAATTAATGATTATTCTGGCCCACAGGACTGACCCACCATTACTAGCTGATGTTTTGAAATGTGATGTTTATGCAGTTTTATTTTGCAATGCTTTGGCACAAGTTTCAAGGGCCTGAGCATGTGGAAACAATGTGGCAGTGCTTTAAGGCATGCATGCAGGCACCGTGGTAAAGGAAGGGCAAGACGAGGAAGATCAGCTTCTATTTCAAGGGCTTCCTTTGTTTTTCTATTTCAACAGCCCCTTAAAATGTGTGTTGCATATTGTGAGCAGTAGAAGGAGATTTGGGTCCTAACAAACGGATGACTGACATTTTTCTGTGTGGCTAAGAGGTTGGTAGCTCAAACAAGGGACTTCTATGTCCTTTGTAAGGCAGCATTGTATCCCCTTCCCCAAAACTGTTCCCTAAAATATAAATGTGAAAAAACAAAAAGAGTGCTGTCTATATTCTGGATACTTCTTTTGTGTAAGTTTTTTTTTGTTTGTTTGTTTTTTATCATTGAAACCATAGGGCCAGTGCTCTGTGAGTCTAACTGGGTCTGCCATTTTTACTTGATAGAGGGATAGAGGAAAGGTTGCAAGGAAAGGCTTGGCTCATGCAGGTTCAGCCTTTCTAATTGTGCGGTGCTGCTGTCATCTTGGACATTCATGTCAGTGGCTGCCCGGAGAGTTAGAAAAGGTTATTGCTAATAGGCCCTAATTGTTTCATTTTCTTTTTAAGATGATAATGTAAAATTAGATAACCTCATATTAGTCAAGGACTCATGTTCTTACTTCAAGAACAGGTTTTTAGGCCAGACAGTTGCGAGTTCTTGGTGTTAATTGTAGTTGACTTTAAAATTGTTACCCTCTTTTGTGCTTACTGGTGTTTATACATCATTATTACTACTTTTAAAAAGTTTTTTTCTTAATGTACAAAATTAGTTTAGCTACATACTAGCTCTAAGAAGCATGTTTTAATAATAGTAGATACATGTCTGCCTCAAAATTTCCTTAGCATAATCGAAAAATTTTCAAGCCAATGTAATAGTATTGGGATAATTTTTTTCACCCATAAATGTCAGTCTTTCATAAGCAATATAAGGCTTGGGAGGAAATTAGGTAATTTGAAAGTCTCGTGTATGATTAGGTGTTCATGTTGCTTTAATTACCATTATCTTAGAATCCAGAAAAGGGCTGTGAGTGAATGGGTCTGAAGTGTGTGGCATCTGGGTGCTTGGGATGTAGTTACCTAGAGCAATTGAGGTGGGCTAGATAAATCTGTACACTTCTCAAGTTCCTAGTGTTGGTGAATTTACTTACTCTTTTCTTTTTGTGATTGAGGTAAAGTTTTAAGATTGTGTTTTTAATTGGGTGTTAATGTTAGACAGTATCCCAGCCTTTTGAGTATTGGCAGGCATGTGTATATTTTCATGTGTGAGCATGTTACATTGACCAAGTTTCCAGAGTAACAAGTAATAAAACCACAGGTTTTTCAAAATGTTTTTTAAAAGCTTTGTCCAATCCACCACTAACAAGAAACTTAGTGGTTCTTGAGGGTAACCCTTTACAAAAATAGGTGAAGAGTGGGCAGCAGGGACAGTCCCTGGAACATCTGTGATCCCAACCAGGGTACCTATGGGGCAGGAGTGCACTGTCATATGACTGTCCTGCACATGAAGGACCTGGTGAGATGTCCACTTCCACTCACAACACTGTCAGCAGTGAGACCTGCCACTGTGCACACAGCTTCTTACAGTAAGGAATTCAGAATTGAGAATGTACTGAATTCGCGGATCCACTGTGAAGCACTGCTTTCTGATTCTCACCATCCTTACTTGTGGGGGTGAAGAGAGTTGCTAGATTTCCGAGGTGTCTGTGCTTTCTTCCAACTTTTCCAACTGTCTGAGGGCTTGATGATTTTCAATTCTTCAATATGACTGAAGACCTTACTAAGTGATGAGTTTATATTTATGCTCGTAAATATGTAAAACTAACCTTATTTGGTTATTTCATGTAAAAGGATTGTGTAGATGACAATATGAAACTTTGAACAGAGTACTTAGAAGGATTCAAATCCATGAACGTTGAGTAGGCAGCAAATCAGCCAGCATTAGTTCAGCACACACAGTCAAATCTTTCTGCCCCTTTGACACATTATGCTGGAATGTTGCCTGACATAACAAATTCAGACATGTAAACTCTAGACTTAATTAATGGCGATTAAATTTCTTAGTTTTTCATACTATGTTTTGTGGACACATTCATTCTGCCTAGCCTAAATTGAGTCCTTCAGTTTCTTTGCTTTTGAGGTACAGATTTATAATCCATTTTTTGAAGTTAAGTATTTTTGACCATTGTGGTCCATTTGGCCCTAGAGCTGTCTGAGATGATGGAATGCTAGGGATCTGAAGTGGAGGAGCACCTGCAGATGCTGTCATTGCTAATGCTGCTGTGTTCACATGTCCTTGGGATTGAATCTGTTCGCATTTTTCATAATTTTAAGAAATAGATGTACTGAAAATTGCCCTTTTGCTGTCTCCCACAATGCCATATTACCATGGGTGCAAGAAATGCTTGGAATGAGTTAATTGTGTGCATCAGCACAATTTTGCATTGCTGCATTAGATATACATTTACAGGATGGGGAGCCTTGAAAGCATGCGTGTGAACGATGTGAACTTACACAAAAGCTATAGCTCAAAGCCGGTTTCATTTGGCAGGATTTTTCTCTATATGTGTGCCAGTTGATTTGAGTATCGGCAGCTGTTTCTTCTGAGTTGTCGTCTTCTGTTTTTTTAACTGCTCTTGAGCTTCTGTAAACTAAAAAGGCAAACTTTCCATAAATTGGCAATAAGTATGTCTATGCAGGTTGATGTAGATTGTTGGAACAGCTTCTGTATGGCACTTAACCTTTTCTTGCTCAGTTGCTGGCACTTTAACCCCAGAAATAGCTTGATGGAGTTACATGAGGGTGCCTAGCATACCTTATTCTTAGAAAAGTTCCATGTTTTACAAATAACCGCCACTCTGTACGGCTAATTGTTCTTTTGTAACAAACCTGTTGAATTACTGACTTCCTGTGTAAGTAATAGTTCCTTCCTTCCTTGTCTGCCTAAATCCTGTATTCTTTTTTTATTTTTACCAATTTACTCGTCCTAAACTCAGATTAATGAAATTATGAGACGTAGTATGTTCCCATAAGGCAAACAGACTGAATCTCTGGGATGTTTTTAGATCCCTGTTATACATCGCTAGATGTTTATTTTCACATAATTTAAGGGTGCCAATCTAAACAGGATTGTCTGCTTTTTAATGCCCTCATTTTAGAGAAGAACCTGGAGCCCATAAAGATTAAGTAGCTTTTCCAAGGTCAGGAAACCTGTGAGTTACAGAAACAGCTAATGTTGGGTATTGCATGTTGAATGCAAACACGTAGGGCAGTATCAGCTTAACATCCTACATTGTTGTCCTTAAGAGGAGCACAACATTGGGGTGTTACCCTCAGATTCCACAGATGAAATGTTCAGTGTGCCTAGGTGGAATACACCTTTGAAAGATGATTTTCTCCGTAATCATAGTCATAAGAAACAGTTTGTCATTATACATACCAAGCTTTTACAAAACATAACTGCCAAGCCAATTGGACACTTATGTTTCTCAGCTTGCAGGCATTCTCCCTTCTAGCCCTATCTATATGTGAAGTAAAATGATCAGAGTGCTGCCTAGTCATTGTGGATCCCAGAGCAAGTGGGGGAGGGAGGAGCCTGAGGAATGACTATGGTCCACTCTAGGACATATCTGTCACCTGGGCAGCATATAGCATTCCTGTTGTGGGTTAGTACAACTTTCCTGTGGACCTTTCCCACAGGTATACGACCCGCACTTGCGTACTTAATCGGCCTTTCCTCTGCTCCCTGCACCAACCCACAGGCACCTCCTTGCTCAGGACCACCCTACCCCCTAAGGAGACATTCACTGTCTTCAGTATTAACGTTGCATTCATTCATCAAATATTTCTTGCACGTTTACTCTATGCCATTCCTATTGCAGATGTGGAGGATACGGCATTAAGCACAATGGGCAAGATGTTAGTGAAATTTACCTAGTAGTGGGAAGAGACATAATACAAAAGTAAAGAGATAAGTAAACAACTTAATTTCAAATAGTGGCAAGTATGTGATGACAAAACGGGCAGTGTTAAAGAGGGAGTTGAGGGTGGCAAACTTTAGATTGGGTAACCAGCAGATGTTTATCTAGGGCAGTCCCATATAAGCTGAGACGCAAATGATAAGGAACCAGCCACGTGTAATCTGGTGCAGTGAAAGTGTGTTGCTGTTATCCTCAATTTATGGAGGTAGAAATAGAGGAAAGCCAGTCATCAGGATCGTATAACAATCATGTTAAGTGAGTGCTACAAAGCCACACTGCATGTTATCTTTACTTCTCTTTCAGGACTTAATCCCGAATGTGTGTTCTTTTTCAAAGTCACAGTTTATTGGGAGAGCACAGGAAAGCATTTACCAGTGGTTAAGAGCAGCAGTTTTAAAGTTGAGCAGACCTGGGGCTAGGCTGGTCTCTCATACTAGCTACCTGGATGTCTCTAGGCCAGTCACTTAACTTCCTTAAACCCCATCTTCCCCATTTGTTAGAACTTGTGGGGTTATCCTGGGTATTAAGGAGGTTATGTTCAAAAATTCAAGTTGTTCTGACAATGATGGGGATTACTGTGATGTTCTCTTAGGGGCATCATTAATAATGCCTGAATGTTGAAGTATTTGCTACTCTTGGCAGTGAAAGCTTGGTAGGACTATCAGCCCACAGATTCATGTATTCAGCAAATCCTTTCTTGGTGTTCACTCTGCCCTTGCTAGATTCTAGGTGAAGAGCAGGACCAAGACATGCTCTGCACTCACACAGTGCTCAGCTAAGAGTATCATTTGCATTCAGTGTGATTGACATAGCAGAGGAGGAATGAAGGGTACAGAGGGTACGGGTTCCTCGGCTGTGCACGTGAGGCGCAGCTGAGAATTCTGATCTGTGGATGCTAAAGCAAGGAGATATGATGGGCCAGGAAGTGCAGTCTTTGGGCTAAGGCAGGGCAGGATATGCAAGTGGAGATATTGCCTTGCACAGAAGTTTTTACTGTATCCTGTAAAGAATGAGGAATGTTTGAATACTTTTAAAACATTTGGGAATAGATCTTCAGTTTTATAGTCTGAAAAAGATAACTGGCAGTTTAAATGATGGAAACATGGGAGGGAACAATCTCCAAGGACGCTGGAATTCTCTTCTTTATCTTTTTCATCCACAGCACGTAGACTTTTTCTTTTATTTTCACCACCACAATATAGTTGTCATATCTTATTTTTGGTATTTAGATTCTGAAGTCAGCACAGAAAGCGGAACTTGAATGAAGTCAAAAAAGCTCTTGAAAAATCCCTTAGGAAGGCATAGGTTTGTAGATCAACTCTCTTCTTGTTAAGTCCAACACTGTATGTGTGTTTTTTTAGCATTAGAAGATTGCTGCTTCTTGGGTTGAGCATGAGATATAATAATAACTTTGCTTGCATTTAGAGGTCATGCTGTATGAAATAGAGTCCTAGAATTTAGCTCAGTGTGCTGACACCTCACACTTGGAGAGTCACCAAGTGACTCATGTGAACCAAGAGGAATTGCAGGAGCAGCAGGTTCATGATTTCTGTCTGTCTTACTCCCACTACAAGGCACATGAGCATTGGGTCAGATTGCCTGGACAAGTTAAACTATTGCACCCGCATTTGGGTGCATGCGCACACACTATCACACACAGCTGTTTTCTGTGTCTGCAAAGTGTATATAGTTCACTTTGAGCAAGTTAAGATGCAACTACTCTAATTGCAATATATACCAACTTTTGGTGTTTTCTATATGTCAGAGGCTGCAAAGTATATTCATCCATCTAATGGTTAACTAATATTTGAGATAAGAGATTTATCCTCATTGAAAAAATACAAATGTTGTTAGGAGGTATAGTACCTAGGATTTCCAAGTTCACCAACATTAAGTGATGAACCAGGAAAAATACCTCGATCTGTTCTGGCCTCAATTCTATGTTCTTAACTTTTATCCTCTTTTTTTTTTTTTTTTAAGTTAGCCATTCCATTAACCTAGGCAAAATAATAATATAGGAAACATAACTACCACAGTAGCAGCGAGAGTACAGAAATAAGACTCTAAAGAGATGAAAAGAGAATTAATGAGAAATGTCTTTAAGAAGTCCTCAGGGTTAGTCATTGTCACGGAACATAAACGGAGGAAGAAGACACCATTGGCTAATGTAGGAAAAAAATTATATACAACTTGTAAGCAAAGAAATACACAAAATATTCATGCTTATATTGGCAGAAATTTTCCAAATGCTCATATTTTGGATTGGCACCCTTGTATACTTCAGATGACACTGTAAACTGATGGAGTTTTTTGGAAAACAATTTGGTAAATACGTTTTATCTTAATCAGAGAACACATGGCTGCAAAAAATAGAATCCCCCTGTAATTTAAGAGAAAAGAGGATGTATAGAAACAACATAAACGTGTCTCATGGAACCCAGGGGCAATAAATTCATCCATGCCTCTCAAGAAGCTGGACCCTGGACAGCTACATCTCCGTCCCTCTGGGTGTGTGACCTCTCAACCCCACTACTCTGCCTGTGTGCCTCATGCTGTTTGCACTGGCCTCTTAGGATCCCTCTGTGAATGGCAGAAAACGTGGCCACCTCTAATCTCAGATTACACCCTTTCCAGTGCTCAGTAGAAACACACAGTTCTAACTACAGATGCCCTGGAGAGACTCCAATGGGCTAAGTTTTGGTCATTGATTACCTTTGCTAGTCAGCTGTGGCCATGGAACATAGGAGTCACTTGGCCTGTAATAAGCAAATAGAATACAACTACTACCTTATCAATAGCTCTAAAAATGTTTTTCACTCTCCTAATTCCAATTTTAGAAATCTACCACTAGTAAGTTGCTGAGTGATTCAGTGAATGATTTATCACATCACATCAGGTGTTTTAGTGGGAATGGGAAGAAGTGGGAAGCTAGTAACATGTTCAACAATAGGAAAATAGCTAAATAAGTTACTATACATTCATTGGATTGTAAGTTATACAACTACTAAAACATCTTCACAAAATGTGGGAAAATGCTGACAAAATGTTAAATGTATATAATGTTGTATATGCTATGTTATGCTTTTTATATAACAATAAAATACTAGAGGGAATTACTAGAAATTCTAGTAATAACACTAGTTATTTCTAGATTTTAGGATCACTTTTGTTTTCTTCTTTACAAGTTTTTTGTAGATTTTAAATAATGAACAATGACCTTATAGGAATTTTACTATAATAAAAAAGTGAACTAATATAAAATGCTCAAAAAAGACATTATAATCTAATAGGGACGATAAACCTGTTGTAAGTAATAGTAACCAATGCAGGCTAGTATTTAATTTGTGTTATAGATTATATAGTAAGAACTTAAGGATGAATTTCCTAGTAATTAGACTGTTTCACACATGGAATGTCCTGTTCAAGAACTATTTTCCTATCACTGGTGGTATTTAAATATAAATTAGACACTTTGTAAGATATATTGTAGAGAAGATTCATCTATCAAGTATGTGGAACTAAATGACTTCAAAAGTATTCAACCCCAATGTTCTGTTGGGAATGTAGAATTTACTTTGGAAAGATTATTTTTAAAGTACTCAAGTGTTAGGGGAAGATACTGTAATAATACAAGCTGAGTACCTTTTATGAAAGAGATGTGAAATTATATAGAAGTCATCAGAGTCTATAGGATTAAGCAGGAGGATTGAGCCAGATCTTGAAGAGGGTGATAGGCAGGGACTAGATTATAAGAGGGAAGTTATTTTAAGGCTTAGGTAGTAATTGGTGCTAAGGCAGAGTTAGGATTCAGCCAGTTATGGATGAGGGATAGTAACCAAATTGCTTGCCAAATGGCAGAGGCATTTATTTTCCTTGTTCACTCTCTAGTGAGATGAGCATGAAGTGGTGCAAAACTTAGATTGAACAAGAGAGCAAAGGGAAGCAACCATGGTAAATCTGCGTGTTTGTGGGCTTAATTATATTCTGGGAAGAAAAACTTTAGGGCTATCTGTGTGATTTTTTTTTTTTTTTAAGGACAGAGTCTCACTCTGTTGCCCAGGCTGGAGTGCAGTGGTGCTATCTCGGCTCACTACAAGCTCAGCCTCCCAGGTTCAAGCAATTCTCCTGCCTCAGCTTGGGACTACAGGCGCCCGCCACCACGCCCGGCTAATTTTTTGTATTTTTTTTAGTAGAGATGGGATTTCCCCACGTTAGCCAGGTGGTCTCGATCTCCTGACCTCGTGATCTGCCCGCCTCGGCCTCCCAAAGTGCTGGGATTACAGGCGTGAACCACCGTGCCTGGCCTGATTGGTGTGATTTTTATGTTTTGGTGGTTATGTTAAATGATGGCATTAATAGTACATTAACAGCTGTGCTATAAAAATCAATCTACTTATTTAACTCACACATTAAAATTCTTTGAAACTGCACAGAACTATAAAGAAACCGAGAACTTTTAGTCTTACTGTATGTTATGTGATCATCTTTTTTTTAAGTAAAGCAGTATTAAAGATATATTTTTTCTGTTCATTAGAAAAAGACAGTCTACAGCCATACCACCCTAAATGCATTCGATCTTGTCTAATCTCAGAAGATGAATTTCCCTGAAGAGTAAGCTGATTTTAGAACTGAAACTCAGCTTAGCATTTTGTGTGAAGCTGATTGTTCCCCCTACTTAAAAAAACATGGAACAGATGTAAAATTATTACTATGAAATGATTAATATTGCTTTTCTTTGAATTATTCTTTTTTATGATTGTGTACATAGAAGTCTTTTCTGTGATGCTTCTCAACTTCTAAACAAATTCTGGTGAGTGATCCTAAACTGAAAGTTGTAGCCAACTTGAGGGCTTGAAGAAGTACAGTGCTTGTGGCCGGGCGCGGTGGCTCTCGCCTGTAATCCCAGCACTTTGGGAGGCCGAGGCTGGTGGATCATCTGAGGTTAGGAGTTCGAGACCAGCCTGGCCAACATGGTGAAACTCTGTCTCTACTAAAAATAAAAAATTAGCTGGATGTGGTTGCACGAGCCTGTAATTCCAGCTACTTGGGAGGCTGAGGCAGGAGAATCGCTTGAACCTGGGAGACAGAGGTTGCGGTGAGCTAATATCGTGCTGTTGCACCCCAGCCTGGGGGACAGAGTGAGACTGTCTCAAAAAAAAAAAAAAAAAAAAGAAGTAGAGTGCTTGTTCATGACTCTGAGCTCATTTAGTCTCAGCCTTCGGTTTCTGTTGCTCCATCACTTGGGACTCACATGCCAAGTCCTTATCAGGTTTTGTCGCTGTCCCCTTGTCACAGAAAATTGTCAGGGTAGTGGTTTCATCTCTTGGAAGGACCCAGGTAGGTGAACAGCCAGTAAATCCAATAGCTTGCCTGCCTGAAATGCACAGTTGATTGGAGACAGGCTGCTCCAGGGCCTACCTCTTTCTCTCCTAGAGAGCATTTATGTTTTAACAGTAGGAAAAATTGAGTTATTTTGGCCACATGGAAGTAAAGAGCCTGTATTCTCTTAATTACTCAGAGGCATAATACCTTTCAGAAAGGCTTTTTATTGTTTGTAAACCTTGGCAGAAAGAGGGAAGGGCATGGTATCTGCATAAAATTTCTAGTGGAGAACAGATTAGATGGAGTCTCCTCACATCCAAGTTAGGTAGATTTATATACTTACCCAGGCGACCTGGACATTCATTTAAACATTTAAGGGTTTATGTCCAAAGCTTTGCTGGGCCGATAAAGATACAGTCTTGCTCTCAGTAAGCTCACTTTAGAAACTACAATGTATGTTGCAAGGTCATAATACTGTACAAAGGTACATGCAAAGTGCTGTGATTGCGCAGAGAGAAGGGAGGACTCATGGCTAGGCCAGAGAATCAGAAATACATCACCTTGGAGATTTTAGGAGGAAGTAAGATCTCCTACATGGTGAAGGGCATTTCATATCAAGGGAACAGCACACATAAAAGCTTGAAAACTGTAAAAGCATCGTATTTGTTTAGAGTACAAGAAATTAGTTTAACTAGAGTATTGGAATTAGGTGTAGGAGTGGAAAGGTTGGAATCTGTAAGATAAATGGCACCAGATTATGTTAGTCTAAGCTGTAAGTTAGGTGTGGGACATGATCCAGTAAGCAGTGGAGGGAGCTCTCTGAGAGTTTTAAGCTGCCAGGCAACATGGTTCTTTATACATTTTGGGAATATGACTCTGATGGAACTGCAGAGGAGGGGCTAAGGTTGCAAGGTGCAGGAGCCTTGCCATTTTGATGAGGAGCAGATGGTACAGGAGAAAGATGATGAGTCCTCTGAGTTAAGACTGGCACAAGGATGTAGAAGAGAGAAGGAATTGAGAAATTTATAGGATTAATTGGATGTGTAGATGGGGTAAAGGAGTGGAAAGTGTCAAGAACAGCTCTGAAGTTTCCAGCTTGGATAGCTGATTAGATGATGCATCATTATATAAGGAATAATGTGGGGGAAGCAGACTCGGATCCTATGTTTGACTCAGGAATGCTAGTAAATTCCTCATCACCGGTTTATAATAACTGGTTTAAATGTATGTATGAAATTTGTATTCTTGGCCAGGCGCGGTGGCTCACGCCTGTAATCCCAGCACTTTGGGAGGCCAAGACGGGTGGATCACGAGATCAGGAGATCGAGACCATCCTGGCTAACACGATGAAACCCTGTCTTTACTAAAAATACAAAAAATTAGCCGGGCGTGGTGGCAGGTGCCTGTAGTCCCAGCTACCCGGGAGGCGGAGCTTGCAGTGAGCCGAGATCGCACCACTGCACTCCAGCCTGGGCAACGGAGCGAGACTCCGTCTCAAAAAAAAAAAAAAAAAAAAAGAAATTTGTATTCTTTACAATTTTGCAAATAAATGCCATAGAAATCCAATATATTCATGTCTGATAAACAGTATTAGCTTCCATTTTATGAAAACATAAAGTGTAACAATAAAAAGAAAATCAAATATTTCAAAACAAACTCCCATTCCCATTTTCTCTTCATACATCACACTTCAAATTCTACAACTCTCTACCGTTTAAAATTAATTGTTGCCTATCAACAGGTGACTGTACCCTTGCTGTGCGGTGAAAGCAGAGAATAAAACAGGGATCTTTTGAGCTCACAATATAACTTGGAAAAACTAATGGATATATATTCATGTTATCCAGTCAGTCAAGTAGTTTGTTTAGTGATAGACATTTCAGTCATACAGTACAGAAGCAGTGTGAATGCTGAGGCAGGAAATGGCCATAAGATGTTGATTTTCTTATGTATGAAGTGGTTGAATATATGAAGTGGTTATGTATGAATGTAAGAAGTGGTTCAGTGTTAATTGGACTTCTTAACTATAATACCACTTTTTCAATAAACCTTTTCCCTCAGCCACGTTAGTCTTCTCTGAGCTCTTGAAGCTCTCATGATTTTTATCTATCATTAATGAGTTGGCTCTTGTCTTGTCTCTCTCCCCAAATAGATTGTGTTTCTGAGGCCAGGAAGCTGTTTCTTTTTGTTTTGAGACAGGGTCTTACTCTGTCTCCTGGGCTGGAGTGCAGTGGCATGATTGTGGCTCACTGCAGCCTCGAACTTCTGGGCTTAAGCAATCCTCCTGCCTCAGCCTCTTGTGTAGCCGGGACTACAGGTGTACACCATCATGCCTAGCTAATTTTTTTTTTAACAGAAGGATGTATTTTATGTATTTATAAAAATTCAATGTAAGATAAAGTTAACATCTCAAATCAACGGCCCGAATTGCAGATTGTTTACTAAACATTGTTGGGAAAGTGTACTATCCATTTGTTTAAAAGGAATACATACCTTAACTAAAAGTAAATTTCATATTGCTAAATGCCTAGCTAATTTTTTTGTAGATATGTGGTTTTCGCCATGTTGCCCAGGCTGATCTTGATATCCTGGACTCAAGCTGTCTGCCTGCTTCAGCCTCCCAAAGTGTTGGGATTAAAGGCTTAAGTCACCACTTCCAGCCCCAGGAACTATTTTACTCACCTTATATCCCCAGCTTTTGGCTCAGCACAGAACCTATACTAATATTTAGATTGAACAGAACTAAGGCTAAAGGAAAACTTTAAAGGAACTTATTAAAATTACCAATCCCATTTCAACAATGGGAAGATAGGGAGTGGCACCACACCATGGGATTAGAACAGGGACGATACCACCTTGCTCCAGTTCCACTGTCCCTGGAAAGGGCCCCACTCCAGTAAGAATTTCACAGCTCCTGCTCAAATCTTATGGTTCTTGCTCCATTCTTGTCCAGATTTCTCTGGTTAGATTGGGTGCTGTTGAAGGTCATAGGTTTTTGTCCTGGTCATTGTTGTGCTCCCAGATGATTGCACGAAGCCCAGCACATAGAATGTGCTAGATAAAGCACCTAATGGAAGCAATGAGGAAAAGAATGAGTCTTAAGCAGACTTCTTAAAGTGTTTGAAAGGAATTTGAAAGCTATCATAGACAGTAGGGCTGAGTTACAATCAACAATAATCTTTTTAAATGAAACCAAAGTCTTATTTTAAAATACATATTTGTTTTGGTTTGAAAATCTGCTTTTCTGCCTGTCCCTCCTGTTCTTTTCAGATATCTGCACTGACATTGAGCATTGCACATGCTGTGCCACTTCAAACAACTTCATTTCCTTGTTTCCTCTTGAATTAATTATGAATTGCCTGTACCTCCTTTTACATAAGTAATAAAAGAGACATGGGCAGATGGAAACTATTTTTGCAGGTATATGTAGGTACTTGTGTCTTTTGAATATAAAAATGATCAGGGATGGATACGGACCAAAATCCCACAGAGGAAGATAGGCTAAATTGAAAACTGTGGTTCTGAATGCAATACACCTTTTTAAAGGGCAGGCAGATAAGCTTTAAACAAACATGATAATCGTATTGAAGAAGTTGAACCCAGTCTTCAACCAGTAACTTGATTTTAATAAATAACAAACTGTTAACCCAAATTAGTGCATGATGTAATAACTAAAATTGCCAAAAGCAAAGCCATTCTCAGAAGCCAGGAGAAAAATAACAATAATCGGGGGGTGGGGGGCTGGGCATGATTAGAATTAGGCAGCAAGCTGGAACTAATTTCCCTTTTGCCTTTTAGGCAGGATCTCACTGTTGTCCAGGCTGGAGTGGAGTGGCGCGATCACAGTTTACTGCAGCCTTCACCTGGTCAGCCTCCTGAGCAGCTGAGGCAGGAGGATTGCTCCAGGTGCACGCCACCATGCCTGGCTAATTTTTTTATTTTTTTTTGGTAGGGAGGGAGTTCCACTCTGTTGCCCAGGCTGGTCTTGAACTCCTGGGCCCAAGTGATTCTCTTATCTCAGCCTCCCATAGTGCTGGGATTACCGGCATGAGCCACCATGCCTGGCCTAACTTCTCTTTTTGAGTTGTGGTTAGTATCATCAGTATTTCCTATTTACTTTGAGTATCGGTGGACTTTTAGACAGCATCTCGATTAATAGGAATAATGGTAATGGTGACACTGACAGAAGTTATCTGTTGTAAACATATATGCTTACATTGATGCATATGTAAACTGTAAAATGTAGTTTGATTCTGGGACATCAACTATGATACTGAAAATTTCATTAAACTAAGGATGCTATTAAATTCTAACGTAAAAGTAATGATAATTTAATAAGGATATATGTGTAAAAAAATTAATCTCCATATAATAAAGACACAATGTTTTTTTAGACTTCGACCAGAAAAAAATGACTTTAAATTATAAAATCCAGTGCTGAAGACATCATTATCTCAAGCACTCACAGTAGCAGGTAAATTGAAACAGCAATGGAGAAGGCAGCATGGCAATACCTATTGCACACCAGAAAACTGTGTATCATCCACCTGTGATGCTTGGGCAAGCTATCCTACCAAAGAGCTATATGCATAACGTATGAAATGATGAAGCAGTCTGTTGGCACTTTTGGTGTAAACTCTCACATTTAACATAGAATAAAGTTTTATTTTAACAGAATAAATATCTCAGTCAGGTATGGTGGCTTACGTGGTAAAATCCCAGGGTAGTTATTAGGTGAGTTGTTTGTAAATGATAAGAGTAAAAATTGGCCAGGCGTGGTGGCTCACACCTGTAATCCCAGCACTTTGGGAGGCCGAGATGGGCAGATCACGAGGTCAGGAGATCGAGACCATCCTGGCTAACACAGTGAAACCCCATCTCTACTAGAAATACAAAAAATTAGCCAGGCATGGTGGTGGGCACCTGTAGTCCCACCTACTCAGGAGGCTGAGGCAGGAGAATGAATGGCATGAACCCAGGAGGCGGAGTCTGGGTGAGCTGAGATTGCAGCACTGCACTCCAACCTGGGCAACAGAGCGAGACTCCGTCTCAAAAAAAAAAAAAAAGAATAAAAATTATTTTCTGGTAAAATGCCACTGATCTATGAAGGTACCAAAAGTTTAATTCATTATTTAAATGAGGAAAAGAATGGGAAACTTGGTACTTTGATTTAAGATGGTAATTTTATCTAATGAATACATACCTAAGACATAATATTGGGAATATCACTCTGTAATACTGTAGTAGATCTGGAAATGACCATAATTTAAATCGGGCAATTTCAGGTCTGGCGTAGTTAGTGGGTACCCAAAAAGTTCCTAGATGCTTAGTAAAGCTTCTTTATTAACACATTCAAATCAGCAAATATTTGTATGCCTTCTTCGTGCTTTGAGCTGAGCTTATTTTGGGTGCCAGAGCATAATTATAAAAATAGTTTTGTTAAACTGTTAGGTTAATTCTAATTGTTCTCTGTTTTAAATGGCATTACATTCATCTTTATGCATATAGCTCTTTGGTAGGATAGCTTGCCCAAGCATCACAGGTGGATGACATACAGTTTTCTGGTGTGCAATAGGTATTGCCATGCTGCCTTCTCCATTGCTGTTTCAATTTACCTGCTACTGTGAGTGCTTGAGATAATGATGTCTTCAGCACTGGATTTTATAATTTAAAGTCATTTTTTTCTGGTCGAAGTCTAAAAAAAAATTGTGTCTTTATTATATGGAGATTAATTTTTTTACACATATATCCTTATTAAATTATCATTACTTTTACGTTAGAATTTAATGGCATCCTTAGTTTAATGAAATTTTCAGTATCATAGTTGATGTCCCAGAATCAAACTACAGGATTAGGTAGTCTTCGTATCTAGACTGATGTGTAGAAGACATGCCAGGCACGGCTGCTCGCTCCTGTAATCCTAAAATTTTGAGAGGCCAAGGCAGGAGGATCGCTTGAGCCCAGGAGTTTGAGACCAGCCTGGGCAACAAGGTGAAACCCTGTCTCTACAAAAAAATTAGCTTCGCATGGTGGCATGTGCCTGTAGTCCCAGCTACTTGGGAGGCTAAGATGGGAGGATCACTTGAGCCTGAGAAGTTGAGGCTGCACTGAGCCAAGACCGTGCCACTGCACTCCAGCCTGGGTGACAGAGTGAGACCCTGTCTCAAAAAAAAGAAAAAGTTTTGGAAAAATTCAACTTGAAATCATTTTGGAGATTCCCCCCACCCAACCCCCAATATCGTTAGTGGTTTTTTGCATGTAACATTTACTGTTTATTCTGCCTACTTTCTGCCATCATAGTTTTAACATTGGCACTATAGCATATTTATGTCAGCTTTATGACTTACTAAGTTTTAGGACTAACTTCAGGATTGACTTGTGTAGATGACATGTACGAGATTCTTGTGAAAGACTATCTGTCTAGGAACAGGACTACTGCTTACATTCTAGGAAATGCCTTCTATGGAGCAATGTTCTATGAAGGGTGGTGTGCCCTACAGTGTGCAAAAGATGAACGCTTGGAGAGCAGGAAGCAGGTACTAGACCTTGGAGTTCAAAACCAGCCTGACCAACACAGAAAAACCCCGTCTCTACTAAAAATACAAAATTAGCTGGGCGTGGTGGCACATGCCTGTAATCTCAGCTACTTGGGAGAATCGCTTGAACCGGTAGGCGGAGGTTGTGGTGAGCCAAGTAAGCGCCATTGCACTCCAATCTGGGCAACAAGAGTGAAACTCCGTCTCAAACAACACAAACAACAACAAACCAGCCCTAGCATTCCTAATATTTTTGTCCTTTTTCTGGCACTTTTTTTCCATCTATGTGTCAGATACATCTAATCTATATGGTATATGTGTGGAATTCTGAGGAGAGAGAGTGGACAATGCAAGCTCACTTGTCTGTTTTTGTGTCCATGGCATTTTAGATAGTGGAATTCTGGCAATACTTGGTAATAAGTGACCACAAACATAAGTTAGTTAATGGCATGATTCTTAAACAAGTTGTGAGACTAAAGATATTGCATCTTTTTCTTTACACACACACACACACACACACAAATGGGCCGGGCATGGTGGCTCACGCCTGTAATCTCAGCACTTTGGGAGGCCGAGGCAGGCAGATCACCTGATGTTGGGAGGTCGAGACCAGCCTGACCAACATGGAGAAATTCGTCTCTACTAAAAATACAAAAACTAGCCGGGTGTGGTGGTGCATGCCTGTAATCCCAGCTAGTCGGGAGGCTGAGGCAGGAGAATCGCTTGAACCCGCGAGGCAGAGGTTGCAGTGAGCCCGAGATCATGCCATTCACTTCAGCCTGGGCAACAAGAGCAAAACTCCATCTCAGGAAAAAAAAAAAAAAAAAAGCCAAAAAAAAAAAAAAAAAAGCCCCGCCCCCCACCCCCGCCATGTGCCCATTTGCTAACTTTCACATGAAGACAAGTGTCCGTCAGTAAATATTTAGCAGGTTCTTACTTAGCAGATATATTTGGAAAACACAGTCTGTCCCTTTGAGGTACAGGTAACATTTGAATGAGTTAGAAAGTGACTGCAATCAGGAGCAGCAGAAAAGTACACTATAGACAGAGTATTTCTGAAATGATTGGAAATGTTCCATTATTGTGTAATTTTATCACTACAATGGATGTATCTTTTATTTTTAAAATCTTATTTTTAAAAAAGCTTTTTTCTGCAAGTATACTCAAACTTACATACAGATCTTTTTAACTGTCTTTTAAAGTCTTTGGCCAGGTACACTGGCTCACACCTGTAACTCCCAGCAACTTGGGAGGCTGAGGCAGGAGGATCACTTGAGGCCTGGAGTTCAAGGCCAGCCTGGGCAACACAGCAAGACCATGCCTCTACTTAAAACTAAAATTTCTTTTTAAATAAACGAATACAACAGCTTTAAAGAGATTTTAAATGTTTTTGAGTTTTAGCATTTACCTTAAAAGATTTTAAAAAAACAAGCAGATTCAGTCACATTGTTCTCTTAACAATAGTATTTTTACCTTTACCTTGCCCTATTTTAAGTTCTATTGTGGGATTTTTTTTTGAGATGGAGTCTCGCTCTGTCACCCAGGCTGGAGTGCAGTGGTGTGTTCTTGGCTCACTGCAAACTCTGCCTCCCAGTTGCACACCATTCTCCTGCCTCAGCCTCCCAAGTAGCTGGGACTACAGGCGCCCACCACCACACCCGGCTAATTTTTTGTATTTTTACAAAATACCCCCGTAGAGACGGGGTTTCACTGTGTTAGCCAGGATGGTCTGGATCTCCTGACCTCATGATCCGCCTGCCTCGGCCTCCCAAAGTGCTGGGATTACAGGTGTGAGCCGCCACGCCCAGCCTATTTTTGTATTTTAAAGTGCGTATCTTAATGCAGGAATGCTTGTATTTAACTCACACCTACATTATGTGTGAATATACATACTAGGGGGTCCATGCCCAGGTTTTATTCTGATAGGGATGTGCCCTCAAAAAGTTTAGAGATAAAGTATTCTAGAAAGCCTTCTCTTACCCTCTGCTCTGGACCTCCAGCAGTCACAGAGCCTCAGCCAAACTCGTCGATTACTATTTTGCTTGTCTGCTCTCCCTTTGGTTCCTCGAGATGGAACTATTTAATAAGATTGCGTAAAGTGTTTGAAACAATATGCATGGGACCCATAATAATGAACAGGACAGACACGGTCCCTGTCCTGTAGAAGCTTTGGACATGGTAAGGAAGACATGCTAAAAAAGGACATTGCAAGTCAGGCGCGGTGGCTCATGCCTGTAGTCCCAGCACTTTGGGAGTCCGAGGCGGGCGGATCACGAGGTCAAGAGATTGAGACCATCCTGGCCAACATGGCAAAACCCTGTCTCTACTGAAAATACAAAAATTAGCTGGCTTGCCTGTAATTCCAGCTGCTCGTGAGGCTGAGGCAGGAGAATCCCTTGAACCAGGGAATCGGAGGTTGCAGTGAGCCAAGATCGTGCCACTGCACTCCAGCCTGGGACAGAGCGAGACTCCATCTCAAAAAAAAAAAAAAAGGACATTGCATGAATATTTAATTATGTTTGTGTGGAAGTATTCAAAGGAAACCCACAGGGAATAATTATACTTATTCATATGTAGAGACCTTAAGGTCACAGGAAGTGAAAAAGCTGGTGTGGCTGAAGTGATGGGCAGGACTTTATAAAAAATTCCCAAGTCCCTAACAATGTGTCCCATATAGTATATTGAGTCCCATATAGGGGCTCAGTAATTCTTTGTAAATAAACAAATACAACATCTTTAGAAGGAATTTTAAATGTTTTTGAGTTTTAGCATTTACTTTAAAAAATATTGTTTTCTAGTTTGCCATAGGTTACTCTAATTTCTACTGTTTTAAACTCGAATCCTTACCCATTTGTGGCAAATAACATTTGCCTCTGCTATCCCGTGCGGAAGATGAAGATAAGCCATACTCCCTGAACAGTGAACTGCTTACTAATACAAGATTATTTATCTTCAGTTCCACTACTGATGAACTGTTGTGTCTTAAAGCCTATGTAGATATTTTATAATCCTTAGCATAGTACTGAAGAACTGTTTCAACATGATTACTAAAGTTGACAATATATAGATTGCCAGAATAATAATTAGAAAATTCCAAATAAATAAATGTGTAATTTATTTAGTACCCATTTAAAAGTGCATATGATGGAAATGAGCTGTTTTTTTAAAAAATTAGTTCCTTTTTTATCTTTGACCTTATTTCCCACCACAAATTCAGTAACTTATGAACATATTTAAAAGCTGACTAAATTTGGATCTACTAATATTCTTTTTTCCTTGAAATTTTATTACTGTAATGTACTTCTGAGATTGTATTAAAAAAGAAAGTTCTGAGATTGTATTAAAAAAGAAACTGCATGTGTAAGATTATCATTATCTGTGGTGGGTGGGGGTGGATACGTAGAGTGGATGATTTGCAAAAGAAAGGAAGATCCTCGTTATATTTAGGGTATCTTTTCTTTCCACATTCTGAATTTGGCCTTTAAGAATATTCGGACCAACACAAAAGGCCCAAATCACTGCTGTTACCCCAGGAAGCTGTGCATTACGGTTTTGGGGGAAGGAGGACGATAATTAGAAGAAATTTGGATCAGGCAGCTCATCAAAAAATAGAGAAATGGGCCAGGTGCGGTGGCTCACGCCTGTAATCCCAGCACTTTGGGAGGCCGAGGCGGGTGGATCATGAGGTCAGGAGATGGAGACCATCCTGGCTAACACGGTGAAACCGTGTCTCTACTAAAAATACAAGAAAATTAGCCAGGCATGGTGGCAGGCGCCTGTAGTCCCAGCTACTCGGGAGGCTGAGGCAGGAGAATGGTGTGAACCTGGGAGGTGGAGCTTGCAGTGAGCCAAGATCATGCCACTGCACTCCAGCCTGGGTGACAGAGCGAGACTCCGTCTCAAAAAAAAAAAAAAAAAAAAGAGAAATGAAAGCCTTCCTTCTTTTCTCTCAAGTTAGTAGCAAGTAACTGGCTGTACTTTATCCTTTGTCTGACCTGGCAGGGGCAGAACCAACATTTTATTTTCTTTAAGTCTCAGAGGAGCCTTTTCTGGAAGCTGCATGGTTATTTCAAAGTTGGAAAAAATAATAGGTTCCTGTGGAAATTTATGAAAACATTTTTCTTGACTTCCTTCTCAAAACCTTGGGTGATTGATAGAGGGAGCATGGTTTAGGAGCCATATTTTGAAAGCAAAGTGGCAAGAGATGAGGGGTAGAGCCTTCAGGCTTTCTGTGAAATTAAGATTGCGTTCTAAGTGCAGTATGCAGCCACTGAGGCTTTTGGCAGGCACTGATGAACACTTCTGTAAACCACAGTGAAGTTTGCATGTCTGCCGCCAATTTCCTTTCTACAAAGCCTGAAATTATGTCCTTTCCCTCCTTATGATGCCTAATGAAATCCTACTTATCCTTCAATGTAAAGTTCAAGCTTCCCTTCTTCAGTGAAGGAGGTAGTTATCTAGATATTTAGGAAGGAGAACATGAACTGAAAAGGGAACCTTCTGCATAGTGGAGTAACTGTAAACCCCCTCCTGGCTCAGTTCCTCAGAGCAGAGAGTGAAAAAGAACACAGAGAAATAGTGCAAGCAGTGGAGTGTCTATCATAGGGTTGACTAAGCATGAGCATACAAGTTGGGATGCAAGGAGAGGCTTCTCAGGTTGGGAAGCATAAATTTATGGCAGAGAATGTTTGCAATTTTTGAAAGTGTGATAAAATATTTATGACATTTACTATTTTGAATATTTTTAAGAGTGTGGTTCTGTGGCATTAAATACATTTATGTTGTAGTCCAGCCACCACCACCATCCATCTTTAGAACTTTTTCATCCTTCCCAACTGAAACTCTGTACTCATTCAATTAATATAGTAGTTTTAAGCTAGCAATACATGACAACCTTAGAACTAGAACTGGTGGACAGAGGACTGTGTCACGGTAGGTATGCATGAAAGAGATGTGGTTAAAGGACTCTAAAATGCTACACAAAGCATTTACTGTTTGCAGGTGGATGAAGCTGAGGGACTGATAAGGAGGGATGAGGCAGAGAAGAGAAATAAACTTGTATCTGGTTGCATTTAAGTAAATGATTCACATTCAGAAAATACATAGCTCTGGGCCGGGTGTGGTGGCTCACGCCTGTAATCCCAGCACTTTGGGAGGCCAAGGTGGGCAGATCACGAGGTCAGGAGATGGAGACCATCCTGGCTAACATGGTGAAACCCTGTCTCTACTAAAAATACAAAAACAAAATTAGCCTGACGTTGTGGTGGGCACCTGTAGTCCCAGCTACTTGGGAGGGTGAGGTTGGAGAATGGCGTGAACCCGGGAGGTGGAGCTTGCAATGAGCTGAGATCTTGCCACTGCACTCCAGCCTGGGCAACAGAGCGAGACTCCATCTCAAAAAAAAAAAAAAGAGAAAATACATAGTTCTTCCAGTATGAATAGCCACCTGGCATTGATCTACTGGAATCCAAAGAAATTAATAGTAAAAATAATAATGGTTATAATTAAACACCATGTTTGTTCTTAGAAGTAAGATAAATTGGCCGGGCGTGGTGGTTCATGCCTGTAATCCCAGCACTTTGGGAGGCTGAGGTGGGCGGATCACGAGGTCAGGAGATGGAGACCATCCTGGCCAACACAATGAAACCCCATCTCTACTAAAAATACAAAAAATTAGCTGGGCGTGGTGGCGGGCGCCTGTAGTCCCAGCTACTCGGGAGGCTGAGGCAGGAGAATTGCTTGAATCCACGAGGCAGAGGGTGCAGTGAACTGAGATTGCACCACTGCACTCCAGCATGGGCGACAGAGGGAAACTCTGTTTAAAAAAAAAAAGATAAATTACCTGGATTAGTATAAAAGCAAAATTTGATAAGAGACAACAGATTTGGAGAAAATATTTGTGATATGAACTCCTTCAAAGACAGCTATAATTCAGTTAAACAAACAAAAAAAATATGTGGCCGGGCACGGTGGCTCACACCTGCAATCCCAGCACTTTGGGAGGCCAAGATGGGAGGACTGCTTAAGCCTAGGAGTTTGAGACTATCCTGGACAACATAGGGAGACTCTGTCTGTACAAAAATGTGAAAAATTAACTGGGCATGGTGACATGTGCCTGTAGTCTCAGCTACTTAAGAGGCTGAGGTGGGAGGATTGCTTGAGCATGGCAGGTCAAGCTGCGGTGAGCTGTGATCATACCACTGTGATCCACCTGGGTGACAGAGTGAGACTCTGTTTAAAAAAACAAACAAACAAAAAAGAGTGCAGAGATTACAGAAGTTTTTTAAGAAAAATGGCTAATAAATATTTATAAACATAGAAATTGTTGATTAGGAAAATACAAAATTTAAACAATGAAGTGCTGTTGTTTAGTATGAAATATTTTACGCATAATAAGTTGTGTGTGTATGTATATATCTCTAAAGATTGTTTAAAGAACAAGAGCAAAACAGACTTTAAGAATTAGGATGTTACCAATACCTTTGAAGCCGCTGTGTTCTTCCTTTTTCTACTGTGCCTCCCCACCAGAGGTATCTGCCATCCTGAAATTGTTGTCTAGTGTACCTTTGCTTTTCTCCCTCTCCAGAATGAGGGTTTTGTGACCCAACAATCTGATTAGAGTCCTGCCTTGGGCAGGTGCAAGGAGGGCAAAGAGAGATTATTTTCTGAGGTGTAAAGTACCCCAGCCTCATAACAAGGCCGTGAGAGTTATGAACCGGAAGTGTGGACAAAAATCATAACATCACACCACATACGGTTATGTGTCTATAACAGCATTTTGGAATGTTTTAAAACTACATCCTATATACAACTGGAATTGTGCTTTATTCTGTGTACTTTATTCACTATACATTGTGAGAATGGCCTATGTTGATGTGTAGCTGTAGTTCATTTGTTTTAACTCAGATATAGTATTACATCACATAAATATACTCTAAATTTACTTATCCATACTCTGTCAACTAAGAGTAAAGATTTTAAAAATTAATAATCTAGTGTAGATTAATGGTAAAGGGCAGAGAGGATATATCTTGATATCATCCCTTGCAAGGTAAAGTTTTCAGTAAGTTACCAAAATTTAAAATTCATACACCATTGAGCTGTCAAGTCCACATCTAGTAATCTATCCAAAAAAAAATTTGTGCAAATATAGAGAAATTTACTAGGATGCTCTTTTAAAAAAGTAATAAAATTATGTTTGTTAATTAAATTAAATGAATTACAATAGAGTTAAACCATGGAATATTATGCAGTGTTTAATGTCAGGCTGATCAATACATATACGTTGAAGGGTGTCTGACAGGGAGCCTAGCCTATGGAATGCTGACAGGAGCAGTGAGCGAGGATGGTGCGCTCCCTTTGCAGTCCTGCCCCTACTTGACCAGGGGCACCACACACATCCAGAATCGTTTTCTTCCCAGAGCCTGGCCAGGCATCTCTCTCTCTTTTTTTTTTTTTTGAGATAGAGTCTCACTCTGTCGCCCAGGCTGAAGTGCAGTGGCGCAATCTCGGCTCACTGCAACCTCCGCCTCCTTGGTTCAAGCAATTCTTCTGCCTCAGCCTCCCGAGTAGCTGGGACTACAGGCGTCTGTCACCACGCCCGGCTAATTTTTGTATTTTTAGTAGAGGCGGCGTTTCACCATGTTGGTGAGGCTGGTCTCGAGCTCCTGACCTCAAGTGATCCGCCTGCCTCGGCCTCCCAAAGTGCTGGAATTACAGGCATGAGCTACTGCGCCCAGCCCCAGACATCTCAAGTATAACAATAAAATCCTAATCCTTAACATGGTATCTTGTTGGAAGTCATCATCTGTGTCATGGTTATCTTAGTTTTTTCTTTTTTTTCTCCCCTTCTTTCTTTTTTGAGACAGAGTCTCACCCTGTCACCAGGCTAGAATGCAGTGGCACGATCTCAGCTCACTGCAGACTTCGCCTCCTAGATTCAAGTGATTCCCCTGCTTCAGCCTCCTGAGTAGCTGGGACTACAGTTGTGCCACCACACCCGGCTAATTGTTGTATTTTTAGTAGAGATGGGGTTTTACCGCGTTGGCCAGGATGGTCTCGATCTCCTGACCTCATGATACACCCGCCTCATCCTCCCAAAGTGCTGGGATTAACAGGTGTAAGCCACTGCACCCGGCCTATCTTAGTATTTTAATGTAGTAAGTCGACCACGGTGAGGGAAAATGCTGAAAGAGGAAATATTACCAACTGAAATCCTTATAGATAAGATCAGAGAGATTGTAAATTGGGGTTTAGGGATCAATTTCCTAATTTAGATTAGTATAATGTTTTTATTCTCTAGTATTATGTATTTTTTGGTAGAAGAGGATCAAGGGAGGATGACATCACAGATAAAATTTCCTTTTTCTTTTTCCTATTTTTTTTGGTGACAGTCTTGCTCTGTCACCCAGGCTGGAGTTCAGTGGTATGATCTCAGGTCACTGCAACCTCTGCCTCAGCCTCCCAAGTAGCTGGGATTTCAAGCACGTTCCACCACACCTGGCTGATTTTTGTTTTTCTTTTTTAGTAGAGACAGGGTTTCACCATGTTGTCCAGCCTGGTCTCAAACTCCTGAACTCAACCGATACTTCGGCTTCAGCCTCCCAGAGTGCTGGGATTACAGGCGTGAGCCACTAAGCTGGGCTGGTAAGGTTTCTTCTTAACAGTACTAAGTTGTCACTCAGCGTGTGTGGGTTGGGGGATTGGTTCCAGGACCATCACCCTCATATCGAAATCTGTGCTTGCACAAGTCTCTTATATAAAATGGCATAGTGTTTGCATATAACCTAGGCACATCCTCGCTTATACTTTTTTTTTTTTTTTTTTTTTTTGAGATAGTGTCTCGCTCTGTCACCCAGGCTGGAGTGCAGTGGCATAATCTCAGCTCACTGTAACCTCTGCCTCCCAGTTTCAAGCAATTCTCCTGACTCAAGCCTCCTGAGTACCTGGCATTACAGGTGCGCACCACCATGCCTGGCTTACTTTTTGTATTTTTAGTAGAGACGAAGTTTCACCATATTGACCAGGCTGATCTCAAACTCCTGACCTCAGGCGATCTGCCTGCCTCAGCCTCCCAAAATGCTGAGATTACAAGTGTGTGCCACTGTACCCGCCCTTCCCTTATACTTTAAATCATCTCATAATATTTAATACGGTGCAATGTAAACACTATGCAAATAGTTATATTTTTTAAATTTTTATTTTTTATTGTTGTATTGTTTTTATTTGAAATCGTATTTGAATATTTTTGATCCACAGTTGCTTGCACCTGCAAATGCAGAAACCTTGGATGTGGAGGCCAGCTGTACTCTGTGTGTGTGTGACTATAAGTGAACATATAACTAAAGAGGTGATAGAAAACTTTTTTATTAATTATTTTTAATTAAAAAAAGATGTTCAAGGATAATAGATTTGCTTTGAAGATTTGTACCAAAATGGCTTGGTACAAAAATATTCAAGCAATAGGCTTTACTTGGCATACATTCAAGAATTTCTATGCCTCATTTTATTAAGCCTCAGAGACATGCAAAATGGAAATTATGCATCTTTTTTTTTTTCTTTTTTTTTTTGATACGGAATCTCACTCTGTTGCCAGGCTGGAGTGCAGTGACACAATCTCGGCTCACTGCAGTATCCGTCTCCCGGATTCAAGCAATTCTCCTGCCTTAGCCTCCCAAGTAGCTGCAACTACAGGCGTGCACCACCACACCCAGTTAATTTTTGTATTTTTAGTAGATATGGGGTTTCACCATGTTGGCCAGGATGGTCTCCATCTCTTAACCTCGTGATCCACCCGCCTCGGCCTGCCAAAGTGCTGGGATTACAGGCGTGAGTCACCGCACCTGGCCTACTTTCATTATGTTTTCCTACTCCATTTTCTATATTATCTGTTAGTTAAATACTAGCATTTACTAGGAATAATTTTCCTGTTACTTTTTTGCTAGTATGTGCTTATTTGTACATAATTTATTAAAGCTGACCTTGCCGGCCGGGCGCGGTGGCTCACGCCTGTAGTCCCAGCACTTTGGGAGGCTGAGGCGGTTGGATCATGAGTTCAGGATTTCAAGACCAGTCTGACCAACATGGTAAAACCCCATCTCTACTAAAAATACAAAAATTAGCCAGGCGTGGTGGCAGTTGCCTGTAATCCCAGCTGCTCAGGAGGCTGGCAGGAGAATCACTTGAACCTGGGAGGCGGAGGTTGCAGTGAGCCAAAATTAAGCCACTTCACTCCAGCCTGGGTGACAGGGTGAGACTCTGTCTAAAAATAAAAAAATTTAAAAAAAATAAATAAAGCTGACATTGCCAATGGTATGTTAGGTTAATTGGGATGTCTTCAATTATATGACAGCTAATGTGCCAGTTAAGTTTAAATAAAAATGCTAAGGCAAACAACTTAGTCTTCCTTTTATTTTTAAACATTGTAGATTTATAGGTTTTAATTCAGGAAGTGCAGGTTGCATATAAAATTCTTGATTTCAGATCATTTCCATGGAAAATGGTGAACTATTGAATATAATATAGGTAGGCTTTTATTTAAAATTTTAATATAATGAAAAAGCGTTATTATGAAATATCATGTGTGCTGGGCATGGTGGCTCATGACTGTAATCACAGCACTTTGGGAGGCTGAAGCAGGCGAATCACTTGAGGTGAGGAGTTCGAGACCAGACTGGCCAACATGGTGAAACCCTGTCTCTACTAAAACGAAAATTAGCCAGGCCCAGTGGCACGTGTCTATAATCCCGTCCACTAGAGAAGCTGAGGCATGAGAATTGCTTGAACCCAGGAGGCAGAGGTTGCAGTGAGCTGAGGTCACACCACTGCACTCTAACCTGGGTGACAGAGAGTCCTTCTCAAAAAAAGAAATATCACGTGAATGTTTGGCAGAACTTGGTTAAGTTTCTTATTCAGTGGAATATGTACAAAAATAACATCTCTACAAGGAGGGAGAAGTGAAAGGGTTGGATGATAGCCACTAAGTCTTCAGAGCATGATATAAACTTCAGCTTTTACAAACGGACAATGTATGCGGAATTAATTAGATCACTTTTAATAAATTTGCCAACTTTTTTGTAAATCACAGAAAATGAATTTGTGATTATCTCTACTGTTGACGATGAGAAGTATAATGGATATACCAAAAGTCATTTAGTGTTGAGTTTACACTATCTATGACAATTAGTTTACTAGCCTTTTTTTTTTTTTTTTGAAACGGAGCCTTGCTCTGTCGCAAGGTAGAGTACAATGGTGCGATCGTGGCTCACTGCACCTCCCCTTTCCGGGTTCAAGCAATTCTCCTGCCTCAGTCTCCTGAGTAGCTGGGACTACAGGCGCACGCCACCATGCCCAGCTAATTTTTGTATTTTTAGTAGAGACAGGGTTTCACCATGTTGGTCAGATGGTCTCGATCTCTTGACCTCATGATCCACCCACCTTGGCCTCCCAAAGTGCTGGGATTACAGGCGTGAGCCACTGCTCCCGGCCCAACTAGCATCTTTTTTAATGAATGAATTGTTTTTATTTGCTTCTAAATTTTTTTACAATTAAAAGATAATTTGCATACATTAAAATTCAACCTCTTTAGGGTACAATTCTGAATTTTGACAAACACATACAGTCATGTAACCACCACCACCACAATGAAGATACAGAACAGTTCCTTCAGTTCCAAAATTCTGTCATGCCCTTTTATGAAAAGTCAGTTCCCTTACCACCAGCCCTGGCAACCTTGGACCTGTTTACTATTCCTATAGGTTTGTCTTTTCCAGAATGTCTCATTTTATCATATATGTGTAGCCCCTTTACGTTGGCTTCTTTCTAATGCATATGCAGGTATCTTGCGTTCATCCCTTATTATTGCTTTGTGGTATGCCATTGTATGGGTGTACCACAGTTTGTTTCCCATTCACTACTTGAAGAACAAGTATGCATTTCTAGTTTTGGGTGATTATGAATAAAGGCTCTGTAAACATTTTTGTCAATGTAAATACTCGTTTTACTTAGGTTAAGTACCTAAGAGTTAGGATTGCTGGCTCATAGGGTAAGTGCATTCCCACCTGGTGAGAAACTGCTATTGCTCCTAGGGTAGCCTAGAATTTAGTGTTAAGTTTGTGGTAGATGCTGCAGATTATTGCAGATTGTCCACTTGTGGGCAATTGAGAGTCAGTCATAATTGTTATGTTTTATTTTAGTTACCACTTTCTCCTGCAAGCCATGTTTTGATTTCTGGCCTTCATCTATAAAGATTCAAAAGTGAATACAGTAGTGTCCCGTTTTCCGCAGGGGATGTATTCCAAGACCCTAGTGGATGCCTGAAACTGCATATAGTATTGAATAGTATATGTACTGTTTTCTCCTTTACATCCATGCCTATAATAAAGTTTAATTTATAAATTAGTCACAATAAGAGATTAACAGCAATAGCAATAAAATAGAACAATTATAACAATATACTGTAATAAAGATTATGTGAATGTGGTATCTCTCTCAAAATATTGTATGTAATATTTTCAGCCTGAAGTTGATCACAGGTAAAGGGTGACTGCTGTACCATTATATCTTAATTTGTTGTACAACAATGAATTTAATATCTTAATGGTTATCATTGTACTAGCATGAGTGGTCAAGATTTTTAACCTCCTGAACTTAGTTTTCTCTTCTGCAAAATGGTGATAAATTATCGCTACCTTACAGAGTGGTATTCTTCTGTAAGATGGTGATAAATTATTACCCTGCAATGAGGACTTTATGAAATTCTACATGGAAAATGCTTAACATAGCAATGGGCACAAAGCACATGTTAGCTTTTTTTTTTTTAAGTGTTTGTTTTAATACCAAACCTGAGATTATAATTTAAACATTCCTATCAAAGCTCAGGAAGTACAGACAGACGCTGGGGCATTTTTGTGACAGGGAAATGGTCTGGTTTTTACATTACTGAAATTTGCCAAGGCTAAGTGGTCTTGGAATCAAACCTAAACAGTTTCTCTGCCACAGTGAAATTTAAACACATATGGGTGGAGTTTGCAAAGGAATTAAAAACAATTCAGGTTTCTTCTCTTTGACTTATTTTCTCCATGTACTATTACCCTATTCTGTATTAGATTAATTGTAAAGCTTATTTATTCATGCCTTATATACACATTTCTATTACTAAAAAAGTACCACTTTCATTAAAATGATTCACAACCCCTGTGTCCTGATGGGGAGCTTGTGTTGAAGTGGGAGAACAAACCCCTTACACCTCATCCTCAGCATTGTATTGGCTCCTGCCTGACATCCATCAGCTCCTAGCAGGCGTGCAATTTACAAGTCCTTTAATCCTCCCCAACCCAGCAATTCACTGCCCCAGTGACTCTCAAAGTGTGATTCCTGTAGTGAAGGCCCAGGTCAGCAGTGTCACTGTCTCCTGGGAGCTTGTTAGAAATGCAAATTATGTGGCCCCACCGTACACCGAATCTGACTTTGATAGGGCATTCAGTGATGTACGTCTTGATAACCCACTAGGTGATTCAAGTGCACACTAGAGAGAGGGAACCACCAGAGAGGAGGGGGTTGGAGAGGTTATTTTCCCCAGTGAGGGAGAATGTCTGTAGCCTGTTAACTCATTATGATTTTATAAATATTTTAATCTGACATTTTCTTTTGTTTGTTTGTTTGTTTTTGAGATGGAGTCTCACTCTGTCGCCCAGGCTGGAGTGCAGTGGCGCAATGTCAGCTCACTGCAACCTCCACCTCCTGGGTTCAAGCGATTCTTACAGGTACCCCCCACCACGCCTGGCTAATTGTTGTATTTTTGGTAGAGATGGATTTTACCATGTTGGCCAGGCTGGTCTCGGCACTCCTGACCTCAGGTGATCCACCCACCTCAGCCTGCCAAAGCGCTGAGATTACAGGCATGAGCCACCGTGCCTGGCTTTAATCTGACATTTTCTGATTTTTCAAGGCTGTGGGAAATTGTTAATGTACTGATTGCAGTATGTAAAATTATAAAGACAGATAAAAATGAGTAATAAATATTTTACCAGTTAAACTATGTTTTGAAATAACATATACAACTTGTTTTCCTTAGGAAATATGTATGTAGTAGTTATTAATTCTGTATTATTTAGTCACTGAAATCAATGAGCTGTGCTGGAAAGGAAAACATAAATGGGAAAATGGTATTTGAGGTCATTCAAAATGAGATTTTAACATCTTAAGCTTGTGAATCATGAATCTGTAACCAACATCTTGGTCCAGGGCAGTAGCCCTGTTAAATAGAAGCAAACTGTTTTTCCGTTAGCTTTTTAGAGCATTACTAATAGTTAAGGCATTAGTCCATTTAGAAATCACCCTATTCCCAGCTGTACTTTGAACGCTTTTAAAGGTTCCATGTGCCTCAGTTGTTTACTTTACTTTGATAAATAGAAGGCTCTCTGTGCTCATATACTCCGTCTCATGCAGTGCGCTGCAGCAGTCCGTCCTCTGGGGAGGTGTGGCATGTTTTGCATGAGGTCGTCCTTGGGCAGTTAAGTTCGAAGAATGCACTGAAGTCATAGTGCATTGGTCTGAGCTCCTGGCAGATCCTGTGTGATCTTCAGCCTCCCCGAGGCTTTACAGCCAGGAGTGAGATTTTATCACATGAACTTTAAAAGAGTAAAGCCAAATATCTTTTTATTAAACCAGAGTAGATTAATTATCAGTATATGTGAAATCATGTCCACTGATCAAGGTAAGTGGTTTCATTTTCTAGTAGATATATTCTTTTCTTCCCCAGCGTGGGTCACTTTGTAACACGGCATGCTGCGGGATGTAAAAGTGGCAGAGTTTGGTTTTATTTTAAAGTTAATAGAACTCACATTGGTTTTCAACTTCAAGATTAAAATATATGCTATTGATGGGTTTGACTCTCCTGGAGGCTTCTTCTGGGCTAACCAGATACAAATGTGTTTGATAGTTATGTTCCTCTGGCTTATTTTTATTAACATAAGTAAAGTTTGGAAATTCAGTCACTGAGGGGAGAAATACAGAGAAAGAAAGAAACCGTTTTCTCTTTTTCCTTCCATTTCTGGTGTGAACAAATGTTAAGAAATATTTACTACTAATCTTTTTTCTAGTGCTACTGCATGGAGCATTGTTCTGTTAAAACAAACAAAAATTCCCACCATCCCAGTCTTGTTTTGGTGAAGTTCAGGGGAGTAAGTATTATTTGTTTTTCCATAAAAGACAACATTGTAGAGATAGGCACGAGTTTGTTTTTTAAAAATTGTTAGTGGTAGTAGTAATAAGCCACTGTGGTCTCTTTGAATGTTGTAGAGAGTATATTAATGAGAAATTGAGTCTTTGAAATAGAAGTGTAATTCTACTGTGTGATAGAAATGTAATCATGTGACGGGAAATGTCTGCTAAAAATATTTTTAATAGCTGAAATGGGTTCATTTTGTTTATCTATTTTTCCGTTCGTTTTTGACTGGATATAAGCCTCGCTGAAAACTGTCTACATTGCTGAACAAGATAAACTAAAACTTAGAACCGGCAGCCCTCACAGTTATCAATATTCTTTCTGATGGTGGTGTGGCTCTTTCCTTCCTTAAGTGTCAGGGACATACGCTGAGTGTGGAAGCCCAAGGTTGGGGTTGGTGACAGCACTGCCTCGGGAGAGCTGAGACGCCCCTCCTGCAGCTGCACAGCTGGCTCTGTTCCCAGGTTCTAGTAGCTGCGGGAGGGTTGAGCAGCCCAGTCCATGCCTGCCCCTGCTCCCTCCGTCACTCAGGCAGAAGGCTGAATTCTTTTGCAGGCGTTCTACCACTCTTGCATCAAGTTTGGAGGTCTTGTGATCTCTCCAAAATTTACCATCATACTCTAAATATGAAATAAATTTTTTAAAATGCTGCAAAAGGCAAGTGTTTTCTCACCCCAAGCAGTGAAGTTTTAGGTTCTCTTTTTCCTGAAATAGCTTCTGTCCCGTCTCATTTCATCTTTAGTTAGAGATGATTGGAGAGACAGTATTCCCTCCTGGAAGGCAGCTCTTAATTAGGGAGGAAAATCCTTCTAGAACAGGAAGATGAAGCTTGAGAGGTCAATGTTGATAAACATAGAGAAATTGTTGGCTCTTGTTTTCTGCTTTAATGGACAGCACCCTTTAGAGAGTGGCCACTACAACAGTACGGGCTTTTAAAGTTCCTTTTTAGGTTTTTAAACTGAGAAGATAGTAATATAGCACTTCCTGCCTACACTACTGGATAATTGTGTTAAATCATCTAAGAAAAATTGTAAATATGCGTATTTAGTGCACATGTTATTTACAACAGTTTTATCTTTTTTAAATGACCTGAAAAAACTTCTTTTTCTAAAGCTTATGCTTTCAGGCAAACTCCTTTCATGTGAAAGAAATGAAATATGATGGAGTATGATGAATGACTCAATAGGAAATATTATGCAGTTCTTTGGAAGGATGATAACTTGGTATTCATTTAATAAACATCCAAATGTACGTGTAACCTGAACTGCAAACTAGGATTAAGATTTAAATTTAATCGGTTCTTCTTAGATACTAGAATAGACTTGAGGAGGTCAAGAGTAGATAGGAGGTTCCTGGAATAATCTAAGGAAAAGTTGAGTTCATTTATTTCAAAAATAAAAAGGCATTTTCTTAGATGTTTTGTAGACCATCCCTGCCCACTTCCTGAGCCACCTTCTGATAACCTTTACTATAGGCGCCTTTTATCTTTATAAAATAACAAGCTAATTTTTATTGGCTGAAGTACATTTATAAATGTCTTCACCCTGGTTTGTGTGTGTTCTCTGATTTATCTCCCACCACAGCACCTGCTAAGCTCTGACTGGAACAGGTCCTTCCATTTTTATTCCCTGGCGAATTGACACAGTTAGTTGGTTATATGTTTTAGCAGGCAGAAGGAAAATACTTATGAGAAGAAAAATAGTGTTGATCATAGAATTTGGTCATTCTACATGGTGGTTATTATAATAAATTTGGCCTGGCGAAAATGGGTCCTTCACCTTCTTAGAGAATAAGTACACACACATTTTTTTTTTTTAATTTAAACAAAAAAATAAAAGACTGTGTCACTGTGGTCTTGTCTTTTCCATGCCATTATAAAGCAGTTATTTCTTTCTTTCTTTCTTTCTTTTTTCTTTTTTTTTGAGACGGAGTCTCACTCTGTCACCCAGGCTGGAGTACAGTGGCGCTCAGCTCCATCTCCCGGGTTCACGCCATTCTCCTGCCTCAGCCTCCTGAGTGGCTGGGACTACAGGCGCCCACCACCACACCCGGCTAATTTTTTGTATTTTTAGTAGAGATAGGGTTTCACCGTGTTAGCCAGGATGGTCTTGATCGCCTGATCATAAAGCAGTTACTATTTCTTATGCTCAGTCCCAAAAACCTAGTCTTCCTTGAGTCATTTTTCTCTTACATACAATCTGGCAACAAATCTTGCTTCAAGATCTATCAAATTGACTATGTCTTATTGCCTCTACTGCTTCTTGCCCTGCTTTAGGTTACCCACAGCTTTCCCCTGGATTGGTTCTACTAGTCTCCTATCTACCCTTGACCTCCTGGAGTCCATTCTCTACCTAACAGCCTGTGTGCACCTCTAAAAACGAAAGGCAGATAATTGCCACTTCTCTGCTCGCAGTCCTTCAGTGGATTCCCATCTCTTTCAAAGGAAATCACCTGTTCTTTCAATGATGTGCAAGGCCCTACCTTCTCTAGCCCCTATCCCTACCCCCTTAACTTTCTGACCTCAGCATCAAATATGCTCCCTAGTCTATCCATGTTGTATTCCTTATTTCTCTTTGAACATATCAACTGTGATTCTACCTTAGAATTTTTGTAGTGTTTACACTTTGCTTGGAATGCTAATCCTCAAAATATGTTATGCCTTATTCCCTTCATGTCTACTCAGCTAACACTGTATTAGTCAGACCTCCTTGTCCTCCCTGTATATAGGATATAATAATATCTTCTCATCTAATAGCACTCCTGTTCCTTCACCTAGCTGTACTTTCTTTATAGCACTTTTTTTTTTTTTTTTTGAGACAGGGTCTTTCTGTCATCCAGGCTGGAATGTGGTGGCGCAGTCTTGGCTCACTGTAACCTCTGCCTTTCAGGCTCAAACGATCCTCCCACCTCAGCCTCCATAGTAGCCAGGACTTACAGGCACATACCACCATGCCTGGCTAATTTTTATATTTTTAGTAGAGACATGGGTTTTGCCTTGTTGCCCAGGCAGGTCTCAAACTCCTGAGCTCAAGCAATTCACCAGCCTTGGCTTTCCAAAGTGCTGGGATTACAGGGGTGAGCCACTGTGCCTGACTCTTCATAGCACTTTTACCATTTAGCATGTTCTACAGATTTTTTGTTGTTGTTGTTGTTGTGGTGTTCACTGCTATATTCCTAGGGTCTAGAAAGGTAGCTAATAGGTAGGTACTGGGTACTTTGTTAATATTTGTTGATTGAATACATTTCAATCAACAAATAAAGTAAGGAGGGGTTAGTGAGACTGGAATCTGTGGCTGAGCCCATACATGATTTTGGATGATGAATTAATGGGCTGTGTTGTAAGACAGAAAAGAGATGAGGGAGAAGCTTTGGGGTGTGAAACTAAAAAATTTGGAGCGATACTGTCTGTATGGAGAAAATTGTGGCGAAGATTTTTTGCTATTAAAGATGTACTTAGTCTGGGCGTGGTGGCTCACACCTGTAATCCCAGCACTTTGGGAGGCCAAGGAGGGCAGCTCATGAGATCAGGAGATCGAGACCATCCTTGCTAACATGGTGAAACCTTGTCTCTAGTAAAGATACAAAAAATCAGCTGGGCATGGTGGCACGCACTTGTAGTCCCAGCTACTCAGTAGGCTGAGGCGGGAGAATCACTTGAACCCAGGAGGCAGAGGTTGCAGTGAGCCGAGATCGTGCTATTGTATTTCAACCTGGGAGACGGAGACTCTGTCTCAAAAAATAAAAAGATAAATAAAAAAGAAGTACTTAATGTTTTGTATTAATGATGTACTTGCCCCTCTTTTTGTTTTTTCTCTTCCTACATTTAAGTCATTTCACTCTTTAAATACTCTTGTAGGAGGGTGATAGGAAAAGTAAAAAGATTGAATAAAAAATAATCTAGAAATGGTTCCTTAGTAGTTCCTGTAAGGCTTGATGTGGAATAGAAAACCAGTACATGGGCCAGGTGCAGTGGCTCACATCTGTAATCCCAGCACTTTGAGAGGCCTAGGCAGGTGGATCATCTGAGGTTGGGAGTTCAAGATCAGCCTGACCAACATGGAGAAACCCCGTCTTTCCTAAAAATACCAAATTAGCCGGGCGTAGTGGCACACGCCTGTAATCCCAGCTACTTGGGAGGCTAAGGCAGGAGAATCACTTGAACCTGGGAGGCGGAGGTTGTGGTGAGCTGAGATCGCGCCATTGCACTCCAGCCTGGGCAAGAAGAGCGAAACTCTGTCTCAGGAAAAAAAAGAAAGAAAGAAAGAAAGAAAGAAAGAAAGAAAAACAGTACATGAATTAAAGTGTAAGAATTATTTGTGTGTTTACACTTCATGTAGTTTATTTCTAAATTTATCTAGATAATTGGAAATTGACCTACATTTTAAAATCTGTAGCAACAGTTAACATTAAAAAAAAAAAAGTTCCCTTCCCCAAATGCACAGTTAAAATCTGTGAACTGCTGTTTGCTATTTGATAATATACTTGATCTGAATAGTAATTATACATTATTAGATTACATGACTTCTTAGAAATATGGAATCAATTTTGGCTATAGAAAAAAGAAATTATGCAAAGCTTGAAAATAATTTTGTTATTTTATAAATGTAAGACCCCTAATGACTGTCAGTAGAGTTACCGATTTATTAGAAATAGCAAGTTTTTCTCTAATACTGCCCAGTAAAATTTTTTTTATTTATTTCCATCAGAGTTACTAATTTAGAGTATAAAATAGCAAAATAAGAAATATCAAGGAAAAAAGGTATTTCTGGTAACTTTTTATCTAAAATTGACCATTTAGATACAGAATGGTAACAAGACATGCTTAGGGTTAGGACATGTAACTGTATTCACTATACTCAGTCCTAAAAATTTTGTAATACCTCTATCTTCAAGGAGGTTTAAGTTTGCCTCCCTCATACTCCTCTAAAAGCAATGACTATGGAAATGTCATAGGAGAGGTACAAAATATGTTTGAAGAATAGAAAAGGAGGAACAACTAACGTTTCATGGATTCCAGGAAATTTCCTCAAAAAAGGTAACATTGGAACTAGATATTGATGAATTTGTTTAAACAAAGACTTTGTCTTTTAAGCTAAAAGAACTAACGTATGCAAAAGCAGAGAGAAACATACGAAAAGAGAACCACGTTTTCCAGGAATGGAGAAGATGGGAATGTGGCTAGAGCGTTAGGGCGCATAGTTCCGAGTAGATGGATATTAGGCCCTTCAGGAGATTGACACCTTTTTTTTTTTTTTTTTTTTTTGAGACAGAGTTTTGCTTTTGTTGCTCAGGCTGGAGTGCAGTGGCGTGATCTTGGCCCACCGTAACCTCTGCCTCCCGGGTTCAAGCAATTCTTCTGCCTCAACCTCCCTAGTAGCTGGGATTACAGGCATGCGCCACCACATCTGGCTAATTTTGTATTTTTAGTAGAGACTGGGTTTCTCCATGTTGATCAGGCTGGTCTTGAACTCCTGACTTCAGGTGATTCACCCACCTCGGCCTCCCAAAGTGCTGGGATTACAGGCATGTGCCGCCACGCCCAGCTAATTTTGTATTTTTAGTAGAGACGGTGTTTCTCCATGTTAGTCAGGCTGGTCTCGAACTCACGACTCAGTTGATCCACCCGCCTCGGCCTCCCAAAGTGCTGGGATTGCAGGTGAGATTGATGTCTTAATGTGAAGGGTCCTTTATGCAAACTAGAGGTTTTGAGGTTCCCCCTCCCCACTGGGCCTTGCAGTTCCATTAAATAATTTTAAGCAAGGGAGTAGTAAAATTGGTTATATCACTGAATGCATAAAATTGTCAAACTTTTTATTTATAGGAGAAAAATTGTATTGGATGTAGCCAAATATGGCTTATGTAATGCAATTTTAAAATTCAGAATTGGAAAATTGGTTATCTTTGATTAACTGGTTCATTTTCTTTTCTTCCTAACTTCTTTCTTCTGTCAGCCAGAAAAAAAATATAGGAGATAATGGATAAGCTAGAAGCAGTATTTGCTTTTTAAGTTTTGCATCACTGAAACAATCCCCCACACTGTTAGAAGCCTAACACACAATGCTATTGTGCTCTGGGTCTAGAAAAAATGTGAGGCCTGCTAGTCTGATTCTGCAGCAGGGAGTAAGGAAAGCCAATGCTTAACTTTGTAAGCTACTAAATATTAAATGTTTAGTAAAACGGGGTTTATAGTAATTTTTTTTGTGATGGAGTCTCACTGTGTTGCCAGGCTGGAGTGTAGTGGCGCAATCTTGGCTCACTGCAACCTCTGCCTCCCGGGTTCAAGCGATTCTCCTTCCTCAGCCTCCTGAGTAGCTGGGATTAGAGGCGCCTGCCACCACACCTAGCTAATTTTTGTATTTTTAGTAGAGATGGGATTTCACCACGTTGGCCAGGCTGGTCTCAATCTCCTGACCTCATGATCCACCCGCCTTGGCCTCCCAAAGTGCTGGGATTACAGGCATGAGCCACCGTGCCTGGCCAGTAATATTTTTCTTAAAGAGAGAATATCAAAATAAAGAGGAGAGTCAAGACTAGAGGGTATCACCAAGCCTTTTTTAGAGAGTCACCTAATTTGTTAAGTTTTTCTTAAAATTACCAACCATCAAAAAGAAGAATTTTGATCTGTATCTATGCCTGAGAGATGTCAGTAGAGCAGTAAAAATATTTCTCTAATTTATAAGGAAGTTAAGTAACTTTCCCACAGTCATAAAATAATCATGTCAAAAATTTGACCTTTCAACTACTAGTTTTAGTAATCCACCCTGCTTTTTTCCTCAGAAAAAAAAAAAAAAGTGCTTCCCAGATAAACATCACCTTGCGTTTCACCGCAGGGTGATCCTGACCTTGGAACAAGTCATAGTGTTGGTGCATTTAAAGTAGCAGCTTTTGGGTGACTGGCTGGTCCTGAGGAGTTTTTCCTACTTAGCAGTGTTCATTTTATCTATTACTGCCATGAAGCAAAATACAGGTTTGAAAAGTTGAATGAGCAGTGTTGGTAACTGCAAAACAAAGTGTTGCAACACAGGAGGCTGAGGTAGTTTTAAGCAGATAAAGTCTACAGAAATTAGTTTACAGAAATAGTGTTAGGCTGGGATGTTTTAGCCACTAGATTTCAGATTTAGAGAAATCAAGTTTAGAAAAATAAACCAGCAAAGTAGTACAAAATTAATAGCAACAATGTCAGGAAGAATTTGCTTATGAAAAGGATCTATTTTCCCTTTTGTGAAGAGAAACATTTGTTCACCCTTGGTTACTTATGATTGAGATAATTAAAAGCAATTTTATTTGGTTTTAGCAGCCTCCTTGTGAAAACTTATGAAATATTAGGCAGTTTGATTTTCTTCTCCTCTCTGGACCTGCAGATAAATTTGTTGTGAATAAATGGAAAATAGTTTGGCAGTGGGCAGAAGCACGGGAAAAGCCAAGAATCTGGTCGATTTATAAACCAGACATTGTGAATAAATGAGTTGGCTACAGCTCTTAGAAAAAGGCTAACTTTTGCCCTTCAAGTTCTTTTCCTACATCTGTTTTTATTTCTTTATGAAGTCAATAAAAATTTTGATTTCATTGTTACAGAAGTTTCTCCTTGTATAGGAGCTTTTCATGCCTTCTGTTGGCCATAAATAATTTACTTTTGATTTCTCAAGGCTCCTGATTGGTGACTTTTCATATAAGGGGATGCCTAGGTTGTTTCTGATATTATCTCTTTGTACCCAGAGAACACCTCTGACACCAAATGGAGGGTCTTCCTCCCAGCAAGAACCAGTTCTTCAACTCTACCTGGAGTTCACGTCAGATCCCATAGGTGAAACGCTGAGTCCCACAAGACTATCTCCACTTTAGATGCCAGTCACAAGTCTCATGCACCCCATAATTCTGACTCATTCACTGTAAATCAGAAGTTCCCATGAACTCCTCATCAGGTTTACTAGATTGGTTCACAGAACTCAGGAAAGCACTTTACTGACATTTGCTGGTTTATTATAAAGGATACTATGAAGAATATAGATGAACAGCCCGATGAAGAGAGATTAATACATAAGGTGAGGTCCAGAAGATTCCTGATCTTGGGTCCTCCTGTCCCATGGGTTAGGGTAGGCCACCCTCCCTGCACATGGATGTATTCACCAACTTGGAAGCTCTCTGATCCTTGTCATTTAGAGGTTTCATCATGTGCACGTGATCAATTATTAACTCAG
The DNA here is from genome assembly GCF_000951045.1 of Mandrillus leucophaeus. Taxonomy (NCBI): domain Eukaryota; kingdom Metazoa; phylum Chordata; class Mammalia; order Primates; family Cercopithecidae; genus Mandrillus; species Mandrillus leucophaeus. The sequence continues at coordinate 236,993 of NW_012102066.1, read as the reverse complement.
TCTCCAGGCCCTCTCCCTCTCCAGAAGTTGGGAGGAATGGGTCTGAAAGTTCTATGCTTCTGATCCTTACTTGATCTTTCTGGCAACCAGCTCCATCCTGAGGCTACCTAGGGTTGCGCCAAGAGTCGTTTCATCAAAACAAGAGGCTTCCTCCACCTATGAAGCGTCAAGAGATTTAAGAACTCTCCGTTAGGAACAAAAGATGCTTCTCTTATCCCCACCACTTAGGAAATTACAAGAGGTTGTTGTTGTTGTAGTTGCTGTTGTTGTTTTGAGACGGAGTCTAGCTCTGTACCCCAGGCTGGAGTGCAGTGGCGCCATCTCAGCTCACTGCAAGCTCCATCTTCCGGGTTCACGCCATTCTCCTGCCTCAGCCTCCCGAGTAGCTGGGACTCCAGGCGCCCGCCACCACGCCTGGCTAATTTTTTGTATTTTTAGTAGAGACGGGGTTTCACTGTGTTAACCAGGATGGTCTGGATCTCCTGACCTCATGATCCACCTGCCTCAGCCTCCCAAAGTGCTGGGATTACAGGCGTGAGCCACCGCACCCAGGCGGAAATTTTGATTTAAGTACTGCCCTTTGTCAGAAACCAGAGACAAAGATCAAGTATATATATTTTTATTATGTCACAAATGGATTCTAAAATCAGATAATCTTACTGTTACTTACCTGTGAAGAGGACTTCATACTTTGTACATAAGTACTGGCCATGACTTAAACAAGAGTCACATGGTGCTATGAACTTAAATAATTACTAGTAAAATTTAGCCAGGGCCAGGCGCCATGGCTTATGCTTGTAATCCCAGCACTTTGGGAGTCCGAGATGGGCAGATCGCCTGAGGTCAGGAGTTCGAGACCAGCCTGGCCAACATGGTGAAACCCTGTCTCTACAAAAAATGCAAAAATGAGCTGGGCATGGTGGTGAGTAACTATAATCCCAGCTACTTGGGAGGCTGAGGCAGGAGAGTCACTTGAACTTGGGAGGCAGAGGTTGCAGTGAGCCGAGATGGTGCCATTGCACTCCAGCCTGGGTGACAAAGCAAGACTCTGTCTCAAAACAAAAAAAATTTTTTTTTGGCTGGGCGCAGTGGCTCATGCCTGTAATCCCAGCACTTTGGGAGGCTAAGGCAGGTGGATCACTTTAAACTCAGGAGTTTGAGACCAGCCTGGTCAGTATGGTGAAATCCCGTCTGTACAAAAAAATACAAAAATGAGCCAGGCATGGTGGCTCACACCTGTGGTTCCAGCTACTCAGGAGGCTGAGGCTGGAGGACTGCTTGAGCCGGGAAGTGGAGGTTGCAGTGAGTTGAGATCATGCCATTGCACTCCAGCCTGGTGACAGAGGGATACTCTGTCTCCAAAAAGAAAAAGAAAAATTACTATTAAAATTAATTTTCATGGTGTTTTGGTGAACTTTAGCTTACCAGCTTAAAATTATGGAATTCATTTCATATAGCTTCCACTGTAAATACCTCACTTGATCCAATCCTGTTAATAACACTAAGCACTGTGATTCTCAACCATGACTGCACAGTGGGATTGCCTGGGAAGCTTTAACATACACTGATACGTGGGTCTCACACCCCAGAGATTGACTTAAGTGGTTTGGGGTGCAACCCAGGTACTGCAGTTTTCTTTCTTAAAGTTCCACAGATGATTCTAATGTAGTCATGGTTGAGAACTACTGACCAAGAAGCATGATTTTTTCAGATGGCTAACCCCTTCTGGTCTACTGGTTTACATGCAGTAGAGATAGTTGGGGAGATAATTTTTGCTTAAAATAGGAAAGCAACTGACACAATCACGTGGTAGGCATGCAGGGTTTAGAACAGTAAGAAACTAAAGATTATACCATACAACACTGTGAATTTATTATATACATTCCAGAGTGGGTTATAAGCGAAGGTGTGCTAGATCAACTGTGTATGGTGCTGCTAATGAGTTCACAGAAACCTAGAGGTTTTTACTTGCCCAAGGTCACACCACTAGCTGGGGACACAACCAAAACTGGAAAATTACAGCAGTAATTCATAGTTTGTTGCCTTGATTATTTAGGTCAAGTTCTGTAAACTTTTTCTGTAAAGGGCCGGATTGTAAAGATTTTAGGCTTTGCAGGCCATATGGTCTTTGTTGCAACTACTCAACTCTGCTAACATAGTAAAAAGCATCACACCCATTATGGAAATGAATGAATGTGTATTTTAGTAACACTTTATTGACAGAAGCTGGATTTGGCCTGTGACCTGTAGGCTACAGATCCTTGATTGAGGATTGTTTGAATCTTCCCGCTGGAAAGTTGGCTCCTTGAGAGTAGGTTGAAGACGTTACTGGTCCCCCGTGGTGCCTTACTTCCCGGTACTGTTACAGTGCCCTCTGTTGCAAGGTGTTAGATGAGTGCTTGTTGAATTCATATCTAGTCAGCTCTTAACTTTTTTTGTTGCTTCTAACCCTTCCAGTAGGGGAAACAGTTGGCACATATTCCAGCTTTGGAGAGGAAATGCTTGAAGTCTGTAGCAGGGTATAATTGCTGAATTCTTCAAGCGAATTAAAGATCTGAATTTGCCCTAGGGCATTTATAATTATCTTAATTTCCTGGAACAGATTCTAAGAATTCATTTTAAATCTGAAAGTTTTTCTTAAAATCTGTTTTATGATACACTGTCTTTAATTATTTTTGTGAATGTTGTTAGTTTCTCACAACAATATTTATTTCAATTCATTTGGACCTAAGATCTTTGTTGTACTTATGTGTGGCCAGTAGACTCTTTAGCAAAATTAAACAAATGCTAATGGGTTCCCACAGCCACCCAAATGTTAGAAGTACAGCCCCAGATTATGAGCCCGTTTCTCTTTTTCTTTTCTTCTTCTTCTTAGTTTAAAGAGATAGAGTCTCAGTATGTTGCTTAGGCTGGTCTCAAACTCCTGGGCTGAAGCCATTCTCCCGCCTCAGCCTTCCAAGTAGCTGGGATTATAGGCATGAGCCACCACCCTAGACATGAACCCATTTCTAATTTCTGATGCAAAACAGATATTGACCTGACAACAGGGCCCTTGGTTGTGGTAGAAAGAGCAGTGACCTTGGAATTAAAAGCCCTGTTGTGACTCATGGCTTTGCCACTTTTAACCAATCCTACTTTTATTTACCTATAATGTGCAGGTATCTGTCCCACTCTTTAGGGATGCCAAAGGTGAAATGAGGTGTGCTGTCTATGTGACAGTGCCTTGTGAGCACTTTTCTGACGTCTCCCTGAGGAGGTTTGGGTCAGGCCTAGCAGAAACTACAGCCATAGAGCACAGAGGGAAGTAGGACTAGACTAGCATAGAGTGAGTCTATGGGAGTGTGCCCACTGGTTTCCAGAGAGAATGTCAAAGAGTCTACAATGGGGAGGCCTCATCAGCCTCGATTTGAGAAGCAAGTGTAGGTCAGAAATGGGGAGCAGAACAAGAGGAAAAAAGGAAGGTCAAGAGTCTGCAGAACTGAAGAGGTGGTAAGTGATTCAAAGCTGGAAACAGGCAAGGTAATCTGGAACTCTGTCTTGATGTCCGTTGAGTTATGCTAAATCGAGACTCGTGTTCTTCTTACCTTATATTTCTTAAATTGATTTGTTTGATGCCCTGGGTATTTTGAAGCTCCTAGTTGCATAATCTTGGCTGAAATAAAGGCACAGAATTAGGGCAAATAGCTGCAGTCACTTGTGTACCTGCTGAGTGAAAGCCGAAGAATCAATAGCTAGAATCTGTGTCCACAAATTGCTTACAAACCACATGTAGATACGACATTTAATATCAGGCAAGGCTAGGCACGGTGGCTCACACCTGTAATTCCAGCACTTTGGGAGGATCACTGGAGCCCAGAAGTTTGAGACCAGCCTGTACAAGATGATGAGACTCAGTCTCTATAAAAATGAAAAAAGAAAAAAAAATAGCTGAGTGTGGTGGCATGCATCTGTAGTCCCACCTACTTGGGAGGCTGAGGTGAGAGGATCACTTGAGCCCACGAGTTTCAGGTTGCAGTGAGATACGGTCATGCCACTATATTCCAGCCTGTCTGCATGTGAAAACAAAAAATAAAGACACACGCGTGCGTGCGTGCGCCCCCACACACACACACCAGCCCAACCACTTACCACCTCTTAATCATCTTTATAATGGACATAAAAATGCCTGCTATACTTTACATCATAGTATTCTTGAGTGGAGTAAATAAAATAATGCATATAAGGTGCTGTGCACAATGTGCTTGGCTCACAATAAACACTTAGTATTATTAGATATGATTTCTACCAGTATTACTAACAGTAGTAAGAATAGTAGTAGTACTTACAAAGCAAGTTTGCATTAGTTTTAAAGCAGTATGAAATCCCAAGTTTTTTAAGACGGAGTCTCACTTTGTTGCCTAGGCTGGAGTGTAGTGGTGCAGTCTTGGCTCACTGCAGTCTCTGCCTCCTGGGTTCAAGCGATTCTGCTGCTTCAGCCTCCTGAGTAGCTCTGATTCCAGGTGCGTGCCACCACATCCAGCTAATTTTTATTTGTATTTTTTAGTAGAGACAGGGTTTTACCATGTTGGCCAGGCTGTTCTCAAACTGCTGACCTCAAGTGATCCTCCCGCCTTGGCCTCCCAAAGTGCTAGGATTACAGGGATGAGCCACCGCACTCGGCCTCAAGTTATAATTGTTAATATTTTTGTGACATTCAGGATAAATACTTTTTAGTATTATGCTACTGAAGGGCATGTCTCAGGATCGGTGTATCCTTTCCTGAAGCTATATGTTACATTGCATTTACACAGAGTTGTCTTGGTGTCCAGAGAACAAATCAGTTGAGACAAGGCCATTTTGAAAACTATTTTTTTTCCAGGGAGCATACCTTAGTACCCTGTTGGGGCGTCCGTGTGTGAGGGGTATTTGGATTATAGGTCTTCAGTGTGAAGGCAAGCTTCTTATCAAATGAAGTGTTTTGTCTGATCTTAGAGTTTAAACCCACAAGGAGGTAACAAAGCAAAGGGCTAAAACATCTTTTCGCTACTTAGAATTACAGGCCAGAAATTTGCTTTTGTATTCTGAGATCTTATGATACTTGTCTCAATGAAGTAAAACTGTGCATGCATTATTCTGCATTTCCATATTACTATTCTCTGTATTGGTAATTATTACGATACTTACTTCGTGTACTTAAAGCAGCATGCAGATTTATTTTATAACCACTTCAAGGAAAGAACCAATTCCTTTGGAGATTTCCTGTGGTTCCTCAGTTGCATGCCTCCAAGTCTGTTAGGTTGTGGGATTTTGCATTTGAGAGAAATGAGGGAGGTGGAGAGAATGAAGAGAAAGTGGACTGGCAGAATTACAGAATGTGGTTTCATCTGATTTTTTAGGCTGGGGACTACTCCATTTTTAGATTCCATGCATAGAATTCAGGCATCCTCGGGTCCTGCCCCACTGCTGCTTTGTGGTCAGAACACCGTGAGATCGTGCAGCCTCAAGGCTGGGAACATATGGGATCAGGTCCAAGAGCAGGTTGGAGTTTGAGTTCATGATTTCAAGGTCAGAGTCGTGAGGGCACCTCAAGATGATTACCGAGAAGTCAAAAGCACGTGCCAGTAATTTCAATGGGAAAGTCTGGGAAACAGCCAAAACATAACTGTCAGGAACGTGGAACGGAGTCCCTAGGGCAGCTTTTCCCAAAACATGTTCCAAGATATACTAGCTGTATGGGATGTTGACTTACAATAATATGTGGTGGAAAGGTTTTCTAGACAAACACTGAGTTCAGAGTTAAGCAGATTTTTTCTATTGCAGAGCTTGTCAGAGCCTCTGATATGCCCATTAATATTGTAAGTATACAAGATGTAGCTTTAAAATTGGGCAAATAACAGATATTTCATACAGAATCCTGGATGTGGCCAAGAGTGATGAGAGAGGAGGGATCCTCTTGTCAGAGTAGCACCCCACAGAACACACTTAGGGAAAAGTTGTCCCAGGGCCTGTGGCGTGTGCTCTGAATTCATTGCTGTGACCTTTTCTCCTGGCTCCTTAACTCTGGGGTTTGGAAGGAACCAGCAAACACCCAAAAAAGTTACCTAGGCTCTTATTGAGTGCTTCCCCCTCGTCCTCCATCTGAGTCACTTGGCTGATATTTGTTGCTGCTATTAACAGAATTCAGGAAATCAGCCCTTCTTAGAGGAAGAAGGACAAGTGAGACCACAAACAACAAAACATAATGAATGGATCAGAGCCTGTGTATAATTGGCCCTGAATTAGGCAAACAGGCTTTCCCCACTCCCTTAAAATGAAAATAAGATGAAAATTTTGAAGAAGGTACCAAAGTGACTATATCTAATAATGTAACAATGAGGTTGAAAAATGAGGGCACACTGTGTGTTTAGGGATGGCTGAGGCTAATGAATGTCAAGACAGACTGCATCTTTGACAGCCTCGCCTCACTGGCTCCTGAAATCATCACACACAAAACAGTATTCTTCTTGCATTCTTAAAGTGAAAGGCACTGTTTCCCTGTCACACTAGCAATGCTGCGAAGTAAGTGTCATCCTTGCCTCCTCCTTGGCCCTGCCTTCTACAGCTAGTGCCCCTGCCAGTTGTCTCCTCAGCACGTCTCCTGTGTTCCTCTTCTCCTCCCCCTCGGCACGACCTTGCTTCTGGTCTCATCATCCTGTGCCTGGGCTGATGCCTTTGCTTCCCAGCTGCAGTCGGCTGGGGATGGATGTGGGGGGTAAGGCAGGCATTCCAGATATTTATAGAATTGTTCATGTCTCTTTTCCCATTAACCATGAGTTACTTGAGGGTGAAGATAGTGTCTTATTTGCCTTTCTGTCTCTAGTAATTAGCCCAGTACCTGGCACTTTTAATTAAGGAGTTATCACTCAGTACTTTTAAATAGGGAAAAAAGAAAAAAACAAAGAATGGAATAAAGTAAAAGCTTGACAGGTTTTGTTACTCTTTTTGCAGTTGATCGTTGGCTATTCTTAATGCTTGTAGAACAGTTAGCACTTTAGCAGCATACAGATAAGATATATTAAAATCATACATTGAGTTTTTAAAAAGTAGGTGGGCGTGGTGGCTCATGCCTGTAATCCCATCACTTTGGGAGGGCGAGGAAGAAGGATCACTTGAGCCCAAGAGTTTGAGACCCACCTGGGCAATATAGCGGGACCCCGTCTCTACAAATTTTTTTTTTTTTTTTTTGAGATGGAATCTGGCTCTGTTGCCCAGGCTGGAGTGCAGTGGTGTGATGTAGGCTCACTGCAAGCTCCGCCTCCCGGGTTCACACCGTTCTTCTGCCTCAGCCTCCCGAGTAGCTGGGACTACAGGCGCCCGCCACCATGCCCGGCTAATTTTTTGTATTTTTAGTAGATACGGGGTTTCACTGTGGTCTCGATCTCCTGACCTCGTGATCCGCCCGCCTTGGCCTCCCAAAATGCTGGGATTACAAGCGTGAGCCACCACACGCGGCCTACAAAAATTTTTCAGAAATTTAGCTGGGTATGATGGTGCACCTGCTGTCCTAGCTACTTGTGAGGCTGAAGTGAGAGGATCGCTTGAACCTGTAAGGTGAGAGCTGCAGTGAGCTGTAACAGTGCCACTGCACTCCAGCCTGGGCGACAGAGCAAGACCCTATCTCAAAAAAAAGCCAAAAAGTTCATAAGTACTTAAACATGCTTTTCAGAAAACGACTAATTATCAAAAACTAGCGATTGCGATAATAGCAAATGAAGAAATGTCAAATGGAGGAGAAATGAAAAACGTTTATAGAATCCAGGACACACATTTACAAGAATGTGAAATACTGTGAAAATAATTTGGAGGAGAATTATGATTCAATTATTTGAGACTTGAATTACCTGCAGTAAATTCAGCTGCATATCGGTTGTTAGGCATTTTATCATTACTAATCCTGTTACCATCATTGTTGAATAAGAGAGTCATAGTTAATATACAAGGTCCATACATTTGTAAATAATTCATTATTATGTTAGTTTGCAAGAGTCATGATTTTGCGAGAATTTATCCAGAACGGTCGATTGGTAATCCCAGAGAGTAGCAGAGGCACTGGGCAGTGAAGCTAACAGCAGGTCCTAAAGCCAGCATGAGCAAGTGCTGGGTGGTAAGAAAATAGAACTCAGGTAGTTGTGAGGTAAATACAAGCAGACAGGGCAGACCTAGAAGGAGACAGGAAGTAAGAGGCTTTAGGAGGCTGAAGGAGCAGAGACTCAGGAACACTCCCCTGGCATCATGCAGCATTATTACATAAGTGTTAGTAATTTCAAATAATTATAACTATTTTAGATATACCATGTGCTAGCTACTGTTGTAGTATGCTCACTAGAATTTACTGCTTTAATCCTCACAGCAACCTAGGTGGATACTATTATGAATCCTATGACTTTTCATTTATAGATGACAAAATTGAAATACAGGGAAAGTAAGTCATTCACCCAGCTGATCATCAGTAAATGGAAAAGCCACGGTTTGACCGCAGGAAAATGAGGGTTATTTGACAGGGCTGACTTGAAGAACGTTTAGATTGCTGTAGAACTGTATTTAGTGCTTAACGATATACAATAACTGATACAATTGGTATCCAAACAGCTGAATGTCATGCTTTTAGGGATCAAGGAAAGCTGCCTAAGTGTGCATGTACCTAGCATTTGAGTTGCCTTTTGATACAGATGATCATACCAGAAAAGTATACCATCAGTTTTCGGGCCTATCTGCACAGTAATATGCTTGGAGTTCTTCATGATGTCAAAGCTTAACACTATTTCACTGTTCACTGATATCAAAGCTCAAAACTATTATGACTCTTAGGCTCTGGCAAAAAAAAATGTGATTGTTTAAAAATTCGGCATTTATCTTATCCTGTGGATGGGCAACTTCTCAGGCCCATTTCTCACCACCAGCACAGCAATAACGCAAGGTGTTTTAGTAAATCTATTGCCCAGTCTCTTCCATATGGCTATGCTTAGCTCTAAAAGAAGGAACCAAGAAATGGGTGTTATGCTGAATTGGAAACAATTTTCAGATAAAGCACAGCAGTCTGCAAACCTCCTCCAGCTCAAGATGGTGTCAATAGAATTGCCTTTTTAAGCAGGCAGAAAAGACACATGTACTTGATTGTGGTTTCTCTTTACTGCCACCTTCCACTCTGGTCATCACTACAGACACAGAGTAATGTGTGTACTGTAAATAGCTAGATCTTTCTGTAATCTTTATTTGTTTCTTTGTTTGTTTGTTTTATGAGATGGAGTCTCACTCTGTCACCCAGGCTGGAGTGCAGTGGCTCGATCTCCGCTCACTGCAACCTCCGCCTCCTGGGTTCAAGCGATTCTCCTGCTTCAGCCTCCTGAGTAGCTGGGATTACAGGCGCCCGCCACCATGCCCGGCTAATTTTTGCTTTTTTTTTTTTTTTAAATAGAGACAATGTTTCACCATATTGGCTAGGCTGGTCTCGAACTCCTGACCTCAGGTGATCTGCCTGCCTTGGCCTCCCAAAGTGCTGGGATTATAGGCGTGAGCCACCACTCCCGGCTTTAACCAGCATTCTTAGTTGAACACAGCAGAAAGGGGAACCTCCATTATCACATGGAACTCAGGCAGTAGTGAGGGCAATTATGGGTGGGAGAGCTGCCTTCCTGCTGCAAGTTCAGTCTCCGCCTAAGAAAACAGCATGCCAAGGTACAACAGAGCACACTGGCCAGCCCCAGTGCAGGAGTCATCATGGAGTGTGTCTTTTTTTTTTTTTTTTTGAGACAGTGTTTCGCTCTTGTTGCCCAGGCTGGTGTGCAATGGCGCGATCTTGGCTCACCACAACCTCCACCTGCTGGGTTCAAGCTATTCTCCTACCTCAGCCTCCTGAGTAGCTGGGATTACAGGCATGCGCCACCACGCCTGGCTAATTTTTATTTGTATTTTTAGTAGAGACAGGGTTTCTCCATGTTGGTCAGGCTGTTCTGGAACTCCCTACCTCAGGTGTTCCGTCCGCCTTGGCCTCCCAAAGTGTTGGGATTACAGACGTGAGCCACTGTGCCTGGCTGGAGTGTGCACTTTCAACATGTCTGTGCAGGGACACATGGTCTCTAACAATAAATGACCATCCCGAGAGTGGTGGAGCAGAGTATTGGACCTCTAGAGCCCACATTTTTATTGTAGCAGTATGCAGTCTTCTTATAACAGGTACTATGGCCATGGGTCTTATCAGCTCCTGTTGAAAATTGGAATTAGGACGAGCATAGCAGGTTGCATTCTAACAGAATTCTAACTTTTAAGGTGCCACAGACGATAGTATTCTTTAGAAATCTTAGTGTTATCCTTTTCATCCTTTTGGAGTAGCAAACAAAAGGCACTCAGTAAATAATATGGAGTCTAATTTGGGGAAAACAAAATATTTCTAGTCTGAAAATTATTGTTTTAAAAATTATTTTTGTCTTTAGAGGCTGTACATTTATGTCAACTGCATGACCACATTGTTGATATGCTTAAGAAAGATAACAGTCAAGATTGCCTTTTTACACTTTATATTTGTGGTCATCCAACCATGAGACCTTTAGAAATATTGAATATCTGCAGTTATCTCCCTTCAAGTCTTATTTTGAGTTTATATTACTTTTGAACTCAAAAGACCTCAAGCCATTTGATTTACCTGACAGTATAACATTCTTTAATTTTAAGTAGCATTGTAGATGAGTCTAAAATATTGGCAGCTTATAATGCATATAAGTTAGTGATCCTAGTAAATGTAAATAAAATAATAAACAGAAACATGCTGGGCATGGTGGCTTATGCCTGTAATTCCGTAACTTTGGGAGGCTGAGGGAGGAGGACTGCTTCACACCAGGAGTTAGAGACCAGCTTGGGCAACAGAAACCCCATCTCTACAAAAATCTTTTAAAAATCAGCCGGATGTGGTGGTGCATACCTGTAGTTACAGCTACTCAGGAGGCTGAGGAGGGAGGATCACTTGAGCTCAGATTGAGGCTGCAGTGAGTTGTGATTGCACCTCAGTCTAGGTGGCAGAGTGAGGTCCTGTCTCAAAAACATAATGATAAATGAAAATAATTATAATAACAAACATTCAGGCAATAACTGGGATTTTTTTTTTAACATTGCTATTTTTTTATCAAGACAAACATCTGAAGAGTTCCACAATTGCAAATGCTTACAAATCTGCTTCTGGGTTGTGAAGAAAATCATTTGGGTATGTGTAGCTTTTAACTTTTTTTTAAAAAACTGAATATTGAGGATTTGTGTAGAATAACTTTGAATGTTTTGGATCTTAGATTTAAATGGAAATATCAAAAATTTTATATAGGTTGGGCTCTAAACTACATATTTCCATATTGCCAGAATTTAGAAAACATCTTTTATGAAATAGAAACTAAGAATTTTGGCAAACAGAGAAACTTGCCCGAGGTCTCCAGAATTCATTTGTTTGACAAATATGTATTGAGCATCTACCCTGTGACAGGTGGTATTCCTGGGATTTGTCAGGAGCACGATTGCTGTCTTCCTGGAGCTTACATTCTAACCAGGGAAAACTGACAATAAGCAATAAAAAAAATAAATGATGTAGTTTGTTAGAAAGCCATAAGTGCTACAGGAAAAAATAAACTATAATGTAGGGGTGGAGTAGCAATAAAACTACGTAGTGTGGTCAGGGTAGTTCATGTGGACAAGATACAATTTGAGCCAAGATTTTAAAAAGATAAAGCAATTAACCTCAAAATAAAATCAGGGGGAAGAACATTCTAGCACCAACTAGTTTGCTCACCCTGTTGGAGGAATAGCAAGGAGCCAGCATGCCTGGAATGGAATGCCCAAGGGGCAATAGTGGCCAATCAGGTGAAAGTAGTAATGGGGCTAAGGCCAGATCCTATAGAGCTTACAAAGCATTGCAAATAACTTGAGATTTTACTCTCAGTAGAATGTGGATCCACTGGAGAATTTTAAGCACAGTATCTGACTTGAGTTTTAAAAGGGTCTCTCTGGTCCTGGTTTGAAAATACGGACTGCACTGGGAACAAGGGAAGGAGCAGGGATCTTATTGCTATAATTCAGTTAAAAATCATGGTAGTTTAGGCCGGAATAGTAGCACCAGAGATAATGCTAGATGGTAAAATCTGGAAATATTTTGGAAGTAGAGCCACCAGAATTTCCTGGGGAATAGGATGTAGAGTATGAGAGAAAAAGAGGATTTGGGGTGTTTCCAAGGTTTTAGCCTATGCATAAATGGAGTTGTTGCTCTTGAGTCAGAGAAAACCTTAAGGAAGTTAGTTTTAGATAAGAGTTGGGTGATGAGGGGTTCGGATATGAATCTGTTGATAGTGAGATGGCTCTCAGACATACTGGGGAAGATTCTGGTAGGCAACTGTATGCGTAAATCTGGAGGCGGGCGAGGTCTGCAGTGGAGATTTAAGTGTAGGATAATCTCAGCATGTGGAAGGCATGGAATTGTGGGTGCAAGTGGGAGATGAGAACCAAGCACTAATGCAAGTGCACTTCAATATTTAATTTTTATTTTAACAGACAAGGTCTTTCACTCTGTTACAGCTGGAGAACGGTGGTGCCATCACAGGTCACTGCAATCTCAAAACTCCTGGGCTCAAGTAATCTTCCCAAGTAGCTAAGACTATAGGTGTGCACCACCATGCCCAATTAATTTTTTTTTTTTTTTTTTTTTTTTACTTTTTGTAGAGATAGTGTCTTGCTGTGTTGCCCAAGCTAGTCTCAAACTCTGATCTTAAGCAGTCCTCTCTCCACAGCATCCCAAAGTGCTGGGATTACATGCATGAGCCATCACGCCTGGCCAGGCGCTTTAATTTTAAAGAGTCTTTAATATGGTTTCTTGCCCCATCAGAGATAGGAACAGCTTAATATTTCTTGACTTTTCCTTGGTTAAACAAAGGGTATGCTTTAAACTTTTTTAAAATTTTAATTGTGGTAGAAAGCACTTAAAATTTGCCATCATAACCATTTTTAAATGTACATTTCACTGTCATTAAATACATTCACCACTGTCATCCACAGAACTCTTCATCTTGCAAAACTGAATTCTGCACCCACTAAACAATAACCCCCTTTCCCCCCTCCTCCCAGCTCCTCAAAATCATCATTCCTTTTTCTGTTTCTATGATTTTGACTATTCTAAGTACCTTTTAAAGTGGAATTATACAGTATTTCTCTTTTTGTAACTGGCTTATTTCACTTAGCATTATGTATGTCCTCAAGATTCATCCATGTTGTTGATAGAATTTCCTGCTGGGTGCAGTGGCTCACACCTGTAATCCCAGCACTTTGAGAGGCCAAGGTGGGTGGATCACCTGAAGTCAGGAGTTTGAGACCAGCCTGGCCAGCATGGTGAAATCCGGCCTCTACTAAAAATAAAAAAATCAGCTGCACGTGGTGGTGGACGACACAGCCTCCCAAAGTGTTGGGATTACAGGCGTGAGCCACTGCTCCGGGCCTGCTTCTACTTTTTGACTATTGTGAATTAACGCTGCTGTGAACATGGATGTACAGATGTAAGGGATATGCTTTCCCCACCACCCCCCCCAAGATGGAGTCTCACTCTGTCACCCAGACTGGAGTACAGTGGCATAATCTCGGCCCACTGCAACCTCCGCCTCCTAGGTTCAAGCAATTCTCCCACCTCAGTCTCCTGAGTAGCTGAGATTACAGGTACCCACTATCATGCCCAGCTACTTTTTGTATTTTTAGTAGAAACGAGGTTTCACCATGTTTGCCAGGCTGGTCTTGAACTCCTGACCTCAGGTGATCTGCCCGCCTCGCCCTCCCAAAGTGTTGGGATTACAGGCATGCACCACTGTGCCCAGCAGGGATATGCTTTTTTAAAAGTCTCTGTGGTATGTATACTTTGTGACTTTCACAGATTTTTAAAAATATGAGTAATATATAAATACATTTTTATCATAAAAGATTTAAATGATATAGCTATTTAGAGACCAAAATATGAAAATTCTCATTCATTCTCTCACCTCACCTCCATCTGCAATTCCCAAAGTTACATTTGGTGTGTTATCTTCCCTCTCTTTCAGTACATTTCTATACATTTGTCTATATCTTATTCTTTTTAAAAACTGAGATATTATACATATTCTATAGTTTAATAATGTCTTGGAGACCTCTCAATTATTAATATTTTGGAAATCTTCCCAATCTGCTGCATATGTTCTATAGTGTTATGTTTACCTTTACGTGTTCAGGGCTGTTACCGTAGATGAGAGTCCTAGAAGTGCAGTTCCTGGGTTCAAGGAACTTTCTTTAACTCTTCATCAGATTTTCTTTTTGAAGAACCTTTGTGGCTTGATAATTATGTTTCTAGAAAATTTATTATTCGGGTTTAGAAGTTTGGGGAGCTGTTTGAAATAACACTCAAATAAATTTCCTGGCTTTGGATTCGTTCCCCTTAGCAAGAGAGTTGTAAACTGTGAGTTTTATAACCTTAATGACTTTTTTTAAAAAAAGGCAATTGATCTCTTAATCTAGGTGTTTTAGCTATCATATGGGAGATGTAATCTGCAATCTGTGGGACAAATGGGGGAGTTTTGGGAGTTATGATAGAAGACTGTTTAGTAACGTTTTATAATGTTTTACAGTGGAGGAACCTGGTAGATGCCACCTCATCAGCCGACCAGGGTTAATATCACATGATAATCATATTGCTATCATGCAGTGATATTAATATAATAAAGTGAGATGGGTGCATTGCCTCTGTGATATTCTTCCCCCAAACCCATAACCACAGTCTCATAATGAGAAAATAACAGAGAAACCCAATTTGAGGGACATTTTACAAAATACCTGACCGTGTTCTTCAAAAGTACCATCCATGGTGCCAAAAGTCATGCAAGACAAATCTAAGTAATTCTCACAGGTTGTAGTACACTAAGGAGACAGTGAAAACTAATTGCAAATAAAGTGGGTTTTGGTTTTTTAAAGTATGTTTATCCTAATGGACAATATGCTCCCATAAGGATCGTCTACCCTAGAAAACTGTGTCTTCCCTCTTAAATCCAAGAGATCCTTATCCCAAAGGATGGACTCCATTGAGATCTCCTGGGCTAGAGACCTAGTGCATGGATGGATGAGACAGTATAACCAGACTGTAAGCAAGACTGTGTAAAGATGTGATCTGAGCTCATGGACACTGTGGCAAGAGGTCAGGCCCGAAGAATCAGAGAACTAAGTGGACTTTGCAATGGATAGCCAAAGAGAGGGTCCAAACTTAAAATGCAAAAGAATAATTCAAGAATGATTTGGTAAAATATAATATAACAGCCTATAACAGAGTCTTGCAAATAGTAGCCAAAAGTCACCTTAACCTAATCATAGGGCATATCTACCACACAAAAGCATGACTTAGTGCATGACTATTGAAATGCCAAAAAAGACAGATAAACGAAAGTTAAGCTATAGTGGCAACCTCTGCAGATGGAACGAGGGAGCTACATGCAGTCAACACTGAGGCCAACTGAGAATATTTGCAGTTAGCATATGTCTAGGAATTCCTGTAGGTATTACAACCCAGCAAGCATAGGTCAGCAACCCAAGGTCAGAGTACAAAATGGGTTAGTACTAAAAAGTGGCTAAAAAGATGACCAGCCCTCAAGAGGAGACAGTATTTAAATCATATACCTCTCCTTCTCCATGCTAACTAACATACTGTAATTTGTTATAGCTGTGTCTAAGATAACTATTTATAATTATAAATCAGCCCTACTGGTTCTTCTTGATACTGTAATTTCTAGTCAAAGAACCTCTAGAGTTAATGTAAAACTTCTTAAGTGAGAGGACCATCTGGTTACAATTTTGGTTTCAATTCCCTGTTATGCAACTGGCACCCAAATAAGGACTGTCTCCAAATATGAGTAGGCTAAGTCAGTCATAAACAAGCAAAAAGTTTCAGTTTTTGTTGCTATTATCCAAGATGTTAGCAGATGAAGTGTTTAATGAAAGGGTGCTTCTTTTAGGCAAACTTCTTTTACCATGATTTGTTTAACCTATACCAGTGGTCCGTACATTTTTTCCTGTAAAGGGTCAAATAATAATAATTATTATTATTTTTTATCTGTGACTTTATATTTAATTAAAATATTCCCAAAGCCCCACATGTCTTGTCTTAGGAAACCAACGATTCCCAAAAGGCATCAACCTGCTGAAAAAGGTTAACAGAACATAGCATCTATGTACTTTAAACCCTGCCTGAAAAGAGACTGAATGTGGTGGCATACTTTAGCTCTAGAGTGTTGAGGATGAGAATAATGTTGTAGTTACTTTAGTTTGATTTTCATGTATAATACCAGACACTGAACAAATCTGCTTTAGCAGAAAAATATTAAAATACATAATAATATGTGTGACATAGTCTAAATAATGCATTTCCTGTTTAATGTATTGTTGAGATTTGTATGCTAGCTATTTGGATCCTCTTGGCTTGGGTTCTTCATTCTACCATATACTTTATTTTTCTTTAGGTTTTTATGTATTTATGTATTTATTTTTATTTAAAACGTATTAATGTTATTTTGATTCACAAACTATAATTCTATCATTTTGGGGGCACAATGTTATGTTTTGATATATATATACAAAGTGGCATGATTAAATCAAGCTAATTACATATTTGTCATCTTGCTCACCATTTTTTATGGGGAGACACTTGAAATTTACTCTCTTACTTTGAAATACATAACATATTATTATAGATTATAGTCATCCTGCTGTGCAGTAGATCTCAAAATATGTTTCTCCTTTCTACCTGAAACTTTGCACCCTTCCATCAACAACTCCTCATTCCCTCCCTCCCCACCCCCACCCCACCTCAGCCTTTAGTAGCCATGATACTCCCTACTTCTTTTTTTTTTTCTCCCTCAACATCAATTTTATTTGGCTAAATATCTGTGGAATGTACTATAATATTACAAAGTCCTATCTTTCTTTTTTTTTTCATTTTTTTTATTATTATACTTTAAGTTCTAGGGTACATGTGCATAACGTGCAGGTTTGTTACATATGTATACTTGTGCCATGTTGGTGTGCTGCACCCATCAAC